>NC_034602.1:43900944-44028630 GCF_900095145.1 Mus pahari
AGGAAGGAAGGAAGGAAGGAAGGAAGGAAGAAAGAAAGAAAGAAAGAAAGAAAGAAAGAAAGAAAGAAAGAAAGAAAGAAAGAAAAGAAAGAAAGAAAGAAAGAAAGAAAGATAGATAGATAGATAGATGTGGGACATCTATTAGAGACCTATATATGCCAGTGCTGTATCTGCCTCTATCCATACCCACTCACACCTTCAGCTTTGCAACTCTAAAATTTCTCCCAAGCTATAGGATGTTTGGTTTTCTGCCCTTATACCTTGAACATGTGTTATTTTGTGGCATGCATTAACCACATATAATATGGTTGGTGACTTAGGCCCAGTGGTCTTACCCATTCTGGGTTCTCTCTTCTGCTTTCACCAAGAGAAGAGGCCTGAGCTTGCCTGAGATCACCTATCTGAGAGGTAGTTAGCTCTAGCACAAAACAATGAGCTCAGCTGAGAGCTGCTGAGTCCTACTGAGCCTCTCACACTCATGAGAATGAATTAATGGGGGCTGCTTTAAGTCACCCAGTTTTTGTGATGTGTCTCTATTTGGAGGAAAAAAAATAAAAGCTGGCTTTCTTTGAAAAGCCACAATAAAAAAAGACCAAGTACACATGCAATTCCAAGAGGACACTGGCTCTCCTCTGGCAAAATTATTAATGAACACAAACATATTGTAATAGCATAAGTACATCATTTATAAAAACTAAAAAGAACACATTAGGGAATTAGATAATAAAAACTCATTTCTATATTAGTTTTCATTTTTCAAATGGTCTAATCTATTAATTAGTAGAGTATATTAGCTCATATCATTTTTTAACCTGACTAGACTTCAAATTCAAGTGGTCCTTTCTTCTTTTATGTCTTCAATTGTTGATGCTTAAGGTAAACAGAATTATGCATGCTTTAAGGGCTTCTGAAGATAAAAAAAAATACATCAGACTCTGCTCTCAAATAACTCCCATCTAGTTGGGCTAACAATGGACATGCTCAAGTACTCTTTCAATTCATTAAGAAATGGATTTGAGGCAATGCTATGCATGCTCTTGCCACCATTAATACCATGCAGATGTCCCTCTTCTTACCAGCTGCAGATGACAGGCTCCTAATAGTACCATTAGGATTTGGTTTGCTTTTGGTTTTGTTTTCTTTCTCTAGTCATGTTATGGACAATGCCAACTTTAAACGCACTGGTTGGAAGGTCTTAGGCATTCATAAAACTCAATGTTCAAAAAAATCTTAGCATCCTATAGATCACATGTATGTTCTCAATTCTGCAGGAGATAATGGATTATAGAGGATTTCTGACCATGGAAGTATGTCATCAAAGTTATCCTTTAAGAAAGATTGTTGAGATGCCTCAGGTCCTTACTGTGGACTTGGCTAAGCCTGAAGTGAAAGAGCTCCAGAAAGGATGAGATTATCAATTTTATATTTTTGCATAAAGATGGAAGATAATGAAAACCTCCTTGGATTACTAGATAGTTATTATGACCAGGGAAAATGAGCTTTAACAGAACACATGAGGAAAGGTAAATGGTTGAGATAATTCTCCACTACAGAAGTTTTCTGGGAAGAAAGCAAGTTATGATAATTATTTACAAAGGGAATTTGTGTATGCTTACATCGCCTTTGGGTGACAATTAAAGTCAGTCTCTCCCCTGTAACTCATTACTCTAGTAGTTCTAGAGGCACCGAGGAGCTCTGGGGTTTTCCTGGAGTCTTAGGAGTTGATATCAGAGAGGAAAGAGCTAGGATCTGAAGGCACGTAGGACAGACAGACTCCAACCATCTTCCTTTGTTCAGCAATAAGCTGAACTCTATTTCCTTTCCTTCTGCATGGGAGCTCTCTGTCAAATTTCTTGTGGGGAGGTGGAGAAGGAGGAGGAGGGCAAAGTTTCCTCCTTTCATTAAGAAAAAAACTATAAGCTCAATGTTTTCATGGTCCATTCTAGTTATAACATAAAAATGCTGATTTTGAGAGAGTATTATCCTTCGAAACTGTGAATGAGGGAAATAATCAGAATTTGAACAATTAGCCCCTCTTATGACAGGCTGAATGATGGGCCACATACACATGGGTCCACTCTTGGATTGACATCAAGGCTTCCTAAGAAAGAACCATCATGCCCATTCTGTAGATAAGGAAATAAAGGCCCTAGAAGGTGAGGTAACTTCCAGAAAGCCTCAAAGCTGATGATAGAGCCTGTCCTTTTGACCTTTATGTGCCAGCTGTGTATACCTCATGAAACCTCTGCAGATTGTGCTCCTTCTAGCAATTTCCAAGGACCCTTGAACAGGGGATTTCTAGAGCGTCCCTGATTTCATGCAGCTACAAAGATGCTATTCAACTCAGGGACCAAAAGAGACATCTTCATAGGAAAACATGGAAGAAGGAAGAAGCCTAAAAACACAGTAGGAGGGATGGGGAGATATGGAGTTGATATTCATAGACTTGTGAAACTTGGCAGTCATATGGAGATCATAAGGGAAGTCCTGACTCTAGAGGTATAAACAAATCACATGTAAATATACATTTGGGCATATGTTCACATACATAGGCATACCCGCCCACATACACACATTAAAAATCCTACTCAGAAAAGGGACATATAAGTGACATAAGAGATATTCTCTACTATGTGAGTTACATATCAGACATCCTGCATATCAAATATTCACATTAACAAAATTACAATTACGGAGTAGCAATGAAATACTTGTATAGTTAGGGTCACCACAACATGAGAAACTGTATTAAAGAGTTGAAGAATTAGGAAGGTTGAGAACTACTGCTCTATCCTCATCTCATCTTCTGCTAGCTAGGACATCATAGTCTCCATCACTCATAGGTCTATTTAGCATTTATATGACACTTGATATTTAGAGCTTGCTGTTTAATTATTGATCCCCCAATAATCAACCTTGAAGTCAGACATGGAATAGCGGTGTGGGTTTAGCTCATAGGTCTTTTCCTTTCCAGGCTTCTACACAGATGTGATCAAAAAGATGTAAGGGAAAAAGTAAGATCAAAGATTCAGGAAAAGATGAGGAAGAGAACAGAGGTGAGACTTGTAACTTGTGTTTTCTGGTCTTTTACCTCCTTAGGAATGGCAGCACAGAGCCAGAGATCCTCAACCAGCTGTTACAGGTGAGTTCAGCATCCCACAGGAAAAAGAAAAAGGAGGAAGCCCCAGGGGCCTAGAGAAGAGATGGTATATAAGGGAAGGAGGGCTCCCCAGCAACTGTCTTTCAGCAGGAGTGACAGATTCAGCTCACAAAGCACTCCATCTTCACAGGTGGTGTCAGACTGTACTTCCTTCCACTTCGCTTACTAGCCCTACCCAAAATTTAGCTGTGTACCACAGCAAGCCTCATCTCCTTGGAGTAGATGCCAATAGTCACACCTAACCATCTGGTCTACCCTACGCCTTCTGACTTTAAATGGAACGACCAATAAGTGTATTACAGATGGTGAAAAATCCAAACATGGCTAAACAAATGGACAAAAAAAATGCCAGAAGATGGTGATCCAAGAGATTAGCAGGCTTTCCTTTACTTTGAAATATCTCAATTAAATGATTTTTATGTTTTCCTGAGCATGAAATCAGCTACAGGCTGACTTTACAGTCTAAACAGCACATACTAAACCTCTGCTTGGCTAAGACAGTGAATTGAGTATGTGGGATTTATAGACTCTAGTCCATCTCTATCAGCAAGAAGAATCACAAAATCATGAGGAAGATCAGTCAATAGCAAAGAAGGCTCAGTTACCAGCAATCATTCCAGCATATTCTGACCAAGCCAAGATTCTCAGGTTATAATAGTAAAATCATTTCCATAAACTTAGTGCAGTATTGTCCATTGTAGAAAATTCTTGGCATACAACATACAGAAAAATGTTTCTTTGTAAAAATGAAGAACGCTAACACAAGACAAGCATAATAGTTGTCTACACAGATAGCACCTGATTTAAACCTGAGGAGACACATGAGGACGGTCTTCATTTTCAAATAGAAGCTGACAGAGAAGCTGAAATATCTCATAATTTTCTTTAAGGACTTTCAGTTTAAAAAGTAGAAAAATCAGATCTTGTGCCTGAAAAAAATCAGATCTTAGGTTTTTGTTGTTGTTGTTGTTGTTGTTTTGTTGTTTTGTTTGTTTGGTTGGTTGGTTGGTTGGTTTTTGCTTAGCTTGTGTCTCACTCTGTAGTCCAGGATAGCCTGAAACTCCCTATGTACCTCTGTATCCAAAGTGGCCATAGATGGTCCTTCAACCTGAGCCTCCCAAATGCTAGGAAGATAGGTGTGAGCCACTGCACCAGAGCCTTCTGATTTAAGCCAAGAAGGGGCAGTCATTAAACAAAAACAATGTAAATGTTGTTTTTCTTCCCACTGAATTTAGCTTTTTTCATTATTCCTTATTTTTTGAGGCTTAAGGGAAAAAGCATTTGAGGTATTTAATCTTTTCTTGTTGCTGTTCTGAGATCACATATCTTCCATTGCCCTGGGGAGCTTACAGCAAGCATTACTTACTGTAATACTGTTTGATCACTGAATATCTATTGAATGCTCATTGATTGTTAATAGGGATTTCTACTTGACAAAAGCAGAAAGCAAGCCAATTTCCTTTTGCACTGTTGTATACATTGACTTCATTATTTGAAGCCTTCATCTTTCCTTCATGGACATTTTCCAAACACAGGCAACTTAAAGGCAGGCTTTCTCTTGTGGCATTTCCAATCTTTAGCAGGTCATTCATTATATACACACCAGCTAGTAAATGCATTTTAAAAGACAGCTTTTGACAAACATAAATTCACAATATAGGACACTTTATATAAGATGCTTCCAAACAGCTAACTTGCTACCTGACTGTGAATAAACATGTTATATAAAGTGCCTTTAAAGGATAGCAATTAGCTACAATGATTAGACAAAACATGGTTTCACATTAAATTAAATTGATATTTAAATGTAATTGTTTTTAGCTCTGTGGTGTCAAGGTGGTACATAAATCCATTATTACTACTATTTAACAGCAATAGTAACAACAGCAATAACTCAACCAAATTTTCCAAGATTGTAATTTGCAGTGCCCCAAAGAAGTTAATTGCATTCTTGGGAGGTATGTTAACTCTTTCAAGACACTTAAGACCATTTACTGAGAGTTTTAGAAAGCTTTAAATGCCTTCCAATTACCTCCCAGTACAGCATGTGTCCACATACGTATATGAGTCTATCATACATATTATCTGAAGAAATATTAATTTATACAACTAGATTAACTGTGCCCAAATAGTTTTGCTCCATTTAAAACTGAATAAAATGGCAACCAACTGTTAAGGGGACTATTCACAAACACAATGTTACACTTGACTCTAGACAAAGCTTTTAGAAGACAATGGTTAGCCCTGCTCTGATGGCTTTCAAAGATAAGTAGAATAGTTTTGAAATGTATTGTTGTATTTTTGCCTATATCTGAGCTAATAACTGCAAGCTAAGGATATAAGAGAGGGGAGGTTGCTAGATTCAGTGGTATCCAAGTGGTAATGCTGTGGCCAACGGAAGAGCATGTCCCGGAGCAATTATTGTAGGAATGTGGGCCCAGAGTTTATGTGTTTTTACTTTACAAAGAAAAGCCATAAATCTGAATTTTTGTCTTTTGTTGGATAATTTGAAAGCACATGTACACCTGATAAGATACGAATACAAGTTGAATTTGACCCATAAGCTTGAAGTTTGCTCCTCTGCCCTAAATGTGTCCCAACATCAAGCAGCAGTTAGTGGGTAGGCCATATCTGGATGTACAGCTAAGAGCTATTTATGCCATTTTTGTCTTAGAAACATAGTCTGGTACAGGTTTGTCTGCTTTGAAGAGTGGAAATAAATGAGACACCATCAATGTCATGATCACTCGTCGCTGTTAATGTAGCTGATGACTTCTATTTCTTCTCTGGGTTTTCGCTGCCATGATCTTGCCCTAGATGCATCACTTGAAGTCATCGGTGACATAATTCCAATAGCAATCTCATCAAAACCAGCCACCCAATTCATCCACAAATTCAAATTCACTCATTATCAAGTGAGGCAGAAGACTGTCAAGACCTATCCCTTCCCTATTCCCACTCCTTTCCCAAACAGAGACCACTTCACCACAGACATGTCACCGGCAGCCACAAGAGCACAGTTCTGAAGAGCTGTCAAAAATAACTCCTGAGAGAATCATGTTTTTTTTTTTTTTGGGTTTTTTTTTTTTTTTTTTTTTTTGCCAACAGGAAACCTTCAGAAAGAACTGCTGTGTTAAATACAAATGCCATGATAGATCTAGATTGCCCAGTTCATGTCTTATTCCAGAAAACTGCCCTGATCCCTCACCTTTGAACTCATACTTGCTGTCTTGAATAGTAATCGCTTCGGTAGAGATATACTTTCCGAAATAAATCGGCACTCCACGTCTAATATATCTTTTTGATCCACAAAACATTTAATATGTACACAGAAAATTTTAGCTTTACTGCAAGTGTCCAGTAGGTGGGTAGATGGATTAATGAAAGGAAACAAAAATATAGCTTTGTCTTGCCTCTAAAAGAAAAATGACTAGTAAAAATTTGCATGATGCAGAAAACTGCTTATAAATTGCTTTGTGGACAACAAAGCAGACAAAAAAAATGTTGAGTGTCCAACGGCATAAGCCTACTTTCCCCTCTATCTCCTTGCAGAGAACCCAAGATCTTAGGAAGCAAGGAACCTTTCACATATTTCAACCCTAGTGATTTGGCTGAAGTTGTTAATTGTTTGTCTGAGAGAGAGATGTAATGACCCTATTCTGGCCAATGAAACTTAAGGAGAAGTCCTTGGAACTTAAAGGAAGGGCTGCCTCTCAATGGAAGAAAATAAGACCAAAACTCACAAGCTTTTTGCCCTGGCCTCTCCGTTTACCAATACCCAAGGTATGTGGATGCGATGCTTAGAGCTGTGACAGCTCTCTTGAAATCATGGGGCCATCAGTATGATAAGACACAACCAAGAACATTAAGCAGAAAGGGATGCCCAGAACCTCTCTTCTCCATGGCGTAGCTGAGCCATGATAAACTCTGGGACCACAGATTTCCCACTGTTCTCTGTGCTTATAGTGAAAATTAAACCTAAGTGAAAGAGCCTTTCACCCAAAGACAAATGACAACCAACACCCACAGGCCAGATGGTAATGAGGAGAGAAACTAGTGACAAGAGAAGAGAAGTTGGAGTGACTTCTGACACCCTCCCTCCAGCAAGGGGAGAAAACAGTTTTAGCTTTCATAACTCAGGCTCTTCAGCTGCATATCACCAGGCAGACAGAGAGAGGAGCAGCCACCACTGCTTGCACGCATGTGTGCAGTGTGTGTGCAGTGTGTGTGCAGTATGTGTGCAGCATGTGTGCAGTATGTATGCAGTATTATGCAGTGTGTGTGCAGTGTGTGTGCAGCATATGTGCAGCATGTATGCACACATGTGTGCAATGTGTGTGCAGTGTGTGTGCGGCATGTATGCACGAATGTGTGCAGTATGTGTGCAGTGTGTGCATCATGTATGCACGCATGTGTACAGTATGTGTGCATGCATGTGTGCAGTATTATGCAGTACTGCACACATCTTCCTTTGAGATGGATAACACGGGGACTCACTGCTGACTTCCTCCATTTGCACTCTTCTCAGCACACATACAGACATATTTACACTGGGCTAGACACATAGCCACTTAGAAAGACAGACCTTCCTAAATTGGACAATTTGTGACTCTGTACCTCAAGTTTCACTCACCTCTGATTTGAAATACACTAAAAGAATATTATTACTGCTTAAGATGCAAACTACTGCCCTGAAAAATATTGCTTTTTTGTTCAAGGTGAAACAAGCTATAAATTAACAGTTGGCGGAGAAGAAGGTACATGAACACATAGAAATCCTTACAACCATATGCAGCCCATGCTGCTTATATGAGGAGCCAATACTTCCCAGCAGATTAATCACTCTTTTCTTCTAACTTAATTTATTTCATACTTTAAGAAACCAAAACGTCCAGTAGCCACTATACTTGTGACAAAGAAACACAATAAAAGCAATTTCTCCAGTACAAAAAAATCAAGCGTTCCCGGTAATGCATTTTTGAATCCAGCATACCTTCCACTAATGAGGTTTCGGCATGCTATAAATAACACTAATGAGACTTTGTCTTGCCCATGTAATATATTTCCTTGATATAGCCTCAGATTCTCTGTGTTGCATGGAAAACTAACAGCCCCAGAAAGAAATGTCGTCCAATAGCACATTAAAACAAAAAGCACAATTAAATATAAATGAATTCAGTAATTTAATTGCACAATTGTCGCTTTAAAAAATTCAGAAGAAAAGGAATGATGACATTTTTTTTAAATCGGTAAATAATAAAAGTGCATGAGGGGACGGTACAATATTTAAATAAACATGTTTTGGTTGAAGGGTAGCTGGCAGAGATGATCACAGGTGCTTGGGGAAATCCTTTGGCTTGGAGAAAAAACAAAAAAACAAAAACCTGAGGATTGTGGTGCACCCCATCCCACCTGTATGAAAACAAGCTTAATCCAACTTTATCTTGAATGTTTCTCCTGGATCGGAGGGCTTCTTAGATCCTGCACATTACCAATCAGCCTCCACTTCATTTCCAGGAAACCCGGAGAAGAAAACATGGCAGGGCACATGAGATGCTTTTTAAGCAGCTGTGCAGTCTCCAGAGCCACACAGCCTCGGTGTCACACCAATGTCACACCTGACGGTTGGCGAAGTTTCGGGAAGACCACTAATGGCTCATCTTCAGTTCCTTCATCTCCAGAAGCTCACCTAGTACAGCCTCCCTCCCTCCACCGTCCTCCTGAGGAGATCAGAGATGTGAGGGCTTTGCCTGAGATGTAAAGGGAGCCTCAGGCTTCACTGGACATTGATTTGTATTCAATTCCAATCAAGCACACATCCAAGAAATCTACCAGCACTCCTGGGTGGATAATGTGTAGAAGAGGCTTTTTAATTTTGAGTTAGCTATTATCTTACATCGTGGTTATCAGATCTGACAGAGGCAGAGTGAGCAGGCTTGGTACAGCTACCCAAGCAGATTTTTGCTAGAGCACATCAGAACATCTGAGGGGCCTAGACTGAGCATGGAGTTTGTCCTATCCTGCCTGATATTAGAATGGTTTGTGCTGCTGGCTTTTCATCCCTTGATCTTGGATAACCCTCCACCTAGAGAAGATAGCTAGGCATTGTTGTAGTCATTGTCTCAACAGGTGTTTTTCCAATGCCTTACCTGCTCCAGGCCTGGATCCGCACACAGGATTATGTCGTTAACTAGTCATGTTCCACTTTCAAGATCTGGCCCTCAGTATGTTTGGCATGGCAGATCTTTGAGAGCTAGACAAATATAAAGATTGTTTTGAAAAGAAATAAAAGCTACGAAGAACACAGTGCAACACAATGGAGGCTCTAAATGTGAACGCTAACCTAGGAGCTAAAGAGAATGTCAGGCAGCCAATGCAAAGACACAAGGAGGGCCAACTTGGCAGAAGAAATAGAAAGAATGGTGCTCATAAAGGCTCAGAGAGAACAGCAATTATAGGAAGGAGACAGGGGACATTAATAAATGAGCAGACTAATTCTCCTAGCTCCACTTTTATCGTGGATGAAATCAAAATCTAGATGGGATTGTATAAAGAGCCTGGAAGAGTCATGTCTTCAAGTGGAAGAGTCATGCCTTCAAGGTTCTAACCCTATCTCTTCTGACCATAGCCAGCTCATTGGTCAAAGGAATACGCTGTGTTCTTCAGTACAGAGTTTCTGGTAGTGCAGGGGAGACCCACTTTCAGAACTAGACTACTTTCCCCAACTGACTTCTAATCCAGCCTTCAGAAAGTTAAACAAAAAACAAACAAACAAAAAAAAAAATCAATGACTGCACCTGTCCAGCAAAGTTGGTAAATAATCAGAGGAATGAAAGTTTCCTATGCCTCCAAAAGGATTGTGTTTGTACTGAACAACGGTGACCCTCGAGGCTTTTGGAATTTTAAAGTAATCATTTCACCCTAAACAGAAGGGTTTGTAGTTTTCTAAGATCAAACGGTCTACATTCAAATCCCACCAATGCCTTTACCTGCTTCAGGGCCCTGAGCTTCGCTCTGTGCCTGTTTTCTGTGGGATAGAGCAGAACTAATAGTGGCGAATAGCCATGACAAGCCTGTACAGTGTGGCCTTGACCATTTAATAAGGGAATCAAGGAAAGAAGCAGCAAAGACAGTCGAGGTATACCCGGCTTTCTGTGCTTATCAACATCGCCTCCCCAGACTGCCCACTCCAACACAAGAAGAGAGACAGGCCACACACAGTGGCAGACCCCTAGAGTCCTAGCACTAGGGTATGGAGGCAGAAGTATTAGGAGTTAAAGTTTATTGTCAGCTGCATAGCAGGTTCAGTTCTAGGCCACCACGAGTTACATGAGATTCTATCTCAAAACATCAAATAACCAAAAAAGCTGGGCGTGGTGGCGCACTCCTTTAATCCCAGCACTCAGGGGGCAGAGGCAGGCAGATTTCTGAGTTCGAGGCCAGCCTGGTCTACAAAGTGAGTTCCAGGACAGCCAGGGCTATACAGAGAAACCCTGTCTCAAAAAAAAAAAAGGGGGGGGGGAGAGAAAGAGAGACCAACAGAGGAAAATCCCTCTGCCCCCTTAAAATTATTTTAAAGAGTCATATAGAAAACAACTTCTACATGTATATTAGTTTTGAGTCTTCTTATCTCTCTGGCCCATAAGGCCATAAGGTAGAGAATTTCTCCTAGATATTAGCTTTCAGTAGTGCCTGGCACACCGTGACAGTCACAAAAGTTCAGTGGCTCTTCTCAAGTGAACACTGCCTCTTCCAGAAATATCTACCTCTTAGTATGAGGATAAGGCTAGATGACAGTCACAAGGACATTGTGGAATGAAAAGGCCCTTGATAGGAACAGGATACAATGAGCTTCTCAAAGACATTACTAAGGAATATCTATGAAGCTGGGTGAACTAGCATCATGGCCTCCGTGGTTCTTGAACATGGCCACAAAGTTCTCGGGGCTTCTCACAATGTCCTGGCTAAAGTCTCCACTTTAGTAGAGACTTTACAAGTCATACAAGTTGAGCCTCTGTTCTGCTTCCCAGATTGTTCCAGCTTAGACCCTCTGTGTGCAGCCTCTGGCGTTGCGAGGTCTGGGAGCACCAGCTGTGGGAGGCCGGCTGGTCATTCATCTTGCTTCTCTTAACCGTAACTCTAAAAGGCCAAGATCACTACTTGGAAAGCATCTCTAATCCTCTGATCCAGAAGAGGCAGCAGCAGACTGGATTTACAACAAAGCCCTGCCTGCAGAAATCTTCCTGTCACCTGCAGGCCACAGAAGCCATTAGCATCCCAGTCATAATGTGCACAGTCCAATGAGCTACACAGGCATTTCAAAACAGAGCACCTTCCTGCTATTTATGGGCCAAGACAGCTCTCTGATTTTCCCATCAGCCTGCTATGGAGAAGCTACAAGGAACAGCCGTGGAACCCACCCTCTCACAGTTTGAGCATTTGAAGAAAATTCAAAGAAAGATTTCCCCAAACGTTCAAAGGTGCTGTTTCCCATGCCTGGGTCTCCTTGTGGGGATTTCAGCTCAACTCTCCATCAGTGCCCTCTGCCAAAGAGGAACTGTTAGAAGAATCGCAGTGCTGCCTAATTGCCCTACACACAGCTCTCACCAAAAGCAAACCACAGCGGAATATTATTATTTTTAGAACACTATCCCGTTTTAACATTTGAGCAGCCACGTGGTCTCTTGAACCACAATGGTCCTTAAATGAACCATTTTTCCCCTCTTCTCTGAAACAGATAAATATAGACATATATATTTAATAAGCCCTTTACCCTTACATAGGCTGATAAAAATACATTCAAACTCTATATCCACGTCTATTTATAAGCCTAACGTATACACATGGGATATTTAAAGTGTTGATTGGCCTTCTGTAATCGTTTTTTCCACTTGCATAGAAAATTAAGTAGAGGTCAACACAATGAAACGCTCTCTAAGTCACTGCTGTTTTCTTAGGAAGCCCAGAATAATAGGCTCCAACCTGGAGGGGGAAAAAAATGTCAATGCAATCTAAAAATAACAGAAGGTGCATAACAAATTTGTCCTCATTTTGTTCTTAATAGAAGGTGTTTCTAGTGCATCGGCAAGAATGACCTATCAAACGCATCACCTTGTACAGTCAATTTATTCCTTTATCAGGCAGTCATTGGAGAGGTGTTCTACTCTGCATTGTCTCGACATAAAACAGAATGCCAAGCCTGCGGTCCTATGCAGAGGCAGCGAAACCTCTCCGAAAGACTTTGATCAAACAAAAGGGGATGAAGCAGGGAGGGACACTTCCTCTCTCATTCCCTACATGCTGCCCTCGCCTTGGCCCAACAAAGACTCTCCATGGAAGAGTTAAGTTGGAAAGAGGACAGCCCTCTCTCTGGCTCTCCTGTTCCGCATCTCCTCAGTAGCACACAGAGCCGGCTCCACAGACCTTAACTGTTTCTGAAGACCTGAGGATGGATGGTAGGGGCTTCCCACTGCTCAGCTGTAAATAACAAAAGCACAAGGGACAAAGGTCTTCTCTGTGGCCACAAGAGAGGTGGAGCTGCTGAGAGGTCAAAAAGCATTAAGGGAGAGACCTGAATGGAGTATTTCCTCATTGGCACCTCACCATTCTAACAAGCCAAATTAAAAGTGGAGACTTGCCCAACCTCACAATAACATAGCATATACATTTATCCACAAAATTTGTGACATACAATATACAACTAACATATATATGTCTATACATACCTATGTACATATATCCATACATTCATCTGTATGTATGCACACGTGTATATAAACTGAAGTCAGTTTCTATACTTATTTGGATAATAAGGTCTCTAATAGGGACAAGCAGTAAAGGGAGAATGAATGTATTCATTGATTTGGGATTTGAAGGTACAAATCAACCTCCATCTCGTAAATCCCACCCAAACCCATGTCTGATTCCCAGATTCTTAGATTCACCCCATTTGTCCATCTGAAAGGCAGTGCCTGTTTTAAGTACCTTTCATAGGTTCCAAATATCCCTGGGACAAACAATCCTCCAACAAGCCTGAGAACAATGTAAGAACCAGAGCCAGGTAGCTAGAGCCAGTAAGCAAAGAAAAATTCTCACAGGCAAAAATAAATAAAAAATGAAAAGCCTGTAATGCTTCAGGGCCTGTGCGTGTGTGTGTGTGTGTGTGTGTGTGTGTGTGTGTGTGTGTGTGTGTGTGTAATCTTTGTAAACAACTCTGTGAAAGTATGTAAGTGTGTGTTGGTAGGAATACATTGAACATCCTTGAATCAGCCAGTTGGAGACTTGAGGAAACAGACCCCAGACCCCATCACCAGTTCCTCACCATCCAAGCCACCAGAAGGGATGTAGTAGGGCTGGTTCACACATAGTCCTTACTCCTTGGCTCGCCAAAGAGGCAACAGCTCCAGGCTCCCAACCAAGGTTTACTGACCCCTTCCTTTATAAACAATATCTCATGTTTTCCCCTAAAGACTTTGAACATGAGACTTTTTATACGCGAGAAAATCAACATCCTGGAAAAGTAAAGATGTGTGAGTGGTCACACAGCTATCAAAGGGCTGCCAGAACCTGAATGCATCCGCCACCCCCCCCCCGCAATCTTTATAAGCTGAAATCCTAACTCACAGGGTCCTAGGGAGTAAATTCACTTTTCCCCCCTCATTTCTCTAAGAGAATGAAAAGATCTGGCAAGAGCAATTTAAGGAAAAAAAAAAAAGAGTTTATGCCCACTCACAGGTTGCGGTAGTAGCTTTGTCCATCATAGTGGTAAAGGCATGGCGGCAGGTGTGTATGGATGGCAATTGGCCACATTGCACCCACAGTCAGGAAGTAGAGAGAGATGGATGATGCTATTTAGCTCCCTTCCTCATTTTCATACCTTCTTGTTCCACAGTCCAAGGGACAGCACTGTCCATAGTAAGAGTGGTTCTAACCCCACTCACACCCACACCCACACCCACCCCCAGCCGTCAGTTAATCGACTCTAGAAACCTCTCATTCTAGCCTCTGTTCAGTAACAATCATATGAAGCTAAGTTTTCTTGAAGTCTGTCAGCTTTAGGGCCAGAGGCCCCATGAATGGAATTCCTTACTGTTAAAGAGACCCAAGAGAGATGGCTCTTCCATTTTCACCATAGAAGAACACAGCAAGAAAGCACAGCAAGAAGAAATGACTGTGCTCTGAAGTGTCTCCATCTCTAGAAGATGAGAAATACATCTTTTGCTGCTCCCAGACTTTGCCATTCTGTTCTAGCCACCTGAGTGAACTATATAGCAAGGCCAGGGTCAAACTAGGTCATTGGGATCTTCTGTGCTCAGCTTTCCTGCAACAACACACACATGAAGGAAATGAGTACACAGGCCACCATGCTGGTACATTCTGCCTTATTCCCAACGAGCAGGGGACTACATTCCTGGCCAGAGGACTGCAGAACTCAGTGTCATATCACTGGAACCCCAGTGTATCTGAAATGCCAGGGCTTCCAGTCATATGCCTATGGTCAGTCCCTATGGGATTTGCTGTGACCAAGAGAATCCTGCCCAGAAAAAAACAGGGGCCTTTATATTGGAGGGAAACTTCTTCCTTCTAGTGCTGTTTCTCCAACAAGTTAGGATAGTAGCCAAGCCTGCCCTCAGGAGCTGGTGGGCCAGTCACAGGTCTCAGAATGAGCCTTATCTGGACACACCCATGGGGAAAGTGGAATCCATGGGAAACACTGAGTGTGAGCAAGCACCACTGAGTGAGAGATGGGGATGACACTAGTTCAACCCCAGAAGCTACCCTGCCAGGACAGTCACCTGTGCCCTCTGCTCTTTCTGAACAGCCCGGAATGACACAAGAGAAGAGTTCGCCACAGCCTCATCCACAGCTATATATTTTAAATAGCGTCTCCTCTCCACAGCCCTGCGTGGGAGGGGACCATATGGTCCTACATCCATTATACTCCTGAGTTTAGGTCTGAAACATCATATTTTCATTACAAATAAGCTTTGATGACACCACCTATTGCAATGACTGCAACGCATGGTTAATTTTATCTGTGGCAGCGGTGAGAGCGGCATACCAATTTACTGCCAGTGAGAACAATCTCATTTTAGCATCTTAACCCTGAACTCAAGTTCCCTTTGTTCCTGAGAACTTTGTTTTAGCAAGACTCCAATGCAGAGTGCCTGGGAAGAGCGTGTATCTGACACTGACTCAAAGATGTGGAACAGTCATGGGAGAAAAGAGGAAGGGCTGCAAGTCTGGGCTTCCTGTGGGCCCTGCGCTTAGGACTTGAGTTTCAACCAGCATAGCAAGTCCTCACAATTTGGCTGGCTGGCCGGCGAGGGCAGACCTATTTGTGAGGTTCTTCTGTTCTGTCTGACTTCAAGCCAAGTCAGGAAGCAACAAGAAAGGCCTCCCTCCTAGAGCACTTTGTTCTGGGCCAGGAAGTTTAGAGAAAAACCAAAGTATTGGAATAATGTCATGGATGGGTTGGGTGGGGCGGAAGGTGTTCCTGGGCACTCTAGCTTCTTAGTCCGCACAGAGACTGAGACAGCCAGAGAGAAGCAGAGAGCCACACGGGATGGAAGCCATGCTTCCATCCAGGTAAAGTTTAGTTTCTTGTGTGGAAAACTTCTCTGCAGCTACTCACTTGCACTATATTTCAGGGTCTGTCTCTCCCCTTCTGTACTCTGAACTCATGACACTTTTATTCTCACTTCTAGGAGTTACATTGAAAAAATGGTACAGTGTGTTTCACATTTAGCAGAAAGATTTTTTTTAAAAAAGATTTATTTATTTATTATATGTAAGTACACTGTAGCTGTCTTCAGACACTCCAGAAGAGTCAGATCTTGTTACGGATGGTTATGAGCCACCATGTGGTTGCTGGGATTTGAACTCTGCACCTTTGGAAGAGCAGTTGGGTTCTCTTAGCCGCTGAGCCATCTCACTAGCCCCGATTTTTTTTTTTGAATGCGCGTTTATGAATCTGTGTCCAAACACAACAAAGGAGGAGGAAGAACTGGAGATAATCACATCGAGTCTCAGCAGGACAAACATATGTTTACTCTCATTTTTAGGCACGAGGTGTTAGCAGTAAATGTTACCGTGCTAGTAGCTAACCTGTCGACTGAGGAAGGGGAAGCTATTGGGAAAAGAAGGGAAGAGCAGGAAAGAAGGGTAAAGTCAGGGGGACAAAGGGTAATATACTCAAAGTACGTTATGTACTTGCATGAAAATGGCCTTACGCAGCTCTAAATAAAAATAAGTTAATTAAGGAGAGAGAGGAGAGGATATAGCACCAGTCCTTGCTTATCACTATTTTCAACACTAACGTACACTCTGCTACACTGTATCTTAATCCAATCATTTAATGTGTCTGGACTTGGTACCACAAGATGCTGGGAAAGAAAAGACTTGAGAGTATGGTTGCCTATGCAACTCGGAACTGGCCTGTGACCTAACTGTGCAATGTGCCAATCTTAAAAGGTGTGCTCTGCTGTTTAGATGCATCACAAGTCTGAAGAGGAGAAAGATCTGATTCTCAATGGGGTCTCAGACAAGACTTCAAGAAGGCAGTTAAATGGGAAGTAGCCAATCCTAATAGATTAGGGCATTAACCAGATGGAAGCCACCAGAAAGAACAGCCCTTCCAAAAGCCCACAGCTAAATATTACTCAGCTGGAATTTGAGAAACCAGTACAAGAAGAACTCTGGATAATATATCATGAAATAATGTGAATCCAGATAGAGCTAAGAATATAATCTAGCTCTCTGACCTGTCTCAACTTTCAAATGGAAAGGGCTAATATCTTTGGTAAATGTGTGTGTGTGTGTGTGTGTGTGTGTGTGTGTGTGTGTGTGTGTGTGTGTTCATTGGTGAGCATACAAGAACAAGTGTGCTCATGTACATGCATACAACATTAGCACATGCAGAAGACAGGGATAATGGTGGTGGTTTCATATAAGACACACATTCCCCCCGTTCTGATTGCTCCAGAGTGGGCCAATGAAACAGGTGATAACCATCTGGAGACTGCAAGAACTGATTGTTCTACTCATTCTGAAAGTTGTAGCTAGCCAGAAGGACTCCCCTCAACCAGTAACCAGAATGGACATGTACTGCCTGATTGTACCAAGCTACAAATGTGACTAGATGCTTCTAATTTGTGCACCAAAAATCTATGAAGCCTGCGTAACTAGCTCATCAAGGGTCTTTCCAGTCATATTATGCAACAAAGTTTGTGTTCCCTCCCACCTTACTCTCCATGTTTGACTCTTGGGCAGCCATACCTCAGATTACGTAAGATTTTCACAGTAATGGAGTCAAGGTGATAGCACTACAGAACGATGTGGATGGAATATACCAGGGTAAAAGATACGCACAGAAGGAAAGCCTCACTATGAAGAATTGTGCATCCATAATAAAGAGGTGATACATCTTCTTGAGATGCAATGGAGAGATGGATGACATCACCCACGACTCAGAGTCAAGGCTGGACACCGATGCAACTTGTTTGACCTGGGAAATACTCTCATGTCCTGCTTTAACCTGGGTCTCCGGTCTTCCCTTGAGTATCTGAGTTATCTTTCCTTTGGTTAGAATAGCATTGCTCTGCCAGGATTGGCTTGGAGCATTTTCTCCAAGTCTCCATAGGTACAGTCACACTTAGATGCCTGTGTTTGTGAAGCCTGATACGTGTAGAAATACAAGTTTGCTTAAGGAAAGAGAGAGGGGGAGAAGCTCCATCAGAATCAGATTTGCATGTTAAAAAGTTCACTGGAGCATGGTATGGAAAGGGGGGACTGATCAGATGGATGGGAAGAGATTAGAGGCAGGAGAACATGCCAGAGGGTTAGAATAACGATCAGAATTGCACATGCAGAACTCAAGGAAAAGCATCAGAAATGGCTATGGATAGGTACCTGCTTTAAACTCCAAAGTCTAGCTGGATGCACTCTCTCTCTCTCTCCACTCGAACCTGTAACCCCATAATCTAAATGCAAATGTTGAGGTGCCATAGCTGCAACATGGTTTGACAATACTGGTGGGAAACACAATAAATACTGAGGCAAATACACCAGTCAGAAGTAAAGTAAATTAATAGTGCAGCTTAGCTGGGCTCACAAATGAATCACTCCCAAAGCAATTTTGTCCTGTTGCAAAATGAGATAAACACCTACTTGCCGGTTATTTTAGGAATAACACAAATCAACCCATCTGTCTTAATTCAGTGGCACTCATCATACATTTTTAAAGTTATCACTTCCTGAAGAGTCATCCTATTGATGCCAGCAGACACTTTATGCTGACAGTATATGGCATGACCCACAATTCAGGTGTCATTCCAGAGCAGCCTGGCAAACCCTGAACTACTACATGTCTGAGCTGTAAAATGACTTGTTCTTCAGACAGTGGGGGAGGGAGAATCTGGGGTTGCTGGCCAGATACAGTTTTCAA
Source organism: Mus pahari (assembly GCF_900095145.1). NCBI lineage: Eukaryota > Metazoa > Chordata > Mammalia > Rodentia > Muridae > Mus > Mus pahari. The sequence goes on from NC_034602.1 coordinate 43,919,550, forward strand.
ATGACATTGGCGAAGGAGCTGAAGGTAGAGGCGACTTTTGAGAGAAGGATATGTAAATGTTAGCACAGAGAACAATTTACTGCAAACCAAATGATTAATCAATATCTGATCGTAGGACAGACTGTCCAGCATGACTGTCGGGCTTGTAGTCAATGTCTGATGGGAGAGGCCTGAAACAGAGGCTGCTTGGTTTGAATTTTACGTGCTCCCCCCCTTTTTTTTTTTGTATTCAGACATAAATAAGCTTGCTGATCATATCACTGTCTCGGATTTATGGTAAACACACGAGAGCACAAGAATTCCAGAAAACCTCCCAGGGATTTGCAATTTCTTGGAGCACAAATATTTCATACTCCCTTCTTGAATAGAAGGAATCGGGATGAACACAAGCCCAGAAAGATCCTACAATCTTGGGAAGATGCTAGACATCATGGAAGATCCAAAGTTAGAGTACCTGAATCTCAAGGTAAAACCGAAAAGAGCTGTGAATGTGTTTTTATGACCAATGCAAGCTGCCTGAAGAATAATGATCCTCTGTTATATAGTGTCCGACACAATGGAATTTAACACATCTTAAATTAATCATGATGGGGACCACATAATTAACTTCTACTTATTATTATCATTCTGGGCCTGTGAGTAGCTTGCCAGGTTCTTTCTCCATGAGACCACTAACAAAATGCCCATAATTTTAAGGTTGCTACAGGAACATGAGTTAAGAAATATAATTCTTTGAATGTTTTGACTCTTTGGATCTGAAATAAAGGTGTGTGATGGCTTATATATGTTTGTCCCAGGAAGTGGCACTGTTTGGAGGTGTGGCCTTGTTGGAGGAAGTGTCTCTGTGAGGGTGGACTGTAAGACCATCTTCCTACTCATGTGGGAGTCAGTCTGCTCCTGGCTTCCTTTGGATGAAGATATAGAAATCTCATCTCTTCCCAGAACCATGCCTGCCTGGTTCCTGTCTCGATGACAATGGACTGAGCCTTTGAACCTGTAAGCCAGCCCCAATTAAATGTTGTCCTTATAAGAGTTGCCTTGGTCATGGTGTCTCTTTGCAGCAGTAAAGCCCTAACTCAGACAAGGTGCCTCTTTAATCCTCAGAATGACTTGCTGAAGGAGCAACAATTCCTTCTACTTTACAAGTAAGGGAAAGATCCTCAGATCAGAACCTTGAGGGGCTTCCCAGGTCATGAAGAACCGCTGTAACTGACACAACCAGGTTAAAGTCCAGATCTCGCTGGCTCAGTAACCCAGTGCTGATGCCAGCAGTACCTCAGGATCCAAGGCACTGCCAATTGCATCATTTGACAATGGCTAACCTCTCCCAGTGGTAAATCTTGAGAAAGGAATTTAAGCATTGACTGATCCTGGCTACTGAAAGCACACACACACACACACACACACACACACACACATACACACACACACACACACACACACACACAATAGAGACAGAGAGACAGAGACAGAGATGGAGACAGAGAGACAGAGGTAGAAAAAGAGACAGAGAAATTTCATATGGATAATTTGTTTAAAAGTCTCTCCAAGTCAACTAATCAGCAACTAATTCCCTTTGCAATACAAAGTTGTTATACAAAAGGATAAAACCATGTCTATAGTTTTTAACTTTAAAAGTGCTGTATAACAGGAAGCAGATTCCTGGGACACATGACCTCAGAAGGACTGAATAGAAGCCTGGTAGCAGGATGAGCTGCCTACTTTTCTGAGTCTCCCTGGGGCAAGTGAGTCTCCAATATGTGGAAGCAGGAACAAAAGAGTTTCCCTGGCTCTTTTCCCTGCCTGAAGATGATGTCCCAGAGGTTGTCTTGTGGTGGCAGAAAACAACAGAAAATCTCCCAAGCACATCAAACAGTCCAACAAGGGTGGATAGCAGCAGTCCACCGGGAGTCTGACAACATCACTGATAATTGTGGTTTCCTAAGGACTGTGTACCTTCCCACAGCCGGTACCTGTAACTTTCATTTCTAGCGTCTCGGCTCTCTGTTCCAGTGAAGGACTCCTCACAGGTGCTGGCTGCCAACCCAGTTTCTCAAATACAATTATTTTTATGATGAGGTTCAAGGAAGCTTGGGGCATCAAGAGGACTTCTCAGATCAATATCACGTTTGTAGCCCTGCTCTCCAGCTTCCATCTGTTAAAGGACAAGTCAGCCTGGGTGGCCGTTTTCCATCCCTGAACCACGCTGTAGGTCAGCAGCTGCCCTGCATGCCTCTCTGTACTGCAGGTGACCTGCTGAAGTCCTGGATCACAGCTGACTAAATGAAGTGGATAATTAAAAGAGGGGATGAGCCGTGCCTGGAGATTCCGTTTGCCTCATTGAGAACACCGTGCCCTTTTGATCAATCTACTTGGGGTTTTGTTTTTATTTTTCTCCCTTTGAAAAATGATTAGCCTTGAGAAACTTCCTAAGCATGGCACCGTCCACCATTAGCTGTCAAGGCCAAAGTCTTTGAGGAGTTTTAAATGGCTTTGCACTTAGAAAACTCTAATAAAACCCAGGAAAGGCAGCATGGAGATCAGTAACTTCCCTTGCATCATAAACCAAAGCACCAAAGTTGTCTAAAATCCAAATGTTTGTATAAGAGCAAAGTATTTGTGTGAAAATGTATGATCAGGTAAAGACGGAGGTAGGAATAGAAATGAAGTGTCCTTTGGTGATTTTAGTACCTAGACAAATTTCAAGAGTCATATGATTAGCTTATGTATGTGTATATATACATACATGCATGGATGTATGTGGAGATACACTCTATGTGTGCATGGTAGAGAGAGATATAAAAATGTAACTTGATAGGTTCTGTTACCACTTTACATTTCTTTCCAGGAGAAACTTGATTTGGGCCTGAAAGAGAACTCCTTCTCTCCTCACTCCTCTTTGCCCCAGAAGCACCAGGGAGTAGGGCTCTATGATTCTGGGTGGATATGTTACATAAAACTGATTAATGCAAGACAGCACCGGCAATGGTGGTAATACAGTCATAACAACAGAAATGTGAACCATGCAGCCAGAAAAGACCAAAGAGAATCCCAGGATACATGCCTTGGAATAGAATCAGGCACAGAAGAGTCGCCAAGGCTTGGCCCATGACCTAGAACTAAGGCTGACTCCAAGTAGAAATTTCAAACCCTTCTGCTCAACGTTACCATCGGTTTGTCTTCAGACCTTATCTGGAACAGTCTCTTAGTGTCCTCCATGTACATGTAGAGATGGGAAAGGATAGCATTGCCACTGTATTCATTATACTCTGCCTTTGGAAGCATTCTCCACCAGCATCATCTATCTGTAGGCCAGCACGATGCCGGAAAGCCCAAAATTCCCGCTTGCCTATGAGATTGGGCCAATGACCTACGACCACTGTGAGTCAGTTTGTGCTTCTATGTAATGGGATGGTAATAGGTCTCATATGAAGCATTGTGAAAAATCAAATGAATTGATGGCTAACTATAAAGTCCCGGAAATAGCACCTCACAATTGGTTCTACAAAAAATGGCATTGAATTTATCAGTATTAGGTTGGTAAAAGAATAAATTGTGTGCTCAACTTTGAAAAGTGGAATGCCAATAACAAAAGGAACGAAGGGTGATCTCAGCCCCCCAGTGTCAGAGTTAACACTCATATTTGTGACGTTGTATACGTGTAACACAAGTACATGTATGCCCAGCGATAAAAAGGCACAAGTGAAACTAAATCATTGTATACGTGTGGGACAGTGGGTGACTTTTGCTCAATTCTATTTCATATTACTAGTCACATTTAGATGAAACAGAATTCTATGTCTCTTCTCTCTTATGAGCAGCTTGAGTGTGGCTCTGTGAAACCTTTACTGACTTCCCTGAAGCAGAAATGAAACTCTGAGTCTTTTGGCTAAGTGAAGGAGGAAGACATTACCAACCAACCAATGCCACACTAGGACGATGAGCACAGAGAGGAACAAAACCTCCTTCACCTTCTGGGTGGGGAAACCCACATCATTCTACCAAGAAGTACAAAATGCTCTCCTAAGGTGTCGTGGTGCCTCACAGAACAAAAACGCATCGTGGGAAGGAGCAGCAGCTGTAAGCAGGGCTCCACATATTAAGGATACCTATATTTTAAGCTAAGGAGACAATAAACCCAAATGTTCTGGCCATCTGAAGCATAAATATGAATGATAAACGTGCATCTAATACATTGCAGCATAAGATTTCATCTTTCAAATATCAGTTCTTGACACAGCCATTAAGGCCAAGGAGCACTGTGGTTGTCAGGATAATGTCATATCACACTAGAATAAGTGCCAAAATCCCCCTTGGGCTGCTCAGCTGAGAGGCATGGGTGATGCTATTGTTCTACAACATCAGCACCAGCAAGCAAACTCTATGCCATCATTGTAACAAGCGCCTCATTTTAGTAACAACTATAATGTACAACTGATCAACTAGGAGTCCCCTCTGGTTTTGTGGCCTTCGAAACTCTATATGGTATATTAGAAAGAGTACAAGACATGTCATGATAAAAATAATAATATATTAATAATGGATACATTTACAAGAGTCCGGAGTGTTAACATGACATTGTTGTAATGGTGCTATCATTTAAGGCGATGGCAATCAATCAGGTTGAAGTTATTTTTATTGCCATAAAACTAGAGGGCCGAGACTGAAGGTGTTCACATGACACTGTTCAGTTAAAAAGCAAGGCAACTAAAGGTGACACCCAGGTAAACCAAGGAAAAAGAGCTGGCATAACCAAACCATGTCTGCATTTCTCTAGCTAAGGACACTGCCAAAGGCCTTTGCAGACACTGTCTGCCCCACTCCCTACAATACTATCAGTTCAGCTGGGCATCAAACAAAATTGCTATCTCCAGTTTGAACATGAAGGAACTAATGTTAATAAAAAATGAGTGTCTTGTTTGATGGGGTGTTATTAATAAGATGGCCATCTCGATTTTATCTATGTAGTGCTTTAATAGAAGTCACCCCACTGAGTTTCCTGTGATGTGTCACCACCTTGAAATGTAAAGTAGAGGGTCTATCCTGAGCCCACCTTCAGTCCTAGCATTTAATGTTCCTATAAATGAAGAATAACTCATCCCGTGAGTCATCACCCACCACTGCCTACCTTCAAGTCATCCTCCAGCCTCCTTAATACCAGACAATGGTCCTTCCTCTTCTCTCTTTTCTCAAGTACCTACTTTGTTCCTATATCCAGTTATTGTCCCGTGTGCCCTGTGGGCTATAGTGACTTTGTCCCCTCTACTCAAAATGTTCTCCTTTCTATTTCTCTGCACCTACTAAAGCCTGTTCACTTCTACTGCCTACCTTACCCTACACACATACACACACTTCATGGAGAAATGTTTCTCAGTCAGGACAGACTGAAACGACCTCCATCTGTCTGTCTCAAAGCCTGTTCTATTTTCCAGCACCTCTTTGGCCCTATCTCCCTCTGCTGACCCCAGGACCAAATCTACTTGGCTACTCAGAACACAGCTCTTCTTTCACAGATGTTCACCTAGTAAGCAAAGAAAAATATTGTTGTCTAAAGAAGGGTTCACATGTTTTAATTTGAGCATCAAAGTTGTAGCTACCATGTAAAAAGGCACAATTCATCGGTTGATCTAAAAACATTAGAAACTGAATGACTAATTCCACCATTGCCCTACGCAACTATTCTCTGTCAGCAAAGGTTAATGAATATCCAGGAAATGCCAGGCAGCGTTCTGAGAACATATACACTCCAATAAGCAAGGCACTGGCTCTGCTCTTGTAAAGCCAAGATGCTAGGAGGGAGGACCGCAGAGTTGAACTATCAACAGCAATTCTACAATGTGACATGTGCTAAAAGAGAGTGCTTTCACACTGAACCAGGAAGAGGGATGGCATGCATCCTTCCTATGATGCCTTTTACTAATCAGACTTGATGAAAGGGAAAAGCATTACTTTGATTCTGTTTTCCAAGCAATAAAACATTACAATTTAAAACACAATCTAAGGTGTAAGGAGACACTCTAAATGTGCTCTTAGTTTGTAGATAGATAGATAGATAGATAGATAGATAGATAGATAGATAGATAGATAGATAGATAGAATATATAGTATATGTATAATATATACACATAGGTTTGGAGATACAAATTAATGTGGAAAATGATGTCACAAAAGGAAGCTGATTCTTTTAAATACCTTGGAAGGAACCATTCTACACACTCGAGTGCACGGACCTGTGTGTGTGTGTGTGAGTGTGTGCGCGCACACACACACACACACACACACACACACACACTAACTGAGTAAGTGATCTTAGGCTCTTTGCACTGAACCCTTGAGGCCAGCCTCTCTCTAGGGCATGTGAGTATCCCCTGCTATAGCAAACTACATTTATGTGAGTGAACATTGTACAATGAGGCTTGTCACTGATCCAGACTCTGCATCTGTTTCCAGGTTTCACTGAGTGCTGAGGACACTTTGGATGACTTATCTTAGTGAATCTTTCCAGTATCCCTATGAGGCTACTTCTAGGACAGTCCCCAGTTTGAGAAAGTGTAACCTGGGGCAGACATATTGATTGTTAAACTGCATGTGTAGGTTTAGGCTCTTGAAAGTGGTGGGGTCCAATCCATCTTCCACTTGTCAATTATCCCATAACTTTGTGAAGCTGTCCTTACCAGGAAGCCTGCTTTGACGATCTCATAGAGACCCAGTGTCTCCACTGGGACAAAAACCAGTGATTTCCCCCTCTTAAGTAGTTAAGCAGAACAGAGCTCTGCAGACCTGCAGCGGCTGCTAACAACACTGTCACCCTCTACACTGTTTAGTCAGCGTTTGTTCCTCAATGACTTTCTCCTCTTGCTATGTGCTTAGGTTACTGAGAGAAATCTGAGCGCCTGTTAATGCAGAGCATAGCTCCTGTGAAATGCTTGCCTCCCCACTTCTGCTCTCCTGGAACTGACCTTCCCACCAGGGTCCTGAAGGTAAGCTTCATGCAATTTCATCCTCCATTCAAGAGCTGGTGGAAGGCTTTCCCACATAGTCCTGCATTAACATCTGCAACTTGGATTTTTTTTTTCCCTCCTAGACAAACAGCCTCCTTTCAAGGGTTCCTCAGGCACCTACCTCACTTGACCTACCTAATTTAGAGCAGTCCCCAGTGCCATCTTGGTCGCAGAGTTGTTCTGTGACAGCTAATACATACGCATACATTACTGCTGACATTTTAAAACATCCCTAGCAGTTTGTGTGAGGACATGGTAAACAGATGCTATGGGACTTTTTACCCATTATCAGTCATCTCTGAAGACTGCAGTCAAGTGACAGGTTTTTGAGACTTCTCCGTCTAACAGCAAGAGATTTATTTTTAATAGAATATTGATATTATGGTACAAAATTATATTTGATGTTTACTTTCTTCCCCCTCCAACAAGGCAGTTCAGCTTGGTGGGTTATTGTGAAGTGCAGGTACCCCTAGTCTCTCTGTGACTCTGTTGTGCTTTTTTTCCTTGGGAGGGGGATGTCGCACACTTTTATGAACTGTCTGATTAAAGCGCCTCCATCTGAATGCAGATTAAAAGTTCCAACACCTGAGAGCTCAAATCCAATGAATATTTATACCCCAAACCAGCAGATGAATACACTCTAAAATCTTCAAATGCAAGTCTAGTCATGGGTTTTATCTTATTTTAGGACTTACTTTTTATTAAAATGAACTCTTGCATATTTACACTACAGAAATAAATGTTATTTGCAAGCACAATGCAGTGGAAACCTTACAAAATGCATGGCCTGGGGAAAAGCAACTTTGCTCTTTGGGCAAAGATTTTATTCTTTCTTGAGTTTTCCTTGAAGAGGAGTTTTGATATAATTTGAGGCCCAGAGAAGGCATTCATTTTGGAAGAGTATTTGTTTAGTGACCCACCAAAATCGTATGGGACATTCCCTAGAAGGCAAAGATTTTTGTTGATTTGATAATTTTTCAGAACCACTTTAATAAGTTGATTAAGTTGATTTTTCCCCACTGTTAGGTAGATGAACACGTTTTGGATTTATGTTTAATGTCCCACTGGACAGTTGCCAGATGCCCCCTTGTACTGGAACAGACAGTGAACCTAAGATGTACCCTGAGGTCCTGGGTCTACATTAGAGTACATCCACATTGGCTTTCAGAACAATGATCTCTAAGAAAGAGTCATGTTTGTGCAGCCAAACCACAGTCCCAGGAGGCCTATACTACTAGAGGCCCTTCCCTGTCTTCTTCTGTAACACTTGAAAGTAAATATTGCCATGAAATAATACCACGGGATTATTAACGATCTCTAAACAAGTCTGAAGAGAAATGCTTCACCTTAGCCCATGTCTCTCCTGACCGTCTCACAATCTTTAGTTGTTTATTATGAAATAAGAGACCCCAAATAAGAGGCTAAGCAGGGATACCAGAGTTAGCTTTTGGTTGAACCCACCCCGAGTCTTGAGATACCCATTCCGTCACATTCCGAGAGCTTAGATGTGCAAATCTGCCATCCCACCCTGAGTGATCCCTTCCTTTTCATAAAGTAAGCTCTGAGATGAATGTTTACAAATCAAGCCAGTCATCATTTCTTCATTTTAATGCTTAAACGCTTCATTTTGATTGCTATCTTTTTGACATTTCACCAAGGAAATATGTTTGCGTGTTCGCAGTTCCATTGAATCAGCAATTAGACCTCCATATTCCAGATGTCGGGAGACTTTCCAATGCATCTCCCAATAAAATTTATTTCTGAACTTTGAGATAGAAAAGAAAAAAATATGTACTTTGTATAAATTAGGCACATTATCCTTATTTTTCTAATTTGCAGTGTGTGCGTAGCGGAGCTACTGAAGCTACTGATTCGAGAACTTCCCATCATTCTACACAATAATTTTCTTGCAAACTTGTACATGTTTCCATAGGGACAATGTATGCGTTTTGTAAACTCACTAAAGTTTCTTCAGGTGGAACAGGCACTATGACAATGAATTTGTGTTCCTGGCAGTACCCTACTGTTTACATTCCACAGGAGCTATCGAAAGCATTGGCACTCTGAAGAACACAGGAAATTGATTGTTCAAGACAGATGAGAAAAAAAAATGGAATTCTTGTCTCACCCATACCTTCATTGAAAATATTAACTTGCTAATTTCCCTTCTGCCTGGTCATGTCTTGTCTGTGACTCCTCTCTCATACTCAGACCAGCTCAGAAACAGTGTTTCTGCAGCATAGTGGCTATCGCATATCTAGATGTTTAAAGCGACACAATGCCCACATCTTCCTCTGTCCAGCCTCGGCAAAGGACAGACTGTTTCTCAGACCTGTGCAACAGCTTCTGATTGACTCTTTACAAACCACATTAACCAAAATGGCTGCACAACTGGCATTCTGGCAAAGCTCAGACACTTCGATGACGTGCAGAATTGTCTCCACGAGGTACTATCCTGAGTAAACACAGGCACAGTTGTGTGGCAAAGAAAAGAGGTTTTTTTTTCTGTACTTCTGCTCCCATCCAGTTATAAGTTGTATGCATGCATCACTAAGCGAGCAAAGTCTTCCTGGTGGCTCTCTTGCAAACGCCCTAAATGTCACTCCCTCCAATTTCCCTGTAACCTGTATTTCTACAGGTACATCTTCTCTCCTGCTGACACAAAGGTTTTGTTTGGTATTTATCCACATCAAGACAATACGAGTGAGTTTGGTTCCCTGTTCTCCATCAGTGGAAGGATTTTGTAAATGGCTCCTTCTAGCCTATCCCACATTCTAAAAAAAAAAAAAAAAAAAAAAAAAAGCTTTGAGCACAAAGTCATCTGTTAGGACAGAGTTGAAAACTGCCTCATTCCGGCTAGAAGTGGTACAAGAGCTGCTACTACTCTGGCAAATTTATTTTGCCTTTCAAGGGTTTAATTGCACACAACATGGTGCAGTTTTGATTAATCCTTCAGAATTTAATATATACTCTGGGGGGTCAATATGTTGATTCTCCATGCATCGCTGTCATGGGAGTAACTGGAATGTGTTTAAACTCCACAGGAGGTGAACTTCTTCAGCTTACCTGGTCCTGCCAAGGGTAAAAAGTGCTCCTTAATGACCCCATCCAGGAGGGGAGCCAGCAGAGGGAAGTGCTTCCTCCCTAACACTATTTCTGGTTTGCTTGGCAGGCACATGTCCCTTGGGGTGGTCCCAGGTGAGCCACATACTGGAATCTTCCAGGCTCATGCCCTGATCATTTTAATGAGAAAGCAGTGTTGGAATATTGGCACATTGCATCCAGCCAACATATGGGGATGCTGTACAAGCGCTTAATTGAACTATTTAGAGATTATGAAGGGGATAGTCAACTGGGTCAACGAGGGTTTATTCTCTAACTTGAGATAGAAAGGCGGTCATCCAAAGGTAACAATGAGTCCACTTGCCATTCCCACAGAGAATGCTCTTTGAAATTCTGGAATCCATGTCCCCAGTGTTAGATGTCTCTTGGAACCTGAGATCACCACCAGTGACTGGGCATTTCTAGCCATGTGGACATGAGTAGGAACCATTAGAAGTGATGTGGCAGCAACAGCACACTTGAGAAGTCCTTGTACCAAGCAGCCCCAGGAGAGAGCACAAAATAGAGCACAAGATAGACAGGAACTTGTATCTAGACCCCTCATCCCTCTGTGTAACACAATCCACATCCCTGTGTAGCCTGAGCAGGCTGCTAGTCCCACACAGAGTGCTGGTCTCTCCATTCTAAGGAGCTATGTGAAGGGCTGACTCAGGGGTTTCTCGGATTGTTATGTTAAACTTTACCTAAGTCCCAATACCTCTGACCAAGGCCATATCTAGGTATTCTGGAATAGGACCTTTAAGGGTGTAATTAAATAGAGTGAAGACATGTGGGTAAGTCCAGAAGTCATATGACTAGGACAAACACAATAACATAGGCATATACAGAGAACCATTTTGAGACCAAAGTCAAAGTGACAAACTAAGGAAATAGGCTTCTGAATAAAACCCAATTTGCCAACTCCTTGATCATCAACTTTAGCCTTCAGAATGGTAAAGAAATAAGTTTATATTATGTGAGACCCCCTGGTCAGTAGACTTCCATTACAGCATCCTGACCTGACTAAGGTTGGGCTAGAAAACACCAAAGCAATCAGATTCAATAGGGAATACAGACCCTCAAGGAATTCTGGATCCCTCTCATCCCATCCTCCCCAGCCCCATCTCATAGAAACACAAAGATAACAAATGCATCAAGATCTATTACCTAAAGTTGCTGAGAGCAAAGACGCCAAAAGTCACCTTCCAAAATTCAGAAACCCAGCCCAGACTGCTGGTCCACCCCTAATTTTAATACATATATATATATGTATATATATATATATATACATATATATATATATATGAATGTAGGAATGTGGGCTCACATTGAAGAGCCTAGAGGGTAAAAGTGGCTTCTGGCCATATGCAGCTTCACGCCTCAGCATAAGTTCAGGGTAACTAAGCCACAAACAAGAGGTCAATCAGGAAATCATTGACTAAAAGCCAAAGATTTTTACAAAGTTCTTTCCCTGGAAGGCTATCCAAATATACACTATCTATCCCCATTTTTCATAAGTAAAACATTCAAATAACTGTATGATAAAAAATGATTCTAGTCACCAACTTCAACCCGCCCCAAAAGCCATCTTCCGTGAAATTTTCTCAGAACTGTTGCTATGTTGTCACACAAGCATCTGCCAGGCTCCTTGCCAAAAGGAAGCCGAAACACCAGAAGGCTAGCATCACCGTGGACGACAAGGTTCTGAATATAGAACTGCCCACACCCCTGGGCTGTGTGCTCACTAGATTAAACCAGCTACCAAACATCCAAAAGTTAGATCAACAAACACACTGCCAGGTCTGTAGTTAAACTGCAATCCACTGGGGCCACCAAGTCATGTGTGCCCCTCTTGATCCCCCTGGAAGGTCAGGTATCTGACCCGAGACCCAAGAAGGGTGCCCATCCACCCACAACCTGTTCCAATTCAGTGTCTCTGGTTGAGTCAGGTCTCTCTCAAGCTCCAATCCTTGGCAGTTTTAAGAACCACAACCAAAGGGACCACTGGACACAATCCAAGTAGCTGCCTTGGATACACTAGGGTGCAGAACGGGTACATGTTTACTCAACATATAAGTTAAGGTCAACAAGGGAAGGTACACTTCCTGTTCACAAATCCTTTAGGGCTGTTTGTTTTGGGGCCTCTGGTTGTTCCTGGTTAAAAAAATTAAAAAAAAAAAAAAAAAAAGAATAGTATGTGCCTAGGAGTAACCAACTTGGTCATGTGAAAAGTGTTAAAAGTGTTCTCTGCTATAAATCACTAACGTCTTCCCAGTCTTACAAAATCCTGGGTTAAGAAATCAAAGAGGACTCTCTCTCTCTCTCTCTCTCTCTCTCTCTCTCTCTCTCTCTCTCTCTCTCTCTCTCACACACACACACACACACACACACACACACACACCGGGTGTGTGTGTGCTCGCATGTATGCACTGTGTGCAGGTATGTGCGTGTATATGTGCATGTGTGTGCCTTTCTTTTCCCTCACACTACAAAGTTCTTTGAACATTAGAATGCTCAGCTCTCCCTTTGGCCCACAGATTCAATTCAGGTAGAAATGACAAAAAGAAATCCAGAAATTCACCTGAATGCAAACACCCCAGTGTGCGCCTGTGACTACATTCCTCCCTAGCTGGGGACCCAGCAGAGACTGTCTATTAAGCAAGGGTTTTGATATTGAGACCTGTTCCTTTAACCTGCAAGACACCCAGTGGCCTCAATCCAGCACCTCTTCTAACTTCTTGTGCTTGGAGCTGTATATTGTGATCTAGCAAGGGAAGCTAGCTTCCATCAGCGACGTCTCCCCTCTGACACTGTTCACTTCTCCAGGGCAGTGTGTCTTCCCTTGCGAGATGCAAAGCAAGTTAGACTGTTTTATCTGAAGCAAGTTATCAGGTAGGTTTCCTCCATTGTCAGAGACTTCTAATAACGTGGCAGGTTCTTCCCTTCCTTCCTTCCTTCCTTCCTTCCTTCCTTCCTTCCTTCCTTCCTTCTTTTCCTTTCCTTTACTTTCCTTTTCTTTCCTTTCCTTTTCTTTCCTTTCCTTTCCTTTCCTTTATTTTCTTCCTTTTTTACCTTGCTTTCTTTCTTTTTTCCTTTCTTTTTTCTTTGCTGGAAGATTTTTTTTTTTGTTTTAATCAACAAACATGAATGAATCTGTGAAAAGAACACAAACTGAGTAAATAAGGATTTTTAAAGCATAAATGGAAAGGAAAGTAGACTTTTTAAAGATTTATATTTTATTTTTACATATACGTGCGTATCTATGTGGGTATTCACACATGCTTGTGGGTGCTCAAAGAGGCCAGAAGGAGGCCTCGGATGTCCTAGAGCTGATTACAGGGGTTTTCAGACTACCCAGAGGGTTCTGGGTCGCACACTCGGCTCTGCACGGGCAATAAGCATTCTTAAGCACTGAGCCATCATCTCTCAAGCCACAGAATAGATTCATATTATTAACTGATACAGTACTAAATGATGGGCACTTCGTGGAAAATCCACAAAATTCCAATGCAATCCTTGTCCCCTGACTTTTCTGCCATTCTCCTGGCTCTGGGGACTTTTGACAGTGTACAATGAATCCTGTGTGTCCCCTTCCATGACTGAACACTTATTTTATGCACTCTCTTCACACATAAATAAACACCTGAGCTTGTGGAACAGGTAAAGGACACACTCAGTGACACCCAAGGGAAGCACTCATGTATGATTATAAAAAAGCAAAATGAGTGCATACCAGAAGAGGACTATGTAACACTCTGGTCCAGGACGGCTCCGTAGGATTAAACAAAAACCATTGAACCCCTAAAGCAAGGGTAGCTAAAGACTTGGCAGAACGTCTTTCTCTAAGCTACCCACTCAACTCAAACAAGCTGCTTCCTTCCCCAGAAGCAGGGCTAGGTGCTGAGATATGCAGAGACCTAGCACAGACAGGCCTGTCTCCTGTCTTACTGCTTGAGAGATCATATGGACAGCATTGCTGGGTCAGGAGCCAAAAGCTGCCCACAATGTCTGCCTGCTTGCCATCTGGCTGCAAGAGACATGGGGGCATAAGAGAACAGGTGAGAGAATGTGTTCGCCCTCAGTACCAATCCCAAGGGTAAACAAAGCATGGTGGAGGCCAGGGCTGAAAATAAATCCCTCTTCAAACGCTAAGGACATATGCACAGATAAAGGCGGGGACGGCTATAGATAAACTTGAGTTATATTCGGGAAGGCATTCGTCTTGGGCCACCTATCTGATCACAGGTCCTGTAATCACACAGCCTCAAGACAAGAACAAGGGATTTCTTTTGTTCACAGCAACGCTGAGGAACCGTGATTTTTGTAGCTGATCGCTGGACAATGCCATGTTGAAGACATTCTGAAAATAGCACTTTCTCCAAGTCCATGCACAACCAGAAAAGGATAATACACTGTGCCCTCAACTTTGTCAGATTCCATCCATGCCTCCGAAATGTCCTAAAAGGAGTGCCAGCCCCTAGTTGGGAGAGATGCCGGGACTATATGCCAGCACCCTAAAAATAGGACTCTTGTGATGAAAACGGAGAGACAAAGAAAGGTGACTCTCTTTCTTTGTGCTCACATGGCTGAGAGAGGCGTGACAGGAGAACTCTTTCAAACCCTCAGCTGCTGCCAGGCATACATATCCTCAGAAGCAAGCAAGAGGTGTGTTGGCAATATAGCTTCTGTCTCCCTAGGCCCTTCCCCCTCAAAAAAAAAAAAAAAAAAAAAAAAAACAATGATAGACACAATCCCATCCAGCAGTGACAGAGAGGGTCCTCTTGGCAGACCAGATTTCCACTCTTCTCTTTCCTCTGAACCATATTAGATAATTCTCCTAACCAAAAGACCAATAAAGAGTTAAGAGACCTCCAGAGAGAAATAATCACCATGTATGGGCTTTAAACAGCTTTTAGAGCCACCAGGACCTGCTGAATTAGGATCCTTAGAGCAGTCAGTTAGGAAGCGAAACAGCAAAAAGAGAAGCTGGAGAGATGGCTCAGCGGTTTGAGAGCATTTCCTGTTCTTCCAAAGGACCTGAGTGAGT
The DNA here is from genome assembly GCF_900095145.1 of Mus pahari. Taxonomy (NCBI): domain Eukaryota; kingdom Metazoa; phylum Chordata; class Mammalia; order Rodentia; family Muridae; genus Mus; species Mus pahari. The sequence continues at coordinate 43,934,700 of NC_034602.1, forward strand.
TCAGATCCTAGCACCCACATCTGGTCCCTCATCACTAACCTCAGCTGCAGTTCCTAATGACATAGTAGACCCTCTTCTGTCCTCTGGGGACACCTGCATACACATCATAAATACATGAAATGAAAATACATATTTTTTTAAATGTGGGGAAATGGGGAGAAGTCTCCCCCCCCCCGCCGCCTCCATCCAGAGAAAACCTTCATATAATGCTGACCATGACCTCAGTGGCTCATAAATCCATGGTCCATTTGAGAGGCATGAGAACAAGGCTTGGCCAAAAAGGCCTCAGGGGTTTCACGTTAGGAAAGCTGCTGTATTGAGCTCATCTAGCCCTCCAGGTTCTTAACAGCTCTACATCTGACACAGGGAGGTGTGAAGTCCTATCACCAAAGTGGGTATTGATCAGGAGTCAACCATGCTGATACAGTTTCTTTCCAGATCTGTGGTTTCCTAACCAGCAACACCCCTTCGTACTTCTCAAAATAATGAGTAGGGACTGCCAGCAAAGTAGAGACAAAGAGCATGCCATGCAAGAAAGTACTTCATGAAGTAAAAATGGGGGATATAGAGAAAACGGAAGAAAGGCTCCCCCTTCGCATATTGCCATGGCCAGAGGACCAGCTACCGTCCTTGAATCCCCACTGTGGTATCAAAAATACAAATAAAAGATGGCCTGGAAAAGGAAGGAGTGTCTTACGTACTTGAGGGCAAAGCACGTAGACTCCTGAGAAAATAAAGTGGTACCTTCACTCCAATCAGGATCTAGGGATGTGACTATCTGAAAGGAAGACACTCATTTTCCTTCTGTGAAAATTTAAAAACCCCTCAGACCAACAGGTCCTAAGAACAAACACCAGGAAAGGGGGACTAGGCTTTTAATCAGAACAACAACAACAAAAAAATCTACTACCAAATAGAGGTTAAAAAAACCTGTCTTTGAGTTAAAACTTAAGACTCATAAAACTACTTTGGGAAGCTTCCCTAAGATTTTCAAAGAACTTCTCTCTCTTGTATTTGTTATAGAGAGTTGGCAAACCACCGTCCACTTGTTCTTCTAAGGCTATGTGACCTAAACATCTGTTCTGATGTTATGCAGGAGTGACTCGCTCCACACATAGAAATTGTAACCAACCTTGGTGAAGGCTAGCCTCAAACTCACAGAGTTCCACCACCTTTGCACAGCAAGTGATGGATTATAGGTGTGCACTACTGTACTTGGTTTATCTTATCTTTTCTTTGTTTCTTTGTTCCTTTGTTTCTTTCTTCCTTCCCCCCGACCCCCGACACAGGGTTTTTCTGTGTAACCCTGGCTGTCCTGGAACTCACTCTATAGTCTAGACTGGTCTCAAACTCAGAAATCTGCCTGCCTCTACTTCCCAAGGGCTGGGACTAAAGGTGTACGCCTTTAGTCCCAGCCCTTGGGAAGTAGAGGCAACTTGAGGGAAAGGATGATAAACGTTTAGAGTAGCTTCTTATTCTTTTTTTTTTTTTATTGTTTATTTGGGAAATGTTTATGGAGAGTCTGCTGTGTACTGGACCCTGGGGGTAAAATGGTATACAGATAGAGAGAGGCTGTGGCCTCCTAGACTGTACTGTTAATTGATTTTTCAACAGGATGGGATTTAGAACTGCTATTGAAACAATCTCCAGGCATGTCTAGATTAAGTAAACTGAGTTAACCCATCTTTCCATGGGATGGGGGGATAGGGTCTAGGACTAAATAAAAAGGAAAGTGAAGATGAATACATGCATGCATTTCTCTCTCTTTTCTGACTATGCATGTCATAGGACTGGCTCCTTTCTCTTTCTGCCACCATGCCCTTCCCATTATGACAGAACCTAACCTATAGAACCACAAACCCAAACAATGTCTTCCTTCTTAGTTACTTTGGTCAGATACTTTATAGCATCAAGGAGAAAAGTAGCTAGTGTATAGAAAATGCCACCAAAGTGCAACACTGGTACAAACTGTAACATGTGAAATGAAGAGTTGAGAATGTCTGGAACAAGGAAAAGGAGATTGGAGAGAAAATGGCAAAAGAAACTTTCACCAAGACAACTTGGTTAGAACCCAGAAAAAATCAAAACTTGCAGAGAGAACCAAGGCAGAGTCATGCAAAAGGCTTCTAATGTGCTAAGATGAAAGGATGGACTATCCAGAGACTACCCCATCCGGGGAATCCATCCCATCATCAGCCACCAAACCCAGATACTAATGCACATGCCAGCAAGATTCTGCTGAAGGAACCCTGATATAGCAGCTTCTTTTGAGGCTATGCCAGTGCCTGGCAAACACAGAAGTGGATGCTCACAGTCAGCTATTGGATGGAGCTCAGAGCCCCCAATGGAGGAGCTAGAGAAATTACCCAAGGAGCTGAAGGGGGCTGCAACCCTGTAGGTGCAGCAACAATATGAACTAACCAGTACCCCCTGAGCTCATGTCTCTAGCTGCATATGTAGCAGAAGATGGCCTAATCAGCCATCATTGGGAAGAGAGGCCCCTTGGTCTTGCAAACTTTATATGACCCAGCACAGGGGAAGGCCAGGGGCAAGAAGTGGGAGTGGGTGGGTAGGGGAGCAGGGGTGGGGGGAGGTTATGGGGAACTTTCGGGATAGCATTTGAAATGTAAATAAAGAAAATAATAAAAAAAAAGTAAGTTTTTAAAAAGGCTTCTAATGTGATACCTGAGGTGAGAGAAATAATAATGGCTGTTATAGTAATCAATGTGACCTGTAACAGGCTCTAATGGTACAGACCTGTAATCCCAGTACTCAGGAGACTGAGGCAGTAGGACTGTGAGTTCAAAGACAACCTGGGCTACCTAGAAAAAGTATCTCTCAAGAAAGGAAAGGAAAGCTTACGAAGGTAGGAAAGGAGCTGGGTAGAGTCCTGTTTATGTTTTGTTACAGAATGTTTTGAGCATTTTGGTCATGTGTTCACCAATAGGCATTTATTGACCACATATCATCTATCCACTACTGTGCTGGGAATGGGGTTATAAATATCACAGACGTGGATTTTGTTCTCAGGAAGGCTTAAGTCAAATCAGAGGCAAAACTCCGATCTCAAGAACTGCTACTTGGCATTACAACAAATTGGGGAAGAGCCAACAATTCAGAGGAACCTGTCAGGGTGACTCCACGATTGCTGTGAGTTTGAAGGAAAAAGAAGAGCTACACTCGTTTCCTTTAGCACACATCTCACTGGAACTCCCTTGCTTTATGCTTTCCATGCAGCCACACATTCATCTGGGCCCTGCTGACCACATGCCCTGCACCCTAGCACTGAAAGCTAAAGGGCAGAGAAGGAAGACGGTGTCCCCTGAAGAAGTTCATAGCCTATCTGGTAAGATATAAAAACAACTGAGCACGCTCTCGTATACACAGCACCCCAAGTGAGCACGCTCTCATATACACAGCACCCCAAGTAAGCACGCTCTCATATACACAGCACCCCAAGTGAGCACACTCTCATATACACAGCACCCCAAGGAAGTAACTGTATGTTTAATCCTGGGATGACTGTCAGGTGTTTTAGCAAATAAAGAGGACAGGTGTTAGCTGTATTGATTACTTTTTAACGTCACAAATGTTCAAAATGCCTCCTCCCCCCCCTCGTGATACCGTATATTATTTATGATGTTAACTTTAGGAAAGAACAGAGTATAACAAAGACATTTGATGAAAAACTCTGATGGGGTTCCTATATCACCCAGTTAGAAATGTGTAGGGAGCAGTTTCTGGTAGCTTTAAGGATGACTATCCAGCGAAGGGGCTTGTAGAGTCTAGTTTTAAAGGTAATAGGAGTTATCTGGGGGTTCACACACACGCGCGCACACACACACACACACACACACACACACACACGTTTGAAGCCTGGCACATGAACCCTTCTACATACCAGCCTGACCTGTGTGCAGACTAGGAAGATTACAAAGATGTCTCTGCTGCTCAGAGTTATATGCAAGAACAAACTGGGGTCAATCATGTAAGCAACCAACGAAGAAAGAGAATTACTGAACGAGGGCCCTTTGTTCCTTCCTTTTGCTCTACTAGCTTTCACACACACACACACACACGCGCGCGCGCGCGCGCGCGCGCGTGCGCGCCCTTCTACCCCCATGGTTACCTCAACCAGACTCTAGAACATCATCAGCATCTCTCATGAAGTAGACACCCTGCTCACCGAAATGTTAGCCCCCTTCCATTGTCCACCCCGGACAAAACCACCTAAGCACTGTTCTGTGTCTCTGCCAGGATATCCTTGTTTCACTTGCAAGAACGGAGAAGGCAAATTCCAACAGTGTCAAAGGTTCTTTCTAGTCTTCATCTGGATCCTTAAAAACCCATAGTATAGCTGGGTAGTGGCAGCATACACCATTAATCCCAGCACTGAGGAGGCAGAAGCAGGGGGACCTCTGTGAGTTCCAGGCCAGCCTGGTCTACAGAGAGAGTTCCAGGACAGCGAGGGCTACACAGAGAAACCCTATCTTGAAGAAAACAAAACCAAAACCAAAACAAAACAAAACAAAACAGAAAACAATGACATTGTACTTTTGCATAGTTCTCTATGGTTTTCTACAGTTTCCATTCATCGACTTCATGGACAAGCTATGGTGTGGTGAACCTACGTGAGCATGTGTGTGTTCATAAACACTGAGCACAGCCCTAAGCAGTGAATCTTCAAAACTCTCATCTCACCAGTTCTGTTTCAGGAGGAACAAAGAAAACTAGTGGCTTTTTAATGTCACTGTTTGCATTAACGAACAGCCCTGAGCAGCCAGCCCAATGGCAAACCCGCACCATATTTGCTACTCTCAGACTGTGATGCCTTGCCACACAGAGATAGATAAGGTCACTTGACTGTCTCTGCCAATAGACGATGGAAAAATAAGTCAATGAATATAAACGCTGTGCCAGGGACAACACCCTCAGACTCTCAATCCACTTCTCTGAGTTTGTCACTGCGTGTTTTCTGTAAACCCCTGGTGCTCTGCAAGCCTGTAACCAGAGTGACAGGTGTCACCTCAGAAACACGAAGACTGTGCTCCCCAGCCTTAGCTGGCCCATATATGGGAGAGTATGTGCTTCTAAAATCACCTCGTTGTTTTGCGTAGGGTAGAAAAAAAAAATATATATATATATATATCACATACTAAGCAGTGTGAGTATCCAGTATGAAGTAGCTAGAGACAACAGAATAATTCCAGACGCATAATGAACAAAGTAAATTTAATAGTGTGGGCCTTGTTTATACTTCTGCCATCAACTTTAATGATGAGCCTATTTATGCTAAACTCCACTACATTATCGAAGTCATTAGTGCCTGTAAGTAAGTGATAATGTGCTTGAAACTTCCACGAGGACATGTGTATTCCTCCGAGTCCTACACTTCCGTGTTGGGAGATGCAGAGCCAGTGAATATTTTCAAACATTCCCTTGGGGATAACTGTTAGGTCTTATGCCCTGGAAAATGAATGACGGTTCACTCAAGTCTCAGAAAGAAAGTTAAAGAGGTGTCTTCCAATTTAAGGATGTGGACAAAACTCAGTGAGCAAACTGCTCACTGTGCAAACACAGGGCTCTGATTGCAGATCTCAAATACTCACATCGAAGCTGGACATGGCGGTGCACATCTTTAACCCTAATGCTGTGAAAGCAGAGATAGAAGGATCCCTTGGCTGTCAGCCTAGTCAAATAGATGAGCTCCAGGTTCAATGAGAGACCCTGGCTCAAAAGAAAGAGGAACGTGACAGAATATAACAACATCAAACACTAGCCTCCACATGTAGGCATGTGCTCTTGAGTGCGCGCGCGTGCACACAGAGAGAGAGAGAGAGAATGAGAGAGAGAGAGAGAGAGAGAGACAGAGACAGAGACAGAGACAGACAGAGACAGACAGAGACAGACAGAGACAGACAGAGTCAGAGACTGACAGAGACAGAGACACACAGAGAGAGGCAGAGATAGAGATAGAGATAGAGAGAGAGAGAGAGAGAGAGAGAGAGAGAGAGAGAGAACAATGCTCAGTAACATTTATACATATACATACATCTGAGAACACAAAAGATTTCTTTCCATTCGCAATTCCCATCCAAGTACAAGATAGTGTTGTCTCCTGAGTCAGCAATGCAGAAGACACTGTCAGATTTTCTTGAGGTATTGACCCAAGAAACAGCAAAAAGGGATAAATCTTACCTCTCTGGCTATTATTGGTCCACTAAGATACACTTTTATGGAAGCTAGATGACAGAATCACAGACAAACCCAGTATTGAACATGAAATCAAAGTATAAAGAGAAGGCACATTGGCTCATTAGTTGTAATTATCCATGTGTGGTCTTGGTCTGGGCAAGGGATAAGAATGTACATCTCTGCAGATTTGAAGTCCTCAATAAAAAGGACGCCATAAGATTAGCACAAAGCAAAGAACCTCAGCCCTCTAGAGCTGTCTCCCTCTGTCTGTGAGAGCCAGGAGTTTCACATGACCTCAGATATCCCTACCTTGGGATTTGGAGCATCTTTGTCAACTGCCTGAAGTACAATGCCATCAGAACCTTAGTAAGAACACACATTAAGATCCCCATCAGCATTTTCCCAAAGATGAGCCACAGTTAGAACAGACGCTATGTGCCTCTTAAATGAAGTCTGAAAGAGAAAACCCAAGACTACTGAATCGTACTCGCAGCTCGGAAGGGGGCTGCTTGGACTGGGCCCTGGTAGTGCTCTCTACAGCAAGCATGTACCCCTTCTTACACTATCCTCTCATCGGCAACGTCTCCCTTGACCACCTAGTCTGGTTGTACAGCCCAGTGACTCCCCAGCCCATGCCCCTGTTTTCAGCAGCATTCATCGTCTCTTATAATTTTGTTATGTTTGATTGTCTGCCTCCCCTTTATGGAACACAATGTCTTGGGGTTGGGAATACATGCATCGCATTCATCTCCACAATTCCGTGCCTGGAACAGAGTATCCACCCAGGAACTATCAGTCATACATCAAAGGAATTCACTCCTTTGGGAAAGTTTGACTCCAAGAAACAGATACCTTGGAGCAGGAAGTCTTGGATTTTAATCAGTATAATTGTCCTGTTTCTTCACACACACATGGGCCCCTCCTCAAATCACAGCAAAAGAAGGGAAGAAGGTAAGAGTGCTGTGGAGAAAAGGACAGAGCTCTGGTGAATTGGTAAAAGTGTCTTATCTGTGTCCCTGGGCTTGCACTCAAGCTGAAAGGCCAGGTTCTTCAAGAACTCAGAATTGACATGAGTCATGAGAATTGTTTCCATGTTTTCTGAACCAGAATGGTCAATGCCAGACACACATCCCAGCCCTCAGGTGACAGAGTACCTGGCAAAGCCTTCACATGCGCCAGAGAGCCCCACCCCTTCTCCTTTTCTTTCCCAACTTTTGTGAGTACGTTTTATTGTCTGTCTTACCTACCATTCATTTTAGTCTTAATCCCTCAATCCCCTATAAGCCTGTCATCTCCTCACTTCATCTTCATTATCTAGATCAGAAATTGTCCCAAGTTCCCAGCCAACTAATCTTGAGAGAATCCCCAAGTTTCTCCTGAGAAGGTACCCAAGAGTCACTGAGACTAGCATGCTGGCTGTGTACAATAGAATTGTAAGGTCCCGGAGTGAGGATAAGGAAAGGGACTAGAGAAGGTAGAAAGGGTGCCCTAGTGTGTCTGGGATTAGGGAAACGTGAAAGAGCTCTCTGTTATCGGTGGCAAAAGAACACAGACAGGAAGAGATGTCTCCCTCTCATCTCACATGACTAACTCCGACTCACCAGAGATCCGACTCACTTGAATATCTTTATGTAGCATCAGGCTCCACCTTACACAGTCTCTACTTGAACTCAGTCATGTGGCTTTTCCTACATTCAATCAAATACTGACCAGAATGTCAGCTTTGCAGCTAACAAGCTCTGTGACTGTAGAATTGAAACCTCAGCCCTTCGTTGTGTTCCTAAGAGCTATTCCTGGAAATACCCTTCTTTCATGGGTGAGCTGCCATCCTACATAGGATGTGTTTGTGTGATGGGGAGGTTACACATGTGTGTCCAGGTGCACGTGTGCACATGTGTGTGAATGCATGTAAAAGTCAAAGGAGAACCTCATGGATCATTTCTCTGATACCTTTCCCCTTTTGTTTTAGACATGGCTTCCATCCCCAATTAGTTACTTCCTATCTCGCTGCTGTTGGAATTATAAGTGGAAGCCATCATGCTCCGTAGGTTCTGGGGATTCAACTCAGGTCTCCATACTTACAAGGCAAGCCTTAACCAACTGAGCCATCTCTCTAGCCTTTCTATATACTTTTTAAAGTCTTCAGTGATCCCAAATAATATTACTACTCTATAGCCACATGGTACTTTCTGAAACCATGTTTGATGAGCACCTACTATGTGATCTACTAGGTTATGGGTAGATAACCAAAGAGACAGTCTCTAGATATAAGGAGTACCTAACAGTACATTAAGGACTTCTTTGTATATCAGTATGCAGCACATCACAAAATACGCACAACTAAATAGCAATAAGTGGGCTGGGAACCCTGGGATGCCTGAAAGGGTTCAGGGAAAGAATTTGGCTCCAGGTTTAAAATGGAATTCCATATTCAAACAGACCAAGTTGGGTGGACAAATTACTGAGTCACAGTACATCTCAAAGCTAAAGCTATCGGCTCAACACCAGGGGGTAAAGGTTTCTATAATGAGAACATGAACATGATATGCACTGCTAAGGCAGATGAGAAACACCGTCTCTTCATCAGTAAGGACGCTCGGGAACAGTAGCCAAGACAGCCCATTACTGACATGTGAATAAATGCCTTACTAAGTGCAAGGTACACACGGTGGCTTGATGGACCTGTCAAAACTCCAGCATCCGCTCAGCATCAGAAGCTGTGTTCATATCGTGTTGTATTCAAATATTAATCTCTGGGTGGTCTTCCCCTTCACTGTGCCCATTCAAATTACCACCATACTTATCCATAAGTGAGGGTTAAAAAAAGAACACCTGCTTAAATGAATGACAAAAATAAAACAGGCAAATTGCAGAAGTGCGCTCACAGCTACATGGGAGTGAGCAGAAAATGGGCATGAGGGAGAGTTCCCTGTATGAGTGTGACTACTATTATTTCTATCTATCTTGCATGGTAAATCAAGAATAATGAAGACATGCCACCTGTATGTATTTCCATAATTCGTTATTTGCCTCCTAACACCAATATTTCTAGCATATAAAGCCGAGGTAAGCAGTATTAATGACTTGTTGGATGCAGCAGTTTGGGAAAGATTTTAATATCCCACATCTTTTATGACAATATTCTAATAAAGCCAATAAATTGGCAGTCAAAAGACAGAACCTGCGCGCTCAGGATGAGGCTGGGGTAAAAGCTAAAAGGCCTGTTGGAGGGTTCTTTTTATAACTAATTTACTTTGTTCATTTAGAGAATCAGTTTGGTGCCGTTAAAGGCTTGAGTTTCGCATATTTTATAGTTTACCGGCATTTCTTTCGTGTGAACGAGTGGTACCATTGCAAGAGTCCATATTAGCTCCCTTCTAACAGCCCGACAGACAGGCACACTTGTTCTTAGATGCATAGTGATGCCAAGCTGCCTGCCGTCCTAAACAAGTGGCAGAAGATGCAGAGCAGTGTGGAAGCTTTGCTTCCTGGTTATGTGTATTTATAGATCCCCTTGCAATAAGCCAGTTATGAAATAATAAAAATTAAGAGTGGACCCTTCCTAGCCTAAACTGTTTTCATCTAAATCTAAATCTGATTTTTTTTTTCTGTACTCACTGCAAACCTCAGAGGCAAAGCCAACATGCATTGATTTGGAATAGAATGGATGACTGTCTTTTCTAAAACCCTTTAGGAAGGTGGTGCACCCTCCAACTTTGGGGACAAAGGAGTTTTTTACAGATCATTGTGAGTCGATAACTCATAGATGAGAGGACAGACACAGAATATCCTTAACTTAGGATGAAAAAAACAAATTGCACATTGAGGTCTGTAATCAATAAAAAGCTAACAGATCAGCCGTGCAAACAAGGGGAGACAATCTTATTTCAACCTTAGTCATGAACTGAAAGCTACATCTGCCTGAGTCCTGTGGTTAAAAATTGTTCCTGGGATGGTGTACTTGTGAACTCTCAAGCGAGAAGGTCAGTAGAGACCAGCTCACTTCGGGATTTGCAACCCAGAAGAAACAAGGGTGGAACATAAAAGGGCGCACTACACAAATGTCAATTAATGTATTATGCTCCTACTGAACTTCCTTTAGCAAGTACCACAGTGACTTTAAAGGCTCTGTGTGTCTCCTGGGAGCATAAGTGAGAGCTCTTGCTTCAGCTTTTGATTAAATAATGTTCAAAACAAGAGACCTTGTCAAACTCAACTAAGCTTTTCACATTAAAACTAGAGGGCTGACCCTCCCCAATTAGTCTAAATCTTTTGAAATTTTACCATCCACAGGTTCTTTCCTTTCTTGTGCTATTTAACTTTTTACATGTGTTCTCATTAACTCATGCTGCATGCAAGAATACACCAATAGTAGCCACCTGTGCCCTACTTAGGGCACAAGAAACATGTAAGCAATACTGATTTTAAGGAACAGGTTTCTGACTCCAAGGAAGTGGGCAAAATGCAGAGAACAGCTGATCATGGGATATCCAACCCTAACTGATCCATTTACCACTGCTATACCGAAGGCTTTAAGAACCCAGTTGAAGAGGAGGGGGCTAGAAAGATTGTAAAGCCAGAGGACCACAAAATCAGCTGTGAGATAGTGTCTTCCCTATACGACAAGGAAGCTTCACCCATCAAATCCGAAAACTATAGTCACCTAATCAAGACCTGCACAATGACAATACCAGTTGACATGCCAACATGCATGGGAGACACCTGACGAGTTCCAACTCATAGATGGAGAACTACTGGCAGTTAATGGCTGCTGAGAGAAGAAACTTCCTTAGGTACAAGCCCCCTTCTTGTCCCAAACAATCATCCCCAAATACACGTACACATAAACAACAGTAAATGACTCAGTAGGGTGTATTTACACACAGACATGCACACACACACACACACACACACACACACACATACATACATACATACACAAATGGGCATGTGCGCACACACAACTAGAGAAGAAGTCATGAATTTAAGACCAAGTTAGGGGAAATGAGAGGAGTTAAAACAGAGGGAAGGTGTAAGTGGTGTGAATACAGTATTTGTGGATGAGTTCTCAAAAAAAATAAAAATTTAAATGAAAAGAAAAAGAATGGTACCCAGTTCCATTCAGTGGAAAGAGGCAGAGTTGGGATCACTTTCAAGCAAATCTAATTCCTAAGCCTATGCTGCATGCACTGTATGTAGCTGAGTGTTGCTATCAAGATCCACACAGAGCCCTCATTCGAATTGCCTGATGCCTCCTCACAGCCCTCCTCCTCTTTGTGCTCCTGCATCTTTCTTACTCCAAACACATCGTGTGCCTTGCCATGAGTAGGGTTCTTGCACACAAGTTTCTCCGGGCTGGATCCTTTCATATTTTAAAGTCTACCATTCACTAAGTTTCACATTTATCGTGCTTCCTGGGAAAGCATAGGCTCCAACTTCCTCAAGCAAACAGGTCACTTTCCAAGGCCTCTAAAGGCAGTACTCACCCACCGTTAGGGTTCCTCAGCTCTGCTTCCTTCGCCATGTTTGTCATTGTCTGAGGGCACAAGCTATATGCCTAGAGTCATAACATAGGCTGCTATAATGTACACCATAACCTAGGTGGCATCTACAAGAGAAATTTATTTCTCCTAGGTCTAGAGGCTGGAAGTTCAAGACCAAAGTAGCAGAACATCTGGCTCCTAGTCAGGGCTCTGTTTATAGCCACAGACACACAGACACACACACGCACACGCACACACACACACGCACACACACACATACACTCACGCACACACACACACACATGCACACACACACACACACACACACACACACACGCTATCTTATAAAACTCAAAATTTGTCTTTAGGAACAACTGACTTGCTTGCTTCAACAGTGATGTACTGACCTGCTTAAAAAACAACTTTTGTTGAACAAAAGGCACCATGACACTCTTCATCTGATGGAGTTTCTGGATGCCTCAAGGCCACTCAAGGTCATTCTTTCTTCTTTTAAGCCACTTCCACCCCAAACACAGAGTTAGTTCAAGAAAGAGGCTTTTTATCAACCACAAAGCTCTTACAACTGTCTCACTTTCCTATCTGTATTTCAGGCCTTGAAAGGCAAGTGACTTAAAAAAAGCAAACTATTTCCTCGGTTGGTATTAAAATCAATGAAACTCTAAAAATCAGATTTCCATTCATGCGAAGGTTTGCAAAGTGCCTGGGATGCTCTGAGCACTGCCATTGGCCATGGAGTAACAAGGCATATGCCAACAGAGACAAGTAGGCAGCTTTGTAAAGCACAACTCCAGTTAAAACATCATCTCAAAACAGACATAAAGTGTTGGGAGAGAACAGACAGAGATCAAGGTGAGCTTTAGGGCTGAGCTACATTTGTCCAGTCCTACAGCATTGAGTGTGAGAGAGCTTTACAAAACACGTGGCCACATCGCTATTCCTAATCATTATAATTAATCATATTATAAAGAATCTTCCAAGAACTGCAAAAGACAGGAGCTAATTTGATTAGTTAGCTCTGCATCTACCATTCCCAAAGTTAACCATTGAGATGAAAAACTACTCCCTTCCTAACTGTAGGCCTTCAATAAATAAATGTCTATTTACGTATCACAAATAAATTGGAATTTAGCTAATCTCACCTTGTTTGCCATTCAGCCACATTTCCATGTGCTAACACTTCTATTCAAGACAGAAGACATTAATTAAATAATTAGCCTTGAGCTCAGACGTGTAAACAAACACAATTGATGAATTTGTTAATTGTTCTTCCCCGCTGTGGACAGGAGCTATTGTTAGCGACAGTAATAATAGCAGGGATCTGATTTCCAGGGGACACTTGGGATTCAGGGAGAAAGGTAACTTTGGGAGAAGCATTAAATGTTTGCTTGAAAATCCTAGTTCTGCAACTGCCCTGATTCTAAGCGGCATGGCCGAGGACCAGGAATGCCAGTGAACTGAAAAGAGCCTAGTCACTGGATATTTGAATTTGCACCAAACACTGACAATTCAATTATTTTTGCCAGGCTCCCAGCACTCAGAAATAAAATAATTTAAAAACATTTCAAAGAAATGGCATGCTATGAGGGAGAAAAAAAAAAAATCAAGCATTAGCTGCCTTCCTTTCTTTTCACCAACAGGACGATATGATCAGAATAAAAATGAAGCTAGATGGTACAGATTGGGGTTTTAATGTTCCTGCAGGATTTCTTTATAAATGAAGTATAAATAGCAATTATCCACAGACATGTGTACACTGGGCATGGAAGACATATGCCTGTTGACAACAGGTCTCCAGTAGGAAATACAAGGATAACTCAAAAGCAAGCCAAAATATTTTTTGTTGTTTATTAACATGTCAATCACTCCTTAGTCCATAAAAATTTCATAAAATGCTGTAAACATCCCTGCCCACCCCACCCCACCCCCGCTCTTCATTCTCATGAAAAACTGCTAATATTATTTTCTGTGCTGTGTTAATGGTGGTGGATGACAATGGTATTGATGAATGGCAGTGATGTGTTCTGATTTTGTTCTGAGTTTCTCTCACAGGAGCCTAGAAATAAGACCCAATTAAAGCCACACATAGTGCTACCGGGATCACCAAACTGAAATAGATCCTTGTAAATGGCTAGTGTTATCATTTGAACCTAAAAGTGTCTCCCAAAGACTCCTGTGTTAAAGGCTCATTTACCAGCTGATGGATTCCGAAGAAGTGAAAGCTCTCCCCTAACCACTGAGCTCACTCCTCAATGAGCTCACAGTTGGGTAGACTATTGGGGCATGATGAAAAGTCACAAAAAAAAAACTTTCCTGATTGGAGAAAGTTGTTACTGGGGAGACAATTTTATTATTTTAAAGATGTGTGCTTGCGTGTGTGTGTGTGTGTGTGTGTGTGTGTGTGTGTGTGTGTGTGTACATGCATGCCTGTGTGCATTGGTGAGCACACCTGTGTTTGTGTTTAAAACCAGAGGCTTATTTCAAGTATCCCTCATATTATTCTCCACCTTATTTTTTGAGACAGAGTCTCTCTCTGCTCCTAGAGTTCACCATTTGCACCATTTCTGCATTCTTCAGTTTCCAACATATCCTGGCAGGATGGTCCAGTTACCAGAGACACTCAGAAACATATCTGTCAAGTAAGTTAACCAGTTAAAGCACTTCTTCTAATAGCCATCAAACTTGAGCATCTTCATTATCTAGTAGAGTTTTGTTATTCTGGGGGTGGGGGTGGGGAATAGGAGATAAAATGGGGGAAAAGAGTCTGCTATGCATCCCAATAGCCTGGCATGCAAATAAACTCAAGAAATATAGCTAGCCCACCCCATTCAAGGTCTTCTCTGCTTTCTGGCCTCACATTTGCCTACTGACTTCAAGCCAGCACAGTGCATGTCCCTTTCCTTTAGTCAAACCATGGAGTCTTTGATGAATAACTGGCTGACTGGACAAATAAGCACTGGGAACTAAAAGATGAGAATGATACCTATCTCTCCTCAAGATGCACAGTTGCCCACAAAAGATAAAGCAAGATACAATTATGTGAATCAAGAAGAAGGGCCAAGCAGATTAAATAAATTCCAGACAGATAGAGAGACAGTGGCCCTTTTTAGGACATTGGGGAAAGCTCTTTGGAACAGTTGAGTAAGTTGTTAAAAGGTACATCAGACATCCTCCAATCACATGAGGAACTATGGTACTGCAATTCTCAAAACTACCAAATGTATAATCAGGAGGTAGGACTGAGCTCTGCAAAGAACGAGGTTTCAATATCTTGTCACTAGAACTGTCAGGACAGTCGGTGGTCTGGTGTATTCTTCTCCCCTTTGAATCCCAGTTTCTTTACTCAAAGCAGAAAGGACACTACTACCCTCAAAAGTCTACAGTATTAAGTATACAGTATTAAGTATAATAATGCCTTCAAATTTTTCCTAGCAAGAGGTCTGAGCAGAAGGTAGATACTTAAAATTGTAATGTACAACTTAGAAACTAATCAGTAGGAGTTTCATTGTAATAGAGTAGACAATAAACCCAACATGTACCATCAAAACCACAAACATGTTTCACTATCTGTGCCCTCCCAAAGCTGAAGATCGAGCTACCAACATGAACAAATACCAAGGCAAGTAGGACCCAAGACTTGTTGACATCTAGGGTGGCCAACTATCTGCATTGGATCTAGACATTCCCAGGATGTGGAGAGTACTGTGCTAAAACCAGGAACCCACCATGAGTCCATTCCCCTGGAGAGGTCCAAGGAACAAGTCCCAATAGAAAAACAAGACTGCCCTGGTACTATGACCTGCACAATTAAGGAAGGAGACATGCATTCTGCCCACTCTAACCTCAGCTACTTCTTTGTCTTCCTATTTTCAGGATTCTGAACATTTTGTACAAGCAGATCCACTCACCTTAAAACTCAGTTTGAAACAGGACCCTTAGCTTTGAATGAGGGACTTGGCTTTCTGTTAGATACAGGCGAATGCTGTTTTTCTCATTTTGAACATGGATAAACTGAGCTCTTCATACGAGCTAAACAACTTGTTCAAATCAACGACACAGCTGGAAATAAAACTCAGTTTCTTTAGCTCGTGGTTCAGTGTGTATTGGAGGGATGTATAACATGAGCTTCAAACAGTGTTTACGTTCCATCTAACCTTAGTGGGGAATATTCCAATTAACATACCTACCCCTGGGTATTTCTCCTAGTTGAAATCCTCTTCCTTTTCTGTAAAGCAAAGGAAACACTCCCTCACCCTCCACCTTTTTCCCCCTTTACTAAAGCTGGCAAGTGCGAACACCCTCTCTGGTTTCTGCTGTATACTATGCAAGAGGAGCTTGAAATGCATTCCATTTTCTGTAACAGGCTAGGGCTGTTCAGGGGTGGGAAAGATCAATCACGTATGAAAAATGCTAGGTGTCCCATTACAGGATGATAAGTTCGGCTGTGTAGCATATGCATTTTTTTGCTCTCTGAATAAATGGCAGAAGTCAGTTCCCCATAAATTCAAAATGTATATTAGAACATGAAATCATATTTTAAGTGGATTTCACATATTACTTCTCTTCATCATTCTAAATAGCAAAGATTAAGCTTGCCACTTGCCTTTTCTCTCTCTCTCTCTCTCTCTCTCTCTCTCTCTCTCTCTCTCTCTCTCTCTCCCTGTTCCCTCTCTCTTCCTATCGCGCCCCCCCTTTTCCTTTCTCTATCAAAGATGAAGTGTTGGTGACTTTTATTTTTTAAGAATAACTGAAAAAGAGAACATATGAATTCTGCCCACCCTTCCCATTCTAAATCAGGCCTTTTCATTTCTCTATCATCCAAAATGGCACTATTACCAAACCATGAAGCCAACCAAAATATATTCAAGCAAATCCACATTCCCCATGACTCTCTGCTCCTTTGATATTGTTCCATCTCCTTTCTCCCATTGATGTATTCAAAGATCCCACACAGTGACAGTATAGAGTGGGAATTAAGAACCAATACACTAGCACAAAGATCTCTGGACTCAAATTACAGCTCTGCTACTTCATTTCAACCTTGACCAAGTTGCCTAAATGATTGGTTTCTGTGGCAGTGGACTACAAGATGGCTGCTCTTCTGATTGGCATCAGTATTATTGTTAGGGCTAGTCTACCTCCATGTTCTCTCTGGGCAGCTGCACTGCACTATGATCCAGCTCTGGGTGTTCTCTCTGGGCAGCTGCACTGCACTATGATCCAGCTCTGGGTGTTCTCTCTGGGCAGCTGCACTGTACTATGATCCAGCTCTGGGTATGCTAAATTGCTCTTCAATCTCATGTTTGTTTTCTTCCAGTTAATTGTTCTATGAAGTTCTTTCTCTTCTGTAGTGACTTGCTATGGTCTCATCCAGACTCTTCTTTGTGAGTCTTGTCTACCTCTAAATATCTGCTCAAATCGATTTCTAGTCTCATTCTAGAACATTGTATTTGGGAATTAATTACCATTAATTTCCAACTGCACCTTTCTTATAGCTCTTTCTTCTAAACCATGACTTGCATGTGTGACTTTTCTCTACCACTTTTCATATGACTATCAAACATTTCAGTGGTCTCTGAACCACAGATATTCCCCTAGATATATTTTTCCCTGACTTTTTTCTACCTAGGTAAATGTCAGGGCCATCCATTCTGCTGTTTCATCCCAATTACTAGGAATGCATCTTATTTTTTTTTCTTTCTGTCAATCACCCAAATCTATACCTCAAAAGAGGTGACTTAAAAATCTACAATACTCACTGAAGACACAGAGTTCCCTTGGCTAGAACTAACGCAGAATCCTCCTCCCTATTAGATCTCATGGTACAGAAGGTGCCACTCAAGCTTCCAAAGAAGGGAAGCAACTAATAGTCCTACCCAGCTGTGATGAGCCACACTGATAACCAGCATAGTACAATAACTTAATGATGCAGTTGTGGCACACATACATTGGTAGTAACCAATGGCTCTCTAATTGGACTTCCAAGATCCACTAAAAAAAAAAACAAAAACAAAAACTGGTACTGGAAACCAAGTCACCAACACAGGGTTGGTGAAGTCATAGAGTTATAGGAGAACATACAACTGCTACTGTACTAAATGAGAGCCTCTAACTATGTTATAAATATCTGTCCTTAAAACCACAGAAAAGTATCGTTGTCACTTCTCATCAAGAAAAATTCTCTTTGAAACAGATGGAGACCATAATAGAAAACCACAACCAACCAAATACAGAGTGATGGAGTCCAGCCCTGAGAAGCATATCAACAAAATATCTCCCACATCTAAGGCTCAAGGATCACTGTAGAAGAGTCAGCAGTTTGAGGACTTTGCTGTGAGATGTGCCTCCTAGGAATGTCAAAGCTATACCCATAAAGTCTTACCAACATGACAGCCTACACATGAAGTAAACAAGGACAAAAACAATGGGCATGCCCAAGTGGATGGAGGAAAGCCCAGGAGGCCTCAACTCTACACAAAGAACTACAGGCAACTAAGGAATGATAAGGAAGGAAGGGAGGGAGGGAGGGAGGGAGGGGAGGAGAAGAGGGGGAGAGAGGGAGAGAGGGAGAGGGAGAGAGGGAGAGGGGGGGGGAATAATCGCTCTGGTGAAGAACACACCAACTGGTTATCCAATACAAAATGATCAGCCCTGAAAATGTACTTACGAGTAATATCATCCAGACAGAGTGGAGCATATTTTGCTCTATTTGTAGACTAGCATAATCATCATCAGAGACATTTCATCCAGCAACTAATGGGAGCAGCTACAGAGAGCCACAGCTAAACATGGGAGTCCTGCAGAAGAATGGGAGGGAGGATTGCAGGAGCCAGAAGGGTTAAGGATACCACAAGAAAGCAGCCCACAGAATCACCTAATGATGGTTCACAGGGTCTCACAGAGACTGAACCAACAAACAGGGAACCTAATCTTGGTTCTCTGCATATATGTCATGGTTGCATAGCTTGGTGCTCTTACGGGACTCCTAACAGTGGTGAGGGGGCCTGACTCTGACTTTTTGCCTACTTTTGGCACCCCTTTCCTCCTACTGGGTCACCTTATCCATAAGAAGGTATGTACCTAGTCTTATTGCAACTTGATATGCCATATTTTGTTTATATCCCTGGGAGGCCTGTCCTTCTCTGAAGGGAACTGAAGGAGGAGGAGGAGGAGGAGGAGGAGGAGGAGGAGGAGGAGGAAGAGGAAGAGGAAGAGGAAGAGGAAGAGGAAGAGGAAGAGGAGGAGGAAGAGAGAACCTGGAGAAGAGGGGAGGTGGTGGGGAGGGACGGGTAGTAGAAGAAAGAGGAGAAACTGTAGTCAGGATTAATATATGAGAGAAGAATTTAAAAGAACAAAAAGAAATAAAAGAAATATTTTAAAAATCTGCAGGACTCCAAGCCTCTCTCTACCCTTCTAATATGCTATTTTGGGTTGTTCTGGATATCTGTGGTCTCCCTTCTCAATGCTCTCCTGGCTTTGACGGTAGTCCCCTCCCCGCCCCCAACTCCACAGTTGTCTTTGTTATGAGGCAAGAGAATTTTTGGACTTAAAAACAAAAAAAGCAAAGATATTATCTACTTGCTGTTTAGCCTTCAGTCCAGTCCTTACTAAGTCCTTACTTTTTTTGTACCCTGCATATGGACTAAGTGCTTGTTATCCCTGCCTCGCCAATGATGCAGCCCATCCTGACCTCCTCTTTCCTTCTGCCCTGTACATGTACCCCCTCCTCTACCGCGCGCAGTCTAGCCATTCCTCTTGCAGCATTGGTGCTCCCTCCTCCCATCACTCTAGCTTCTGGCCAGTAGTGGCTTTCCCCAAAACTCTCTAAATTACTCTACAATAACCTCACCATCAGTCATTGGCTCTTTATCCTGCCTCATTCTTGTCACAGGCTTCAAGACCATCCAGAATATTGTTGGCCAGTCGTTTATCAACTGTCTCTTCCAAATTCCAAATTCCATGAAAGGAGAGACCTTATTTGGTTGGCACTTCCATTTGTAGCATTGTAAAAGACCGGGCATACATTATGTTCACCATTAATATCTGTTGAATGGATGGATGGCCAGCTTTTAAAATCTCTTAATGCCCTGAATTCATCCACATTACTTTGGTGAGATGCTTTGCAGGCCCCAGATAATTATATCGTAATTAGTCTGAGGGAAAGGAACTTAAGTTATAAGTTAACAAGCAGATGAATGGCCATTCTGAGGACACTGGCCACTTGCTCATTACCTCCAGAGAGAAATAAATAAGCAAGGGCTGGCTGAAATTGTTGTGCGACAGCTTGACTTAATGTAAGAAAATTGTGTTGATTTCAAGGTCATGAATAATTGAGAGAGGCTATAAAGAAAGGTGCCAGTCCTCAGTTTCTTCAGGGCCTGACAAAGGCTATCCAATTATTTGCTTTAGATGCTTTGATAATTTATTGTCATTATTAATGGGTTACAGAACAAGTACTATACACAATATTTCAATCACTGAAGAATGTACCATTTTCTCATCTTGGATATCAGGATGCCTCAGACTTGATTGTGCATTAGAGTTGAACTGACAGCATGTTCTCTTAGTGCTATGTAAAATAATGGTCCTTAATATATTGCATCTTAGACTCAATAAAGCATAGCAATTCTGATAAGTCATATTTATTGAATGCTGGCTTCAGGCAAGCATGGAGAAATGTTTTCTTGTTTTATTAATTCTCACAATCAGCGTCTGGGATAAATCCCATTAGCTCTATTTTTAAGTAACTAAGGACCAGGAAAATTAAGTAACTTTCCAAAGTTGTCAAGTTTATAAATGCTAAAACTTGTCTTTTTAATCCTGCTCTTTCCGAACCCAGACCAGTTCTCAAGATCCTGTTCCTGTGATAATTGCTATTAAATTCAGTTGTATGCCTAAAACACAAAACATCCATCACAATGAGCCACCTAGTAGGCATTCAGTTCCTTGACTTCTCTCTGCTTCTGTGCAGTTGGCAAAACTTAAGCACGTGAGCTGTACTGCTTCTGTGGCTCATACAAAACCTCTTGGAAGGCAAACTTTGGCAGACAGAGTCTGAGGTCTGGCCTTTGAAAAGATCTGAACCCATATCAAAGGCAGCATGTTAGCTCAGAAACCAGTGGGGCTCTCTAATGATGGAGCCCCCAAGGGACGACTCTCTGCGGAATGAAAAGAGAGCAAAACAGGCAAATTAGCTCCCTGCCTTGATCTGAACTTGAGGGGTACTCAGAAATAAAGAATCTGGTAGCAGGTGGGTCCTCTGCACTTCCCCAAAATGGGAGGTGGTGAGGGTGCCTTGGTTTTAAAGATTCAATTCTAGTTCTCTTCTCTTGACTCAGCTTACCTCTCTAAACCTTCATCTTCTAATCTGGAAGAGTCTGCCAAGGGCTCACTGAGCACTTTCTAGGCCACGTAGGATACATCACTGAATAAACCTGGTGAGTGGGTCTGCCTTTAGTTGGCTTAATAACTAGTGTGAGTAGAGATAGAATGTCTAGAATATTCTTTGCTGATTTGTGAAAAATGTTAGCTACGTGAGATACTAAAACTGGAATCTGTGTCCACTTGAAACATGCAGAAATTCTGAATACAGCAGTCAGAATGTTCTCCTCTGTCAGGGTCTCCTCTTCCAAGAACCTTCTTTGTCAAGATCGTGAATGACATGACTAACTGTTCATCAGACAACCAGACAAGGGTCATCTTCCTCCATGGGGAAGAGCTAAGAGCTCTTCCAGCCCAGGTACTGTTGTAGGCCCCACAACATCCTTATGCTTCACTGCTCTCCCTACAATCTCAAAGTCTCATTGTTATGTGTGATAGCTTGGCTGCTTTGCTACCCTTCACCAGCATAAAAGCTCCCTGGACGCAGAGCCCCCTGCTCTTCATACCTAGCAGAAGTCTTGGCACATCATATTTGCAAGAGCGAGCTATGGGAAAAATGAATCCGCAATTCGTAAATAGGCTTTTAGTTCAAGGGCAAAGCTGGGGGCCTCGCAAATCAAACATTGCTGTTGCTACCAATAACAAATATATGGTGTGAGATTGGCACAGGCAGACTACCAGTTCGTGGGAAGACAAGCCACGCGCTTAGTTGTGGGGCCTGCAGACTCTTAGAATCAGCGCTTGCACTAATCTTACTGCACAGGGAAGATAACAAACCCTCAAAGAGAATGGGGCCATGGCTGAGGGTGGAGGCAATGAACTTAGGCCTGCTTGATCAAGTAACTCCTCCGAGAGGGCAAGCATGAGAAAAGGGAGGAAAACAAATCATAGGGTTTCTTTAGCCTCAGAAGAGACTTCTGACAGTATTTCAGATCCGAGGCCATTAAAACACTGAGTCATGCTGGGATTGTGGGAAGTAGGCTGACAAGGGATAGGGAATCAATGCATCAGCAAGATATTTATTGAACACTTACTATATACCTAACCAGTGTCGAGTAAATCGGCTTAAAGGTAAGACAAAGTGCACCTGAAGGGAGCCCCAGGGGCCACGCTGAGGTCGGCCGACTTTAATATTTTTATAAATGATCCAGATAGACGGAAACAACAAACTCTCCAGCTTTGCTGAGCCAAACGATCTCTTCGGCTTCACAAAAACGCTGAGCTGATTGAATAAAGGGGCAGTGAGAGTTCACCACACTACCTGGAACTCAGCAACCCAGCAGAGAGACATTGTGGGGAGTGCATCGTAGGAAGTACGCTGATAGCCGATGGAAACAGAGCATCTGTTTGGATTGTCAAGCCTTCCAGAAGCTACCACATAACAGAAACTGGCTTTGTGGCACTGAGGGGAAGGACTCTGGCTGGTTTGGATGGGCCCGGCTTTGTTTGAGCCCTGGTCAGGTAGAGACATTGGAAACAAAGAGAAGAGATGAAGTTATCTCCTCGCCAGCCTGGTTTCATCATTTCCTAAGACCTGAGGAAATATTGTGTGTGTGTGTGTGTGTGTGTGTGTGTGTGTGTGTGTGTGTGTGTGTGTGTGTGTGGTGTATATATGTGAAGGGGAAGAATGTACGTGCACATGAGCACACGCATATGTGCACATGTGTGTAGAAAACATCCTCAAATGTCTCCCCTTTCTTGACTTTGAGGCAGTGTCTCTCACTAGCTTGGAACTTGCCATGCTATTCAAGGGCAGTAGGCCATCAAGCTCCAGGGATCAACCAGTTCTTACCTCTCCAGCACTCTTGTGAGAAGACATGCCACCGTAGCCAGCTTTTTTATGTGGGGGCCGGTGATCAAACTGAACCTTCGTGCTTGCAATGCAATCTCTCCACCAATTGAGCCATCTCTCCATGCCCTGTAGCCTGATTTCTTAACTCTACAAGGCTGCCAAGTAACTTAACAATAGAACCAGAAGAAAAGACTAGAAGCATTTCATCAGCAATGGACCCTTGAGAGCCCTGGGGAATGTTCTCTCTCCTCATGGCAAAGCCCTTGGGAGGTGACTTCAGCAAATGACATAAGAGACAGACAAATGGTGCCTTTTCCCCCCAATACCCTCGGCTCTGAAGGGAACATGTCTGGTGCTACTTAACCAATATTCCTATGACCTAGAGAAGTGGTCTTCAACCTTCCTAATGCTAGACCCTTTTAATACAGTTCCTCGTGTTATGCTTATCCAGACCCATAAAATTATTCTGTTGCTATTTCATAACGATAATTTTTGTACTATTATGAATAGTAATGAAAGTATCTGATATACAGCCCCCCCCCCCAAAGGGCTCATCACCTCCAGGTTGAGAACCACTGGCCTAGAGAAAGGTCATAGCATATGCGTGGTATGAAGCACGCAAGATACAAGAACAGTCTTTGTGGGAGGATGGGTGACCATAAGAGAGTTTATCAAAGTACCAGAGATAAACTCCAGTGAAGCATCTCCAAAGTCCCAAGAACTGTCCTAAATCAGGAGAACATGACCTCAAGTTGGAGTAGCCAAGAAGTAAAATCTGTTCTGTTAGTGAATCGGGTCTACTTAGTGGACCCATCTGAAGCATCCTGCATCCCACTGACATGAGTCACTTTTCCTGAGACTGGTTGTGTATGTGTTCACTCTGAAGCTTTCACTCATTAATTCCAGCCGCCCACCTCCTACAAGGCCCAACGCACTAGAACCCTATCTCCTCCTTCAAGCCCCAGCTCAGATTCCATGGGGAAAGTGCCAGACTTTGAAGGGGGGCAAATATAGGCTCTGACCCCAGGACAGTTATCTCTGAGATAGGTGCCCCAAAAAGGCCATTTGACTCCCCCCTGAGCCCAGGCTCCTTACCTGGAGGTGAAGTTACCATGATCTACTTCAGAGCTGAGGCTGTCATAAGAGTTTGGGGACCTCCTCAAGTTTGGAGGTTGGACAGGCAGGAAACAAGGAGGGCTTTGATATTGTTGAATATAAACTACAAAGAAGGGGCTTAGAGAAGAGGCCGAGGTTCAGAGGGTAAGTTCCAAAGTCAGAGATGGGACTGGCAGAGAGCTATGGTTTCTTTGAGTGTGTCACACCACAAAAGATACTAGAAGACACAGAGATGAACACTAATTAGAGTCATTCACTCAGGAAATATCCACTCATATGAAAGGAAATGGGCTTTGGAGCAAGCTGGTCTAAGCAGGAACTTCAGCTCAGCCATAGTCTAGCAATTAGTTTTTTAATCAGTAACTCAGTCTTACTGAAGCTTTCCCCTGAGCTGTAAAGTGAGGTTACTCACAGCCAGTACTGTGATCTAAAGACAAAATGTATCCTCTGGGCTCACGTGTTTGAACACTTGGGCCTCAGTTGTTTGAGAAGCTTACAGGACCTGAAGGAAGAAGAGGGGGCTTGATGCTTTATACTCCGCCCTACTTTAGGTCTACTCTGATTATTGATTGTGGATACAACATGACCAGGAAGCCCCCTGCTCCTACCTCCACGCCTTTCCCATCTGCTGTCACGTCTGTCCTGCCATGATAGGCTGTTTACCCCAGAAACTGTGAGCCAATTAAACCTTTTCTCCCTTGCATTGCTTTTGTCAGGGTATTTTTCGACTGTCACAGAAAAGGAACTGAGATAGTAGTCACACTGGGAAGTCCCTATGAAGAACAAATGGGATGCATATGTAAGGGGCTTAATATACAGGTTAAAAACTTCATAAAAGAAACATGCCTTACTTTCTTTTTACTGTATTTTCTGCTGTGCCAGAAATGTTCAAGTGTTCATTACATTTTCCTCTAAAAGTAACAATTTGTGTATAACACACACTGAGTAGAGTTTCCCATATCCTTTTCTAAAAATGATATTTTACATAGTGTTGCTACATATGTTTTACTCTGGGTGTGCATCAAGGCTTTCATGCAACACTCTTCATTTCTTTCTAAAATAAAATAATAAAGGGCCTAATGATTTGAACAGTCTCTGGCCTGCATGATCAACAGCAATGCCAATTTGTGTATGTTTCTACTAAATTATGTGCCATGCTAGATAAAAGATTTGTTTTGAAAAACAGCCACTTCCAAAAATAAGGGAGTTTATCAATTCCAATCATTCTTATCCAAAATTAGTTGTCAAGTTTCAGTGGCTAAAATGAATTTAACTACATAAATTCAGGACTGCTGCTGTACGGATAATGTGGCCTTGCAATGCCAGCTCCTCAATACGGTCTGGGTTCACCAGCAACATTTAATATCAGCACTTTTGTGTTATAATAGAGCCTATTAACAACAGTTGACTGACATTAGGTATAGTCCAACTAAGCTTCAATTAAAGAAATATGCTGACCTCTCTAAAAATTAAGAAGTGGTCCCACACTCACTGAAGGGAAATTGGAATAATTACTGTGGCGTTAGGAAACTAAGTCACTTGCCTAATAGACAGCAATATGTTTTCTCTGCCACAAAAGCCAGCAAATACATTATGATGCTGTAGCAATATTGATATTCATAAAATCTCATTAGACCAACTGGAAGTCAAACATTAGCCAATCGTGCTCCTCATTCCTACTTACAGATCAAAGTTAAATACATGCGTTAGCCAGTTAGAAACAAAATTGAATTTGAGATCCGCATGGCTCTCATTAAGTAGCACTCCATTAGGCTGTGTTAAAGAAGAACAGCCCACAGGGAGCTTTTTCCAAACCAATGAAAAGACCTCCTTCCACTATCAGTCTTGAAATACCATGCCTGTTCATTTAGATAAACACATTTTAAAGCAGTATAGGCTTCCATTATCCTACCTTCTCTCCCCTGTTCCTTTCACCTGATGCTGTCTTTTCATAGCAAAATAGAAATCCTGTTGGAACCAAATAATCTTCATTTTCAAAATAAACATCTCTACATTGTGTTTCAGAATAAAAACTAGCAGCTATCTTCCCTGCATCCTTATTTCTTGCTCCCAACACAAGCTCTTAATTAAAAGGAAAGACGAGGAAAAAATGAATTTGCACAGGTGTGAAGAGCTCTAAGCTCCACAGAGAGGAAGCCATAGTTGAGTAGTCATTTGTAGTCACATCAAGCTGGAGCCTGGTAAGGAAACATAACCCAGCTCTCCCTGGTGGATTGGAAAGAGCTGGGGGTCCCTTTCCTGCATGAGACCACGTTTTAAAATTCCAGTCATCAGCAAAACACAGGAGCACTGGCTCAATATGTCCCCCTTTAGGCTGACATGATCCACCACCTCTCCACATGGTTTAGAGCCCGCAGCTGGAAACAATTGCAAGAGGTCATCAGGACAGAAGTGACACCAGATATGGACAGCTCTGAGCTGAGATTGACCTCTGACTGTTTCCACATATAAATGCTCATACACTCCACATACATACCATCTAGTATGGGGCAGGGGCTGCAGTTTACACAAGGGACATCAAGAAGAGAGGAGTTGGTTTGGATTTGGTTTACTGTTTTAAATTAGTAGCCTAGAAGAATCTATTTTAAAGAGAAGAAATGGGAAAGGGAGTCTGCAATGAGCAAAGACCCAAAGTCCCTCTTATTTCTCTAATAAAACTACTAGTGGTAGTTACAGCACCTTGGATGGGAAGAGGAAACACCCAAACGTGTCTCTAGAGCCAGCAACACTTTGTGACATGACTACTTGCTCCCTCTGTCTGTGCACACACTCATAGAAGGTGGAAGCTTATCAAAGGGGCTCAAGAGCCAAACCGTAGCACTCAGGAGACAAGCAAAAACTATAACAAGATATAACAGCTATAACTGCACCAGAGCAGAGCTCAGCTTAAAATGAGCATTGACACCCATGGGCCCATGCATCTGTGATTGGATTAATAAATAAATGTGAAAAGAGTCAAATCTCCCCCCCACACACACACACACAAAATTCCCAGGCATGACTGAGTACTTGTTGCCTGTGAGTCTGTGGCATGAAACTCAATCTTATCAGTGATGGCTGTGCTTGTGTGGTGACTCTTGCCCAAGTTTAATGATGAGGCCCACTCGGAAGCCCATAAAACACTTAACCGAGATCCTTGTGCTATGGTGACTGTAACACACAGAATGTGCAGGCAACAAGCATTTTATAAGGCCATCCACCGTGCATGGCCCATCTCTCCCCACCCTTCAACAGCCCGATGAGAGACCAGATTCCACAGTTGCTGTGGAGAGAGAGAAACCTTTGTAAACACCATGTGGCAGGTGGCACTCCCCCCAAGATGCAATTCTGGGCCCAACAGTTCTCCACTGAGCGGTGGTGAAGGGTGACAGTCTGGTAGTCCCTCCCAGCTGGAGGTGGAAGAGGCAACAGCTTCAACTTGAGTGTGTCTGCACCCAGCAGGAACGAGTTCCTAAAACTGCAATGTTAAGCGCCTTGGGTATTGACAGAGCAATCCATGTGGCAGCTAAGTGGACATTAATGTACTATAAAGTACCTGTTGGAGCTGTACAAACTAAATTATTTTCCCCCCTGCCTATCTACCAAGATGGTATAATCTACTGAGGGCAACAACAAAAAAAAATTCTTGATGTTTAAATTGAGCTAAATTGCAATGTCATGGCAGAGATGGGGGCCCAAGTGAGACTCTAGTTGATGAAAGGAAATGTTGTATTGAACTCCTGGGAGCTCCCTCCATTTCTATCCACACTGCAACAAAGCCAGGGGCTCACATCTCAAGCAGAGACCCTGGGTTCAAGTCTCCAACACTCATACCCCCTTAGCACACAAATAGCCACTTTCTACATCACCAAATCATGCTGCCATCTCAGTTTGCCAGGGATCTAAAAAAAAAAAAAAAACAAAAAAAAAAAACTTCCCTTCGGTGCCTCATCCGTCAGCACAGCATCTCTGACAACAGATTTTCTGCTTTTCATTGGGGGCAACGGTCCCTCTCTCTATCAAGGTTCTGCCCAAGAATACCGTGCACCTACTTCATTCCATTTGGCTGGTGTCACATCCCTCTCTCCCTCCACTCTAGCTAACTGACCTCTTGTCTGTGTTTAATATAAATCTACAAGTGATTCAGTTCTTAACTCTTAAGAACGCCTCCTATTTGGTGAGCAGCTTAGCTTGCAAGAGCCTCTGTGCTACCTGTAGAGCATAACATTCTCAGGAGACACAGGTCACACGGTGCAGCCCTCTATTTCTATGCAACTGTAGACTTTTTTATCAGTGAGTCTTTGTTTAGAGCACAGTATTAGGAATGGGATACGGGGTTTTGTGTATGTTATCCAAGCAGCCCACCTCCAGCTATCAGCTCTCTTTTTAAGGTTAACCTTTAGTATGGAGAATACAAAGATAGATAGATAGATAGATAGATAGATAGATAGATAGATAGATAGATAGATAGATCACTTGATTTCTCGTTTCTTACTTCGCACTGTGTGAGGAATACCAAAACACATATGAAACATATGTTCATCTCATCTTCTGCATAGAGACTGGCAAGTGTTCAGGAACCAGCCAGAAAGTATGCATGCTATGACTGTATGCTAAATTCATAGGGAGGACAGAACAGAAGAATGCCTCCAAGCCTCTACTACCACAGAAGAAAATGCCCTCTCATATTAGCAAAGGGGGTAAAAGCTTCTACTGAACCCCCAAAGCCTCCCTAGACTTACTACAGCAGAACTGTGAAAGAAAAGGAGGAAGGACAGGCCTTGCCCCTCTGGGATGTCTCAACCGGAAAGAAAAGCTGTGTCCACACAAACCCCAGCTCCAAAATGCCTGAAACTCCTTCTCCCTACAAAGAAAAGGAGCAACTCCTGAGGAATCCTTCATGTTTAAATGCATTTGTATGCACAAAGGCTACGTATTGAGGAGACTCTGAGGCACCAGATACAAGGATTCTCCATGGTTTTATTCTCCAACAGACCAGGGCCCACAAATCTATCTCTGTGCAGTATCCTAAGGGATTAAAGCCTGGGAATGTGCTCATGAGTTAAATGTGAAAGAAAGAAGTGAGTGTGGGATTCTATGCACCCCCCTTCTGGAGGACCCTATGCCTCCACTTCAGCTTCTCAGTTTCAGCTTCTCAGTCCATTTCTCACCGGCAGACAGTTCATCCGTTGAAATCAATATGCAGGAAATCAATAAGATGCAAACAGGGCACTCTACCTTTGCTGGGTTAGACTTTCGCCCTGCAATCCTGAAAACACTGCAGTGTTGCCTTTCCCTCGGCCCCACGTGACTGAGAGGCCTGCCTTTTCACCTTCTTGCCATGCTCCCTGCCTCAATGGGAAGCTGCTCTGGAAGACTGTTTTTCAAAAAAACCCAGGGATCCTATGTCCCGTGTTTGTGCGTCCATTAAGTTTTGAGCTCTCTATTTTGGTGGCTTTGAATTTCCCCATTAGGGCAACAGAAATCCGTAGAAGATACTAATGTGAACAGTGATAAATCCTTCAGGCGCTCTCACAGACAGCATACAATGGTAACAAATTGTCCATGCTTGTAGACCAGTAGATCTTGACCTTCCTGATGCTATGACCCTTTCATACAGTCCTTCATGTTGTGGTGACCCCCCTCCAACATAAAATTATATTTGTTGTTACTTCATAACTGTAATTTTGCCACTGTTGTGTACTGTAATGTAAATATGTGATATGCACATGGTCTTAGGTGACCCCTGTTAAAGGGTTGTTCGATCTCAAAGTTGAGAACTACTGCTTTAGATACTCTGGCAGAAGGTTGGTAGAGTTTCATGGGATAGGTAAGATGCTAACCCTGACAGCTGGTCCAGAGTACCACTGAAGCTCCCTTGAGTCCTGAGATCCTGTTCCTAAGACTGAAGGTGACAAATCCATATGATCAAATAGAAGAACAGTGGAAATACGAAGTCTTCAGAAATATGTAGAAAAGACAAACTGCCAAGAATCGCACAAACTGAAGACAGGACATGGGGTCTGGAAACAACAGCACCATTGGGAATCCATCTAAGCCAAGCATATCAATTAGTCAGAAATATCACCGAGTATAGACAAAGACTACGTCAGTCCATTGGTTAATCATCTTGGTTAGAAATTGGGTCCCAGCAACATGCCTGCCAATCATTTCAAGTAGGAGGTACATTGGGGGACACATGGAAGAGCATTTAAAAACTGGAGCAGATGCTGGTCACTGCAAAGCTTTCAGTTCAGTGCAGCTCACTTTTACTACGTAATAATCTCATTTTTTAGATCATCGTTATAGAAAGAAACTATCAGCTGTTCACTGCCATGGCTAGTTTTTATGTCAACTTGAAACAAGCTAGGATCATTTGAGAGGAGAGCACCTCAATTGAGGAAGTCTCTCCATAAGATTGGGCAGTGGTGGCGCACGCCTTTAATCCCAGCACTCGGGAGGCAGAGGCAGGCAGATTTCTGAGTTCAAGGCCAGCCTCATCTACAGAGTGAGTTCCAGGACAGACAGGGCTACACAGAGAAACCCTGTCTCAAACAAACAAACAAACAAACAAACAAAAAGACTGGGCTGGAGGCAAGCCTATAGGGCATTTCTTAATGAGGAAATATGTTAATTAGTGACTGGTATGGGAGGGCCCAGCACACTGTAGGTGGTACCTGGGCTGATAGTCCTGGCTTCAGGTGTAGAAAGCCATTGAAGAGCAAGTCAGTAAGAAACATCCCTCCATAGCCTCTTCATCCAGGTTCCTACCTTGTTTGAGTTCCTGCCCCGACTTGCCTCAATGATGAACAGTGACATGGAAATGTAAGCCAAATAAACGTTGTCATCTTCAAATTGCTTTTGGTTATAATGTTTCATCATAACAATAGAAGCCCTAACTGAGACATCCCCTAAAAACTATACAAAAGAGGGTGACTTCAGAGAAAATGGCAAGCTACCTGTACCACAGAGCCTATTCACAGGATGACACTCACATTCCGCATTCGTATCTGGCTGAAGGGTTTCATAGGTAGACATATTGCTACTATAGGAAACATCTGAATGATAACTCCACACCATCCATCATCTGGAATTAGCAGTACATAAAGCCCAATAGGTCCACTCTGACAAGGTTGTGAGGTCTGGTCACTTGGATTTCTATCTCTGTAGAATCATGATTCTTGAATGGATACCCATTTTAAACTTAGAAAACATTGGAGTGCATTGAAATTTGGCGTTATGCCAACAATAACAACAAAAATCTCAATCTGTCAAAGAGATGTAGCCCAGCCACCCTGAGATGGTCATGACAGAGACCTAGGACACATCTGCTCCATACACCTGCATCAACAGGTCACTGCCCATAATGACTGGGTCATAATGCTAATTGCAGATCTAGGGCTACACGTCTGGGATATATAACAGGATCAGCCATGTACTTGACTTAGTCCCAGGGATGAGAAAAAGCCGACAACAAGTGAATCTTCTCCAGCTTCTTCAGCTTTACCAACTTTCCTCTTCTGGAGCTTTTCCATCTGAGTCTGACTCCTGAGATGGCCGTCAGAATACACAGACATTGGAATAGCTGTTGACTCCAGTAGGAGGTCAAGCAGATGATCATAGTGTCTGAATCTTAGCCGGCATCCTGGGTCATTCATAAGATCAGGTATGTTTGCGGACCTGCTGCATAGTAGACAAGCCACCAGCTGTTGACTTGGCTTTCAATAAGCACTCCTTGGAAGCCTATTACACGCTTTTCTATGACCTTTCTGAAGTCAGGTTCCCCAGGTTTCCCCCACCCCCACCCCCACCCTGCCCTTCTGGTATCTATTTGATGAAGAGATACTGATGTCTATTTTTTTTATGCCATTGTTTCAAGTTTCAGAAATCATACAAAATAATGGATATTATTATGACTTTTTCTCTTTTTAAGATACGGCACTATGTAGATCGGTCTGGCTTTATATATGGCAAAGGATGACCTTGAACTTTGGTCCTTCTGTCTCTATCTCCCCATTGCTAGCATTACAGGTATACACCTGTGCATCTGATGCATCACAGGTGTGTATCACAGCATCACAGCCTGATGCTGGGGCTCAAATCCAGGACTTAAGCTTCATGCATGCCAAGCAGGTACTCTACTAACTGAGTTACATCCCTAGCACATGGTATTTTCACACATGTATTCTACTGTCTTTGGCTCATTCTTCACCCTCACATCACACGTCCATCTTTAGTCAGGCATCTGTGTTCAGTGAGATGAGAGAACTGCTCCTGAGTTCCAGCCCAACCCTTTGGACCCCTCACAGAACTTTTTTCCATAACCCCGCGGTTGTCTTGGGGATCTAAGTCATTCTCTCATCCAAGAATCCAAAACCAATAATCCAGGTCCCCTTTGGAGACTCACCATGTGGTCTTTCCAGACTAACTGGAATGTCTTTCATAGCTACAAAAGGCAGCTGCCTCCCACATAGGATGCCACAGGCTAGAGATGACACTTGGGCCAACACGTGGCTTCTTTAGACATCCTGTGAAAATACCCTAAGAATGTTCTTACAATGTGTTTATTTTCTCTGGTAATACTAAATACAAATGTTGTCTCCCTGGAATCTTGTAACACGGAGCCTAGGCATATAACTCTAGAAAAGTAACTACTGTCTCCACAAAGCTTCCTAGAGAGGCCTGGCTATATATATCATTAGTTCACAAGCTTCACTGTTAGGTAAAAATGCCATTAGAAAACACATCATTTACCCAATAGACTGAAATGAATCCCAAGGAGCTATTCCAGGCTAGCAGGTAATTATGGGGGGACCCTGTAATATTTACTGGAAACGATGGAAGGCCACCCTGGGAAGCAGGAATCCCTGCTTCCCCCTCCCCCATACTTTTCCAGATAAAGTAAGATTCCCATTTGTAATAGCAAGTTTGAGCTCATTCTGACTTCTGATGACACTTTTTTTTCTTTTATCTTTCTGTTGCTTTTCTCAAATTGTGCATATAGCTAATAACCCCAGGTTGTTCATGGACAATAAATATTATTAGAAATCACTTGAATCCCATTCAGAAATCTGCCTAGTTGAAGAGAATGCAGAGCCCCCCAGAATCTCTTTCATTTCATGACCGCACGGATGACAACAGAGACAGGCATCCTATCCTGCCCTCTTGTTTCATAGAGCCTTTAGAAGGGTAGGATCCAGGCTCATAGACAACTGACCCACTATCAAGGGCAGGGAATCGTGAGTAAAACGGACTGAGTAGCAAGGCTTGCCCTTCCCCGTACACACCTTGAGCAGTACGATTTTCTGACCTAGAACTTCGTCTTCTTCTCTAGTGTCTAGACAGGTTAGTCCTCTGTGCTTTACAACTGTAGATCATTTAGAAAGCACAGCTGCATCCCCAGACTTACTTTAGGTTCCAGAATTCCTGGGATGTTCAGTAAACATGAATACACACAGCAGGTCTCTGCTGCCAGGTCTCTAGCTTCCTAAAACATGGTCACTCTTTTCTTCACCAGTGTCCCTAACACAAGCACAGCATGGACATGATGGTGGCCTGAAGCTAGTGTTTTCTTCTACTCTACTTTAGGAATTGCTTCAAATGACTTATAACCCAGGCTTAATTTCCTGTGTCTTCATCATTTCCTAAAATCCTAGCAGGAAAGAACATTTGTAACGCAAGGCCAAGGGTGTATTTCAATGATAGAGCACCTGTCTCAAAGCATGTGAATGTAAAAAGCCTGGATTCCATCTAGCAGAAGTGCAAAATGCATACTACTAATAAATAAAACTGTTATGGGAGAAAGATGTAACACAAGAAACAGCTGGAAAGGTGGAGTAGGGTGAACACTAGCCGTGAGCTACTGTTCAAAGACAGAAGTTCAGGAATTCTAGCAATAAGGCAGGATAGCATGAACACAGAAAACAAGTTGGGCATGATGCCATACTCCCATAATACCAGCACTCATGAGATAGAGGCAGAAGAATCAAGACTCCAATAGCAGTTTTGTCTACCCAACAAGTGTGATGCTGTTCCTGTCCATACCTCTGCCCTGGCCTGCAGCAAAGAAGCCAGGCTTGGAAGATCATTCTCTGTGTGAATTTTGTGGCCACCTCATGTAGGAGTGCACATTGGTCCTCTCTTTGAGCACCCTACCTATGAAATAGGAACAATATATCATCCGGGGGCTGGTACCTGGCTCTAGAGGACTAATCAAACTACTTCAAGTGACTTTGACCTCATCTCTGCCTCTGAATACTTCTGAGATTTCATCTCTAAACTAGGAGATTGACTGACTTGTGCAAGTATGCAAAAGGTGAATTCTTTTCATTTTCTGTGATCATTGTTAAAATAATCTTATAATGGTATGTAAGTGTTATCAAGGAACCAAATCAAGAAACTAGAAAGAAAAAGAAAATATATAAACTCTATTCTACTGACTGTGTTTTCAATAGATAGGAGGTATGTGACCTTACACTGGACACATCCCTGTGAGTTGTGAGCAAGAGCTATGGTATCCGAACCAAGGGCCATGAGGCTCTTACTTACCAACTTCCTCAGAGAAGACCTCATCTCATAAAGAAAAACAGTAATATTGAGAATGGACCACCTCAAGACCTACATGCTTAAAACAGAACTGGGGCAGGAGTTAGAGCCAGGACCACAGGGACCACAGCCAACACCTCAGGTCACAACCGAGATGCCAGCTGCTCTGCTGCCTCAACACAAGTCAATAAACTCTTTCAAGGTAAGATGTCAGCAAGGTCTTCAGGCCACTGAAGAATTCTGGGGCATCTAAGTACCTAGCTAGTTAACAGCTATTCTGAGATACATAGGTGACAAGACATGGTCGGTACATCTATAAGGAGTTTGTCTTCAGAGGGAGTGTGTCAGCACAGAAAACACTCATTATTATGATCACTGGGACATCTGAGATACAAGTAAGACACAAGTAAGTGAATATTCCTTATATAAGATTGCATGGATTACATCTTTAGAAAATCATATACAATTCCGAAAGTTGTGTCCTGTACTGGATACTTTACTCTCTGCAAATCACAAGCAAGGGTGCCTTGGGAGCAGAGAGGGACATAACAGGGAATAGTCTTGGTGGGAAGATTTAGATTAAAGGGTGGTCTTCAAACCTATGTATAATACATGTGATGCACCCCTGTTCTGTCTGACAACTCCATCTTACTCGCTCTACCCGCAAGTCCCTAAGATTTAAGGGGAGACCCAGGCCAGGTCTTCTAGAGTCCGTGGTAGACAACAAGAGTAGAGAAGTCCTTTTGCTAGAGGCTGCCTACTATTCCCGTCTATGTCTATACTGTAAGATAATGGGTGCAAAGGGTTAAAACCACACGTTCTAAATGGCACTTTATTAGGAGTAGGCTTCCTTTTACCTGCATTACTCAAATAACACTATAAATGTATGCAAGGCTATGTAGTCCGGGGTGCAGAGGAAACAGAACACATGGAGTCCTTCCTTAGAAGAGCTAACTAATAGTTTGAAGACCTTTTACTATTATTCTCTTTAATCTGACTTTGTACAACAACACAGCATGCTCTGCAATCTTACTAGAAGTAGTTAACTGTAGGGGGGGAAAGTCGAATATTTCCTGGAGAAGATTGTCCATTTCTACCTGCTAATGCACACTCTAAAATGACCATTTATATGCACAATCGTTTACCTGGTGCATAATACTTAACTCGAAAATTATCACTAAGAGGTACTGCCGGCACCCACATCAGAGCACGGGGTTCAGTGCGAATGCTAAAGTGTTTCTACAGATAATGAAGCACTCCACAAAGTGCCCTTTGTTAGACAATAAAAATAAATGATTTCAAAAGCCATCAGCCAGTGACGAACAAATACATTTTACAGCAAAGCTGTTGTAGATTTGAGGGGTAAGCTCATATTTCACTACAATGGGTCTGCTTTCTCTCCTGGTTTTGCTTCGTTTTTTTTAATCACAAGCTACTCAGTGTTTGCACCTATTGCTTATCTTCCTTTTATTAATAATAAAAGAGCCTCTGCCATTTATGGTTTTTTTTTTCTTTGCGCCAGGAGCAGGCTAAGTGGTTTGCACTCATCGTGTGGAGTTTGTGACTGCTTTTCTTTGTGTCACAACTGTGACAGCTGAAGGACTAGTACATCGTCACGTTGTTACACATAAGGATGCTAAGGCTGGGAGAACTGAAGTGACTTGCCCAAGGGTGATATATTAGCCAAGTGGTTGGAAGGGACTTTGAAAAATGGCTATAACGCTGCCTTCCACACTAACCTCCCCTCTTTGCCTTGTAATTTCAGAAGCATCCATTTGAACTGGCCTTGCACTTGCTTTGCTGTACCCATATGTCCAAAGAAGCTTTGAGCCAGTTCTGGAATCTTCTGGTCTTCCATGCCACCCAAAGAAGACCAATCACTAATCACTATAGGTGATACCTAGCCAAGAATCAAGTGGAAATCTACCTAAGGAACAATCAGTTCCCTAAAGTCTTGTTCATGAACACAGATAAAGCAGCACCAAACCATTGAACCACGGACTCATGAGTGACCTAGGATACAATTTTAACCACTGAGTCTTTGTGTAGCATGTTACTAAGCAAGTAGTAGCTAATACATATCACTGGTAGAAGTAAAAAGTGAAGTTCACAGGGTAAAATTCATCTTGCCTTGTATATGTTTACTTGTTACATAAAATAAAGAATTGACTTGTAATTAAAAGATAAAAGTTGGGGAGAGGTAACACACAAAAGATTAAAATATAGCATTATTTGATTCAAATAATCAGAGCTCTGTCTCTCTGTCTCTGTCTCTGTCTGTCTCTGTCTCTGTCTCTCTCTNTGTGTCTCTCTGTCTCTGTCTCTGTCTCTGTCTCTCTCTGTGTGTGTGTGTGTGTGTGTGTGTGTGTGTGTGTGTGTGTGTGTGTCTGTGCGTGTTTATTACAAGAACCATACCATCATTCTACCAAACAGTGATGTCTTTCTAGAATTTACCTTTATTCTGGCCCTCTATTAATTAACATTTTTTTTACGTTATGAGTTACTATACCTACCCTGCCTACCTGCCCAG
The DNA here is from genome assembly GCF_900095145.1 of Mus pahari. Classification (NCBI taxonomy): domain Eukaryota; kingdom Metazoa; phylum Chordata; class Mammalia; order Rodentia; family Muridae; genus Mus; species Mus pahari. Next base: position 43,971,760 of record NC_034602.1, read on the forward strand.
TCTGAACTCTGAAAATACAATGGGCACAAAAAACCTTTTGCTGTCATTTATATACACAACGCTGCATTTTAATGAACATCACACGAAACCAATATTCTTCAAATCCTATTCATGTATGTATCATTGATATGATTTTTGCCAAGTCTACAAACTTTACCTATATTATTATTATTTAGTAAATGTTTTTCTTTAAATCAAATTCAAGTTGATTCCTACATCTCACTCTGTCTGCTCTTGAGCAGTATGAGATAAGTTATTTTATAAAGTAGTTATATTTTAGATGTTGCATAAATCATAAAATGTGTATATATTTGTCTATGTATCATTTAAAATCATTCGACGTGAGTCTTAAAAACGCGGCTTTAGCTCTGTTTGGTTTCCTTCAACTCCTTATAATTCTGAGCCTTCCCAGGCCTTCATCAGCCAGAGGAAACTCAGGCGACTCAGTGCTTACTCACCAGCTATACTCAGCCACACACTGATTAGTTTTCATTGTCAACTTGACACAATATAGAATCCTCTGGGAAGAAAGTCTCATGGTGTGATCATTTCAATCAGGTTGGATTGTGAACGTTTCTATGAGGGGCATTTTCTTAGTTATGTTACTTAATTGAGGAGGGTACAGTCTCAAAGTAGGTGGTACCATTTGTTGAGGTTGCATCCTGAATTTCTTAAGTCTAGCGATACCATGCTGAACGTGCTTGTGTGCATTTGCTTCTCTTCCAGTGTTCGTGTGTGTGGTGTGACAAGCAGTACCAAACCTCTCCGCCGCGATGGGCTACCATGGGGAAGTATGAACCAAATTGACTGCTTTCCTTTAAAAGTTGTTTTTGTTGGGGTATTTTGTCACAGCAACAGAAACAAAACCAGGACACCTGCCATCTAAAGGCCTGTGTGCAACTGCAACTGGGAGTCCAGAATCACTCTCCCCTGGACAGTGCACATGATCCGGGAGGCCAGCCTGAAGTCGGGCATGGTAAATGTCACTAGGTCGTCTGATGGCTCTCTGGCTGTAAGACTGTTACTCACTGATAATCCCTGTCCACATGTGCCAGACGATAACTGTGCAATTGTTGTTAAACTATTTCCTGTCAGCCACTGCATTTGAAATGTGTTCCATCCTAAATACAAGAGCTAAAGCAGGGGCATTGAAAGCTACTGCCCCTGTGTTATTTACAAAACTGAATTCAAAACTCAAGATGTTACCTTCTGGGACAAAAGCATTGACCCATGTCATACACAAACACACACACACACACACACACACACACACACGCATACTTCTACCTTTGCGAAGACATTTTTTCCTTCTACTACTGTGCACCCCACACACAAATGAATAAAGTACCCTAACTAAAGTAAATGCTCCCCGTACTCACTAGCAGGGGACTTATCCCAGGACATTGCATATGCTGGGCAAGTGTCCTACTACTGAACTATGTCCCCAACCCTTAGAAAAAATCTTATACAAAAACGTTGGATAAATTGCACTGTGCTGTCTTTGAAAGTAGCATGGCTCTCTGAGGTGAAATACTTTTACTAATAGTCAAAGATCCCTATTACCAGGAGGTATTAAAACTAGGAAATAAAACTCATTATAAGCAGGGTGTACTAATGGGTCAGTACCAGGGTGTACTAATGGGTCAGTACCTAGAAGACTAATCAGGAAGAGAGAAAAGAAAACAGTCACTGTAGACCTGAAGTCCGAGTTTCAAATCCTCTCTAGATGTCTCCAAACATTGTCTAAGTGCTCTGGGTAAATCTCTGGGCTTCTCTCTTACTAGGTTGGGAGAGGTAACTGGATACACATGTATGGCAGTGATAATAGTTATCATGCAGGCTGTCCCTGAATATTAAGAGTTTCCATACCCCTTAAGAAACAGCCTTGCATACACTACGTATCAGCAGCCATTGCTGTTGAGGATAACTTGAGCATGCTTCTTATAAACAGCCATAGAGGAAATCGACACTGTATACTCCTTTGCAGCCACTGCAGCCTCTTCAGTTCCTTGAAGGAAGGCCTATGAATCCTACAGGTTAACTAGGTACAAGAGAAGTGAAGATAAGAGAGAATTCACACAATAGACGTCAGAATGAAAGTTCTAAGGCGCTCTGACAAACAGAAACTTGGGCAGGGAGCCAAGGAAACTTCATTTAACGGGGACAAAAGTAAAGTCTTATATGATCAGCTGCAATTGTGTGAAGAAAACCTTGCTTCAGCGAGTCTATTTGGCCAGATGCAGGTGGATAAAATAGTTGTGAGAAAAACCGCCAAGACCTTATCCCCTAGAAAATACAGACTTCCGTTTTTTTTTCATGACAGTGTATCCAAAATGCTGACAAGATCTGGGCTGCTACATGATGCTCAGTTGCTCAGCGCCATATCCAAAGAGGGGTGCGGTGAATGAGGAAACGCTGGAGCTGAGACACCCGAAAAGGAGCTCGGCCTCATGAGGGTATCCGTGCAGGGCCAGAAAAAACCATTCTTGGACACTCCTGGCTTTGGAGAGCATGGGGAATGAAAAGGTACAATAGCTGAGCCGCAATCCCTTCTGCCCTTGGTGAACTGTAGAGAGCTGTGAGTAATCGCCATTACAGGATGGCGTTGGCCTTTGTTGTTCATAACTATAATTAATTAATGTGCACAAGTGCAAGAGTAAATTCACGCCAAGTCACGACCCATCCCGGGGTGTACTTTTGAAATTATGAGCAAGCAGCCAATCAGGTGCAGACACGCCACATTAAGACATATATAAGCTGCACCATTTCTGGGGCTCGGGGTCTTCCTCACGATGAAGCAATAAAGCTTTGCCACAGAAGAATCCGGTTGTCCTAGTGTGTTCTTGCAGGCAAGATACAGCTCAGGACAGTGAACCAGCACTCATGTAACACAGAAAACACCAGTGACATCACACTTGGAGAATAACAAGGAGAAAACGTGTCTGTGATGCTACAGAGATAACTCAACATGGAAAGGGGACCAGACAGAAATGTGAGCAAAGTGACAGGTTTCATGTGAAACATTTGTCAAAAGGCACGGTGTAGGATGCAAGCTGGAGTTAGGCACAAAGCCACCCAAGGAAACCTTCTCAAGGAGTTTACCAATTGCATGACTGCTGGACACAGCCTGCCACACAGGAAGTCAACCCTGCCAGAGAAGAAGTCTTCATGGCCCCATTAGCCAGGAGAGAACACTGAGTCCCAGGGGGCTTAGAAAATTGCCTGTGGTCATAGTAATTGCAAGTTAGGAAGCTGCTGGCTGTGGACCAGTCAGTCTGGCTCCAGAGCCTGAGTTCTTCCCAGCTTTGTCATCCAACTCAAAGAAATATCTTCTCTGTGTGGAGTTGCACAACAGAAGTCAGAAATCCATCTAAGTTAGAATGTCTCTTCGTGGTCTTGAGAAGACCTAGTGAAGGTCACTCAGAGCCCTGTATGTTTGCAGCACCCTACACTAGATTCTAACGAAACAGTCTGTTCACAAGAGGCTGGCAATGAGTGAAGCTTGTTTCCATGGTGCAGAATAATCTTACTGTGTCGTGGGTTTCCTTCCTGACTTCTCTCTTTAATTCTCCCTTCCTTGACCTTTTAAACTACATCAGAAATATGGAAGCTTAAATAGGATCTGCTTCTGGATAAAGGGAGGATGCAAGAGCCTATACAGTGCCTCACCTGGAGAAAATGTTCTTTGATGAAATAGTACTGGAGTCTGGATTCTAGGAAAAGATCATTTTCGCAAGCTGTAGAAAGGATATAAGAAACAAGAACTTGAGGATGGGATGAAACGCCGTCTTACTCCTACTGCCAGCCCTCCAGGCTTCCTGTTGCTGCTTTCATTTTTGTGAAAATGCACTTCATCGAGAGTGTAGGGGCAGCTTCGGTCCCCTACTGCCTGTGTTTGAGTCAGTTGTTGGTGTCAGCGTGACTTAGTCTGCAGCGGCTCATTCCTTATTCTAAGGCTTCCTCCATGGCGGTCCCTGGAAGACGATCGACACTTGAGAGCAGTACATATTAGCATGCACAGGGCAGCTTGTAGCATCCGGTACAAAGAAGAGTAGAATGTCTTCCATGCCTAACTTCAGAGCCATGTAAACATTTGTCTAGTAACTGTCAACAAAGATCATTCTAAAAGAAAAAGAAAAAAAAACTCTGCATTTCATGGCTGACTGGTATCCATCTGTTTTGTTTGTAGTTCTATCCTCTGGTATCAGTAGGTGAAGTGTAGAGTTATAAAAGCATTGGTAGCTATCTGAAATTGGTGATAAGAATTATAAGAAGCCAACAAACTTTTGGTCAATAAAGACAATAATAGTAATATGAGATAATGACTAAATAGAACATGTTGACCACTAATATGTGAAAGTCACGTGGGGTTTTATAGTTTTATTTTCCAAAATGTGGGAGCTAGAACACTTATTTCTAAAGGGGTCTTCAGAGGAACTAACAAAGACAAAGAATGATTTGTCTTCTGGTCAGACAGATACAGCCTGTGATGAGCATTAAAACGTCATTAGTCTTTCTCCTCCACTTCCCACGTGGCTCTTTCAAGGCCTTTAAAACTCCCGTTAAAGAATGGTGCAAGAAATTAGTCAAAGGTCCTTAATACATGTCTATGGGCAATCTGTTTGCTTTTCCAAAATCAATCTTTTTTGTTGTTGTTGTTTGTTTGTTTTGGTTTTTTTTGTTTTTCGAGACAGGGTTTCTCTGTGTAGCCCTGGCTGACCTGGAACTCACTTTGTAGACCAGGCTGGCCTCGAACTCAGAAATCTGCCTGCCTCTGCTTCCTGAGTGCTGGGATTAAAGGCATGAACCACCACGCCCGGCTCCAAAATCAATCTTATCAGGTCACCATGATTACAATGGAGCCTCCGTGAGACCTTACCCAGTGCTTTGCACTCAGTAGGTGCTCAAATAATGCCCGTTGAAAAGTGATGGCCACCCCTCTGTGCCAGCCTATACTGGGTCAGATGAAAGTGATGATACTCATCTCCACTGGACAAACGCTGATGACATTTTGCCTTTGCCATCTGACACCCTTTTTGTCCTTCAGCAACTTGAAATTGCAACAAGATCCAACAAACTTAGAATGAGGTCCCAGAGCCCAGACTAAGGCCGATGTCCTGGCTAAAATTGTTTTATAGGGTCAAGAAATGGCATGCCTCAGAAGAGAAATGAAGAAAACAGTGAGTGTAATTTTGAAAGGGGTGGAGGAAAGCATAGAAAACAAGGGAGCAGAGAAAGAGGGAATGGGTAAGAAGCACTGGAAACAGCTATGCGGCATGCTGAGCCTAAGAACATCATAGAGGCACCAGGCTCCAAGCAGAGGAAGTCTGCTCACTGTCTACCAAGTGTAGAAGTTTAATTATGATTTTAACAGTGCATTTGAGAAAAGTGCTGACACTGATCTATACAATTACTCTCCTCAAACACAGACATTTTGCCTCTGTTTTCACACATGTAAAATGAAATCATCAGATGTACCAATGTTGACATTTTCCCCCATGAAGTACCAGATATTTCCTGAAACTGGCGTAATTATGTCCTTCACCACCCTGCACAAAGAAACTCAACCTGTCATGATGTAATTTCAAAATCATTAAAATTCTTAAGTCAGAGACCAGAGAAACTGAAAGGCGACTGGTATTCTCATCTGAGTTGCAAAGCCTAAGTCCTGATTCTTTTTACAAAGTACAGCCAGAAATCTTCCAAAGGCACTAATTGAGCATCTTGCCAGTACCCCAGAAGTGCTCTAAGCACACACAATCAATAAAGGCTCCCTTTCTCCCTCAAGGGTAGAGGTGTTGGCTTTGCATTTTCTCCCTCAACAGTACAAGAAGCAGGTACAGTATTGCCAACTTTCAGGATGAAGATTGGGTTCTCTGTATAGGTGATTTATTACATGTTTATAACTGGACAGAATAGATTTTCTTTTAGTTATAAGTATGGCTTTCTTTCGGGGCTTTAGACTTTACTTCTTTGCTATCCATTAAAGCAGCAAAAGCATTGCAGGGCAGCATCCCTGAGCCAGGGTCTATTTGCAGGTATCTGAGGGAGCTGGAGGGAGGAAAGAAAGAAGAAACAAATCCTTAAATGAATCTTCAGTTACTCGAGTACACCAAATTTAATTAGAATGTCCATGAACGTGTAGCTTGTTGACAGTTCATGCTATGTGTCAAATATCAGCTTCACAGACTGTACAGAAGCTGGAGACTGGCCTTCTGTGAAGTAGTGAGTAGGGAAAATATAAAGGAAGGAGTAATTGCAAAGAAGTTCAAGAGATTCAGGCTATACCCCAAAAGACGAGCAAGATAGAGAAGCACCATTCTTCGTGTTTCATAATTCAAAGAGGACTCTTGTCATGCCCAGTGATTCAGACTCAAGCACCCAGATACATGTTTGGGCTTCACATAGCCCCACTAATAACCTAATATGCTATGCTTCTAGTGATTCATCAATAAAAATAGGAGCTCCTCTAGATTGGGCACTCAGGCATCAAATCCTCCAAGGATGATCTTGGGCAGTTGATTCATATTTGCTGTGTCTGGGTAAATTTCTCTATAAATATAGCCCAATAAACAGGGTTGTTAGATCATGAGTATGAAAATAGGAGCTTTCTTATTCATACGAGAATATGAGCTCCAGGCAGTGCCAACTGGTAAGGAAGGCTTTGCAAATATCCAATGCTCTTCCACTTAGTGAGGCCATGCATTCGCTGGCAGTAGGTTGCAGAGAAGCGAGGACCTACTCTGAGCTCCTTTGCAAAGGGACTGGAATGTCCTTCCGTGGGTGGGGCTGCCAAAGAAAAAGAGCCACCGACAGATGGCCAAAACCTCTCTGTCTTCTGTGATTGTTGAGGGTACTATCACAGAGGTACCAGTGATGTTTCCAAGATCAGCACTGATTCGTAGGAAAGCTGAGTATGTGTTTTACTTTTTATTAATTGGCAAACAATGCAGAGAGGACAGTGTGACTAGGGCTCCTATTGCCTTTGAGGGACTTTAGGCTTCTAAGGTAATAAGATAGCGTAAATATGAATCATATTTGTCCATGTACCTTAAGATAGTGCCACTGGACATCTGCAAATATGCTCATTGCCTGAAAATGATGGTGGCACTGGAGGTGTGATGCTAAGGGCAGCCATTCGTTGAACACTTCTGATAGCACCAATCTTTACAGGATTTTCCCAGACTATCTCATGTGTTTCCAAGCCCATTAACAAGGCGCAGAGTCTTTTATAACCAATATACAGGTGACAAAACTGAAATGTTGAGAAGTTTGTCCACAGTTGTACATCTTGCCTGTGCTGACAACTCTAGAATCTTCACTTTTGGCCACCACATCAAATCTGCTTTAACATTACATGAAACTAAAACCAATGGGTTCTGCCACCAAGAGGGTGTTTTTAAATGTGTCTGTCCTCCTCTGACTTAGGATGCTGTGTGATTTGAATTCAGTGTTTTCTTCCAAGAATGAAAACATTCCATGTTAGATGTCTGCCAAGGTCCCCTTCAGATCAATACTTATATAATGTATGCATTTGTCCATTCAGCCGTACATCTAGCAAGTCATAATTGAACATTAAGCATCTGTTATAGTTTAGGCACTGTGGTGGTCTTTATACAAAGAGGGAGGGGGGAAAAAAAAACAAAAAGGAAATCAGGCCTGCTTCCTGCCTCCTGGGAGCTCGGGATCTACTAGAGGGAGTAGAGAATACATAAAGCAAAAAGGCAAGTCATGGGTCCCTTGAATAACATTGAAGGCTGTGTTAGCCTGGGGATCCACTAAGGCTATTATACGTAAAAGAAGGCCTGACCAGTGTGCAGAAAGTAAAAGACTATGAAGTGGTCAACCCTAATAGGATGTCTTTATCACATCCCTCCCTTCAAGGCCCAGGGATTTATGCAGAAAGATTGTAAGACGCAGAGGTGATAGATGACTCTAAAGAAATAGCATCTACCAGACACAATAGGCCTGGTACACATAGGAACTGAGAGACTGTGACAGCCTAAGGCCTGCATAGCTCCAAACTAGACAAAATCCAGCACTGAGACCGGATATAGACAAAAGTCCTGCTCCTAAGCAAGAAGCTATTTGCAATTGACAGCTGCTGGTAAAGGGAATTGGTTTTCTTCAATGGAGTAAAACTGGGTGTATCAACCACATTCCAGGGCAGGGTCTATGCCTAGGAGTAGTGGACCCGTAGAAAACAGACTGTATGACATTTTACGTGCTTTTGTTATGGCTGGGGTTTTTTTCATCTTTCATTTTCTTGGTTTTTGTTTGTAAGACCATGAAGTGGATGGTTAGGGAAATAAATAGGATCTGAAAGGATGTAGGGAGAAGGGGCATGAATATGATCACAGGATATGAAAACTTTAAAAAGCAAAATAAAGGAAAATTTTAGATCTAAATCAATAATGCCAGGAGGGTGGCTGAAAGAGGGTAAATTAAATTGCGTTAGAACACATTACTTGTGAAGGGAGGTGTGTCCCAAGTCCTGAGATTGGAAAGACAATGGTGTTTTCCAGAAACGAAAACAAAGCAGTGTAGCAGAGGCACAGTGTGCAGGGTCACCCCAGTGTCGTCATTCCCATGAAGCCATTCTTAATTGCCTCTACTACAGCTGAGATCCCCAACTTGGCCACTGCCAGCTCTTACATCATTCCCAGCATGTCTGATCATTTTACCCCCACTTGTATTCACAAGGTCAGCCGCACCTTGCAAACAACCTACCTAATCAAAGTCATGTTTTCTTTTCTTATACATAGATGCTGTACATAATTACAGCCACCCTACCAAGCATCCTCCACTGCCTCCTGAAACTTTGTGCCTTTCCCCCTTCCCTGGCACCCTCCTCCTAGGCATAAAGGCTGCTCTGTGCTCCGTTTCTGCAAGCCTCTGTCTTGGATACAAGGATTGGATTGGTGCATCCAATCACCAATTTCTTTGCTAGCATCAAACTTTGTCAAGGAGAGTCTCCTCATCTAGCATGAGGCTGTGACTCCACTGAGAAGCCCAGAGTCACAAATATCTGCAAGTATCATCAGCCTTTGGCTACAGCAGGTTCCTTTGCAGACCAGCCTGTAATGAGGTCTCAATACATGGGTGGTTTCCAATTCAGCCCATAGATACATCAGGACACTAAGTAATCTATTGAAAATGGTAAGAATAAGTATTATTTATAACTTCCAGTCAGTTCTAGGGCTCTTATCCTTTAGAAAGTCAATTTTGAAAAAAAAAAAAAGTGTGATAAGGATTGAGTACAGGTCCCTGTGGGCTCTTACAATCCTCCCACCCCATTCTCTTAGAAATAAATGCAGATTCTAGCCATGTTCAACTCTTCAAGAGGTGAACAGAGAGTCCTACACAGCCATCCGTCACTACATGTGCATATGTACTTCTGAAAGTCTGACAAAGCTATAGGGTCTCAGGTTGGTGAATGAAGGATGAAATGATGTTCTCCAGTTCTGAGCTGAAGTGACTTCTCATCTCAGTGGAGCCAATGCCAGCTTAGACAAGACTGAGAGGAGAGAAATAACATCCAAACTCCAGCAGGTGCCAGGTACTAGGCCAGGCATTTGTACATCCAATCTATGAACTGTCTTCAGAGAGAGGCATTAACTAAAGCCCTGCTGTGCAGAGAAGTAAACTGAGGCTCTGAGGGGTGATTTGCAAGGGCTTGCACAGCTAGCAAATGGCAGACTTTGGAGCAATGCCCAGGCCTGTCTCACTCCCAGACCAATGCTTTTCCCATTATCCAATAATGTCTTGCCTTGCATGCTTTTCGGACTCCATTTGCTGTGATTTTTCAGTGGCTTGGATGTATCGCACACTTGGAAATCCACCAGAAGCAGACCCTACATCTTTAGCAATCCACACAAACGCAAGGCCGGATTCTATTCGTCCTTTTAGTAAGAGAATTCTCCAGCTTGCACAATGGGGCTTTAAGAAAGAAAGAAGGAAAAAAAAAAACAGAAAGAAAAAGAGGAAAGCAAGAAGGAATCTTCCCTCACAGAGCGGGCCTGGGGGATGAGGGAGGAGTCATGTGGGTAGCTACCACTGGCAGAGACACAGCTACTGACCAGGAGAATGATAAGGTAACAGAGTCAAAGTATGAAGAATGCCATTTATTGGTTCATTCAGCAACTAGCACTGAGTGTCATTCAGCAACTAGCACTGAGTGCCTCATCCCCACAGAGCAAAGCATTATGGGAGGGACAAGCTTGGGCCCTTCCCTCAGAGCTTTCAGAGAGAACAACAGTGCATCCTAACAGCTGATCATGAAGCTTCTCCAGCACTCAGTAGACAGCCCCAGGTGACCTTTCAGCTTACATGCTTGATACAATCGCTACCATTTCTTCTTCAGCTTCTATTTCTTTCTTGCATATGCTTTTGGTCATTTTTTTGTTCCTTGCCTTTCTGGGTTTCGGGTAGGGAAGGCATTATCCTGGAGACAGAATAAATGTGCTCTGCTCCACACCAGCTCGGCGGTGCTCTAGCCCTTGACCTTGATTCACTCTCCAGGCCCCTTCAGCCTCCTGTGGTCACAGGTAAAAACAGTGTACAAATCCTGGTCTTGAAGTTTACAGAGGGATGACTGAGGTGATAGTCTGTGAAAAGCCTTTGAAAATAGGAAACCATTAGAGGAAACGTACAGTCACCACCAGTGTCAAGTGTTACCAGATTGTGACGACACTGGTCAATATTTAGCTAAACGGAAATCCCTGCCGACTGACCATTTTGAATTTCCTTGGATCACCCCAGCAGAAAGAAAAAGCAAGACAAAGAACACTGAATTCTTCCCCCCCAAAAGGACAGCATTGTAAGTCGGCTGTGAATAAAGAGCACAAATTATATTCAGCATGATATAAGTAATGACATATCAATTAACTATGTCAACAAGGTCTAAAAATATGCAAATTACTGTACTTCAATTAGAAAAATCTACATCCTTGGAGAATATTGTAAATCAGGAAATTTGGGAGACATTAAGAGTAATCAGGGAGGGAAAGCGTGTACTTGTTGCCGTATCCTATTTTTACACATACATAATGAAATAATTATAGCCACACTGTATTTATGCCTCTGCAAAAATATTAAAATCTTAAGATCTTTACAATGATAAGTTAAATCTGTATTATGTTTTCAGACAACATTAATTATAAGAAAAAGAAATCTATTATCATTCAATATAAGTAAGTTGAAACCAATTTGGACATGTAAATTAGAAATGTGGTTTTTCTCAGCACCAGAACATTAAGAAGGAGAGAGCGCAAAGAGACTTCTAGATCAATTACCACTGAGTCTATAAATGCAAAAGCTTAAGCGTATTTAGGTTGTAATGCAAATTTAAGGATGTTTAGCATCTTTTCTCACAAATACCCAACTATCTGGTGTACCCTTTTCTGGTTTTCTCTCCTTAGAATGAATTAATCTGTCTGTTCAGGATGTATTTGTCTTTACTAAGCTGGTCCCCAGCCATAGCGCCTGAGTAAATAAGTGGGAGCATATAAGGTAGAACAGGGCTTCCGTGGCTGAAATGATCACTGCTGGGTCAAGAAGTGGGACCTCTTTAAAACTCAAGTCAAGTCCACTATAGAGATGTCAGAGGAATGCAGGGTGGGGATTTGAACAGCAGCAGCACCTCTCCCCAGCCTTTCAGAAGTGCCTCCTGGCAGGGAATACTCCACACTGAGACCCCAAGAGGACTAATCTACTTTACCTCCACTGATTATAAGCTGTGGGAGACTTCCTAAAGACTGGAAACTAACTCTCGAAACTCTAGAAAGATAATTGCCCGACAAGTTCTCACTTCCAGTCAGGTTTCTACACAGAGAACATCACTTGTAAATCAAGACCCAGAATTCATTGTCACATTTATGACAGGGAGAGTGAGTGAGTGAGTGAGTGTGTGTGTGTGTGTGTGTGTGTGTGTGTGTGTGTCTGTATGTGAGTATGTGTGTTTGTCTCCATCGGTGTGTGTCTCCGTGTGTATAGGCATGCACATGCTCCATGTAGAGGTCAGAGATCAAACGCTGAAGTTATTCCTCAGGTGCCCATCTCCCTTTTAATGAGGCAGGGTCTCTCATTAGCCTGAAACTTTTCCTCAAGTAATCTACCTATCTCTGCCCTCACAGTACCAGGATTAGAAGTGCATGCTACAGTGCCTGGCTCTGGTTGCCTAAACCTGGATTCTGGGGTTGAACTCCAAGGCACATGCTTACAAGGCAACCACTTTAGCACTCTCAATGTTACAAAATGCCAAATGACTCCTCCTTCTTCTCTGTGAAGCCTAGGCATGTTGATTGCTTGACTGTCAGTCCTAAGACAGTCAGCGCTGATTCAACCGTGTGTAGCTGGTTAAGCAATCAGCGAAAGAGAAGATCAACCAGGGAAGAAGAAGGTGTCTACATAGATCCATGTCCCTTGTCATCCTGCCTCGTAATGGCAGTCCCTCCAGCCCCACAGAGCCCTCCAAGTCCCACCAGTGGCCACTCTCTTCAGGGTTTCTCTCCCTGATCTCATCCCCGCCTGCCTTCCTAGAAAATACCTGATAAAGCTGCTTACAATAACTGTCAATTCAGAGGTGCCGTCCTTAAACACCAAATACCAAAAATGGTACCCCGAAATAGTCAATGTCTAAGATGGAAATTTCAAATGTCAGTGGTCCAAAACGTAAGTTAAGGAGTTATACACATATCTATATATGTACATATACACATGTATATGGAGAGAGAGAAAGAGAGAGAGAGAGAGACAGAGACAGAGACAGAGACAGACAGAGACAGAGACAGACACAGAGAGAGAGGACTCCTACATGGTTGGAATATAGATATTAAATTACCAAGTAATTGTAAGTACGAGCTTCTAGGCTTGCCTTACACAAACCTGGGTTCAAAACCTAGCTTGGTTAACTGTGTAATTTTGGACAACTTATTTAAATTCCTTAGGCTTAGCTTCCTTACCTATAAAACTGAAAAGATCACGATTTTACCTACAGAGTTCTTGTGAAGATTAAACGATATAATTCTAATGGAAGGATTAGTATGATTGGTAGCAAAAGTAATTTTCAGATGGTTGGAATTTTTAAACATCTCCATAATACTAATTATGTCTGCCAAAAGTTCTCATTGTGGAGATGAGGTTGGGAGTGGGTGGCAATTTACAAGCTAATACTTATCTCAATGTTTTGTAATCAGTATAACTACCCCTTGACTCCTCGTGCTCCAAGTCTCTCATCTGCCTAACTTGTTTAATAACTTAGGAGCGTAAGTACTTAGGGCCAGTTTTGCTTAGTCAAGTGAATTTTTAGAAGAACAAAAGCGTCGAACACCTAGCATGAATTAAAATAATATTTGAGACTATGAATTCGACATTTGTGTTTTACACAATTCTTCTGGATATTGACATAATTTTTCTATACATTACCATTTAATCCATCTTTCAGTTTGCTCTATTGTTCTCTTCCTATTTTGTGCCTCTTTATTTATATTTTTAGGTTTTAACATATATTATGAATCATAGCAAAAATCACTAGACTCACAAGTTCTCAAAGATGGATTATGCTAGCAGAGACTTGTCCTGCTAAACTGTCCTGGGACGTACAGAGAAAGGGGCCACCAAGAAAAACTATTCCAGTCAGGAGTAAAGAGACCCCTCTAAATATGTTTGCTTCCTTCCGGTTTGCCATGTGATGATTGATTCTCTTCACATCTCGTCTGCTTTCTCACCCTTGAATACTCAGGAGCAGAGAAAAATTCTCCAGCCCCGAAGGCCTCTAACCAATTCATTAGGTTTGATGATTGTCACCTCTGTGACCCTGCCAATCTTGTCATACTGGGGTGAGGATAAGTTCTACAAGTCTTAGTTAGTAGTCTGCGCCAATGTAAACCAGAAAGTGAAAGTGGGAGAAAGAAACATGTGTGCTACCCCCACAGCCCACCTTTTACAATCTGGCTCCTGCTCTGTCTCCTGAGCCTCGCAATTATTTGGCTATTACTTATCTTTAAACATCAGCTAAAGAGATCGAGCATTTTGGAAAGGTAATTATACCGTAATGCAGATGGCAGTAATAACAATTACCCAAGATAAGCCCTTGCAATGATCTTTACAGAGAAAAGCAAAGCAGAGAAAAGTAACTCTGTCTCATGAAGGACCTCCAGTGGAGAAGGCTGCAGTGCAGTACCCAGGCTGTCCGTGGGAAAGGGTCGAGCAGACACCAACTCTATCAGCCTTGTAGGTAAATCTATATGGCAGTTAAGGACCTCTGGACTTTAAAAAGTTCTTGATGTTGGAGACCATTCCTGACAATTTTTATCTAAGGTCACCCCTAGCCCACCTCAAGTTCTAGGGGAGGACGGGAGGGGGCGGGGGGGGGAGTTTCCTTTCCTTGGGCAAGACAACTTCAGCATCTCTTCCCGTATCTGAAACTGCCTGCCATGCGCCTTTCAGTGGGGAAGGATTTATCCTACAACGTGATCGCTGTTGAAGCAGGGGGATCTAATTGCTCAGAAATCATTAATTGCTATAAATAGATGACTTCTGGGAGTCAATGAACTATACGCAGCGGAGACAGTGTGTTTGAATGTCACGCTTGTGCACTGGATATTTTTATGACTTGTCAGTGGTTCCGTAAAGAACTCACACAGCGAATGGTACCTAGTCAACCTGGACTGATGGAAATTGCCAGTTAGAAATAGATTGCTCTTGTTTTAAACCTTGCTCGCACTTCTAACAAATCAGAATGTGCATTTACGCTGTATTGGAGAGGAAAGTTAGTATCTACCATTTAAGAAGGGCGGGAGGAAGAAGAAAGGAAAGAAAGTTCCACAGAGGCTCTATCTGATCTTTGCAATTTTCCAGGGCATAAAATAACAACCTGTCATCCACCTTTTGGAGGTCATTTTTATCACGATGAGGGCCCAAATGATATTTGACCTCCATTTTCCAGCTATACCGGTGATGATAAATTCAAGGCACTCTGAGCAAATGAGCAGGAGGCCCAGAGAAAGCCAGATTAGCGTGGGATTATTCATTCTTGACTTGCCATAAAGAGAAAAGGCATGTCTTGCCTTTGAACTTTTATCATTTTCCTTCCTTTCAGCCTCTCTGTAGCACCTATACCTTGACAGCTTGGCCTGAGAATTTCCATACAAATCTACATTCCGGTACGATTAGGCCCCTCTGCTCCTAAGGCTTGAACAGAGAGTTGAACTCTTCCTTAGTCTGATCAAGATACTTATTACCCAAACAAGAAGCCAATAAATGCCTCTTTATAAGTGACTCCCACCCCCAACTCCCAGCAATAAAAGAGGAAGGAAGCACAGAGCTCAGCCTGTGTGGCCAGAGGGACTAGAATAGCCATTGACTTGGCTATTAGCAATTTCTCCTATGCAAACCTGAGGAGGTGACTGAACCCCTATAGCTATGTGGTTTACTCTTGATGGAAGCTCACCTTGTCCCCTAAAGCACATTGCCAAGTAGTTCTCACTGACTGCAAGAAGCCTCAGATTCCTATTGTCTATGCTTCCTTCTTACCACTTCCTCTCCCACGTGCTTACAAAAGCAGCTCTTGAAAGCAGCTAGCCTCAAGATTATCTGCATGTAGAATCCAACTGGTCCTGACTAAAATCGTTAGTTATACGATTCAATGCTGTCTCAGGAAACACGATTGCTTTTCAGACATCCATGACTTGGAAGTTCTAAAACATTAAGTTATTTGGATATGTCTGTTTCAATCAGAAGTACACATGCATGCATTTGCTCATTTCAAGCCTCAGGTGCACCCTGCCTCTCTTCGATCCAGATCTGTTCTACTCTTTCATTAAGAATGAACGAACTGCAAACACTATTTTGGCTTCACGGGGTCCCACCTCATCTCCAGCTCTCTGTCTCAGTGGCTTCTCCCCATGATCTCTAGTTGTTCCCTATAACTGCAATTCAAACACTCTCCTTCCTGAAGCCTGCCGTCAGAGCTGACTTCTGTTTTCCTTTTTCTGAAAGAGCTTTCCTCCGCGTCCTTAGAAGCTCACCGCCTTTATGCCTGTCCTCCACGAAAGGCGTTCTTCCCCAAGTATCCCCTCATGACTTCAATACCCCCTCAGCACTTTATATGGATGTTCTTCCAGATGAAGGGGGGGAGGGTTGGAAGTGGAATGACTGTTAGATGGCTTGAGAGAAGGAGAAGGAAGAATGGGGAAGTTAAAATGAGAAGAGAGAGAATCAGAGCAAGGTAGGACTCTGAGCTGGTGATCACAGATTACAACTAGAACTTGATCTACTGTGAGGAGAATCTTAGTCACTGTTCTATTATAGTGAAGAAACGCCATGATCAAGGCTACTCTTACAAAAGAAAGCATTAAATTGGAATCTTGCTTACAGTTTCAGAGGTTTAGTCCATTATCATGGCAGGGAACACGTCAGCACACAAGTAGACATTATGCTGGAAAATAGATTAGAGCTTTACATCCTGACCCACAAGCAGAGAGACTAGGTCTCACACTGGTTTGTTTGTTTGTTTGTTTGTTTGTTTGTTTGTTTGTTTATTGAGACAGGGTTTGTCTATGTCCCCGGCTGTCCTGGAACTTGCTTTGTAGACCAGGCTGGCCTCAAACTCAGAAATTTGCCTGCCTCTGCCTCAGAGTACTGTGATTAAAGGCGTGTGTCACCACCTGGCTCTGACTTGGGCTTTTGAAACCTCAAAGCCCATCCGCAATGACATACTTCCTCCAACAAAGCCATACCCACTCCAAGATCCACCTCCTGATCCTTCTAATTTTTTTCAAAACTCTGTGGTTGCTAAAAACCCAAATATACAAGTCTTTAGGTCTCATCCTTATCTATGCCACCAAAGGAAGGACCAGAATACTGACTGTGGCGCATCATTAGCTCCCAGTATGCCCCAGCTCCAGTGACTTGAAGAAGACTAAGG
Organism: Mus pahari; assembly: GCF_900095145.1. Taxonomy (NCBI): domain Eukaryota; kingdom Metazoa; phylum Chordata; class Mammalia; order Rodentia; family Muridae; genus Mus; species Mus pahari. Next base: position 43,988,687 of record NC_034602.1, read on the forward strand.
CTGAAAATGTTACAAAAGCAGCTGAAGTCACAAGTGCACACGTGCTCTAATATGAGACACCATTCATTTCCACCTCCTTCTCTACCATTTTCATTCCTTGACTCATTGATTTGCTGCTCTGTGTGTTGTCAGTCCTCTTACTCACCCTGTCCTGCTTGATTTTCTATTGCTGGAATAAACATCATAACCAAAGCCAACTTGGGAGGAAAGGTTTAATTTTCATTTATAGTTTATAGTCTACCACTAAGGAAAACTGTGGCAGAAACTCAAGGCAAAAACCTGGAGGCAGGCACTGAAGCAGAACTATGGAGGAATATTACTTACTGGCTCACTCCCTTGGCTTGCTCAACTTGCTTTCTTCTACAACCCAGACCCACCTGTCCAGGCCCAGCACTTCCCCAGTGGGCTAGGTGGGACCCTCCTTCATCAGTTAGCATTCTCCAATATGCCCTGTATACATGCCCATGGGCCAACAGAGTGGACCCAGATCCTCAACTGAGGCTACTCTTCTCAGATGTGTCGAGTTGACAGTGAAAGCTAGCTATAAAACATTCTAATAAACACATACATGAAAGGTCAATGCAGATATGAATTTTGGCCCTTTGTTAGCCCTCTCACTTTGAAAAGTTCTCAGTAAGCCCAGGGACCCCAATGGAAGACTTACAGGAAGGACTAAAGAGCTGAAGGAGATTGCAACCCCATAGGAAGAAAAACAATATCAACTAACTGAACTCCTGAGAACTCCCAGGGACTAAACCTGTAACCAAAGAGTACACATAGAGGGACCCATGGCTCTAGCTACATATGTAGCAGAGGATGGCCGTATCTGGAATCAGTGGGAGAGAAGACACTTGGTCTTGTGAAGGTTTGATGCCCCAGTATAAGGGGATGCTAGAGCAGTGAGTAAGGAATGAGTGGGTTGGGGGGTTCCCTCACAGAGGCAAAGGGGAGGGAGTGGAATGGGGGGTTGCAGAGGGGAAACCAGGAAGGGGTCAACATTAGAAATATAAAAAAATAAAATAAGCAATTAAAAAAAAATAAGTGTTCAGCAGTGTAATCATACTGAATGAACACACTCATGCACTTATATAACAACCATTTTCTGTGTTAGGTATGGGAAGAAAGTGAAGATGATGTATATTGTCCCTGCCTCCGAATGTTACAATCCAGCGGGGCAGCGGAAAGCAATGGCACTACATGGTAAATGCAGTGTGTGAGATTGCTCAAGATAAGTCCATGAGCAAGGGAGGTTCAGAAGAAGAGATCTGGGGCTATCTGGGAAAGTGATGAAGGAGTCATTTTTCACTGGTACCTGAATGATGGGAAGGAGTGAGAAGAAAGGCAATCCTGAAAAAGGGAATAGATTTAGCAGTGCTAAGAGGCCATGCTATATTACACAAATCTGGAGCATAAAGCCTACTGCTGAGAGATGAACTTTGTAACATAGTCAAGAGAAGCCAGAAATACATTCAAAAAGTAAGAGGCAGAGTCTAATGACATCGAAGGTAGGCCGGAGTATGCAGCTCTTGCATGCAGCTATATGGGTATGTCAATTAAACACCTTGGGGGTGGGGGTGGGAATAGTTTACCAGTATCTAGTAAAATTGGAAATAATAGCAATGGTTGAACCATTTTACTTCCATGTACCTGCCTAAAGGGTCTGTTCTTGGATGCAGGAGACAACCATGAGGGGGTTATTGATTCCACAGTTAGCAAGAGTGAAAAAAAGTCGGATACATAGGTATCCGTGAGTTGAGAAAATAGGTATATACCAATAGTCAGAAAATAAATCAAGGAATAGCAAAGATCAGCTAAAATGAAGGCACCAGGTTATCTACATTGTCAACATGGAGGAATAGTAGTAATACTGACCGAAGAAAGCAAGTCATCAAAGAGGGCATAGAACCTGGTGCCACCATGTGAAATTTAATATTTCTAAGATTCTAGATGACATAAGGAAAAATATTTTTTAAAAAAACATTATATTTTATTATAGAACAGTGGCTACCTCAGAAAGGTGAGTGGAGGAAACAGATTGGAAAGATCGCTAACAGCACTTTCACATAACTGAAATGTTTCATTTCTTAAAGAACACAAATCTAATGCAAGCATGACAAATGTAGCACTGGTTAAATATGGATATTAAACACATGGGCGCTTCTTGGGCATTTGTATTCATTACATTATTTTCTCTGTCTTTTTTCACTGTTCAGAAATATTGCATATTTAAAAAAAATGGCCCAAGGAACTTTGCTGAAGAGACAAACATATTTTATATAGTATTTTTAAGTTTGTGACCTCGTTTATATCAAATTGACTACTCCTTCCATTCATTCAGCCATCTATGTAGCCAACAGGTACTTACTAAACTTTCAGTGTATAAAAATGTACTGTTCTATACAACTGTAGGAGATGCCTACAGGCTGACAATACAACTTCAATGGATACGTAATCTGTCAAGAATGAAAGGACACATATAGACAAGTAGCTCTTGAACAGTTAAGTTTGTAGACAGTATATGTCATCAAAGTACATCAACATAAAGCACTTTGTTCTTTATGAGTGTGGGACTAGTGCTAGATTAAAAAAAAAAAAGCGAAGTCATCAATATAATACCAGCTCTTTCATCTCTCAGCAGTTGTTAAGGTTTATGAAAGTTGAGCTGGAAAGATGGCTCAGTGATTAAGACCACTTCTTGCAGAGGACCTAGATTCAGTTCCTAGCACTTCACAATGGTAGCTCACAACAATCTATAACTCAAGTTCAATGGAAATCCAACCCCTTCTTCTGACCTTTGAGGGTACATGGGTACACATATATGTATACTCAGGCAAAAAAAAAAAAAACTTATGTACATAAAAATAAATAAAAGATTAAATTAAAACATTTTTCAAAGATCTAAGAAAGTCACTGCAGGAAAACACACTGAACCTTCCTGAGGCCACGGAGCCAGAAGATACACTGCCAACTCTTACCCACGCTACCACAAGCACTGTAGAGAGGAGAAAATGAAGACAAACGGTAGGGCCCTCATCTGGGCATTAACACCCAGCACAATCAGCCATTTTAAAGCCATATTGATTCTTGCAACCACTCCCCAGACCAGGCCTCCAGAAAGCTAACACCATCCACCTATCCAGTCTCTCCTTCAACGTGCAGAGTAGGGACGGAGGAGGACACTCACTGTGTGCCTCAGCTGTGCCATGTCTCTCTTCTCACGACAGATAAGCTGGCACTGAGATTCGTATCTATTCTTCGGCTGCTGTAAACAACAGGAATGCATTATCCTTATAAAACAGGAAAACAAACGTGTAAGAGTAAAGATGATGAGATCTTCCTTTCCATACATGTGCCCACATTCACAAACATAGCTGCGTAGTTTTAATATGAATGGCTTCTCATGGAAGTCAGGCTCTTCTTTGTACCCCATTGAACAGTCTTGGCCATCTTTCCACGTCATTACCTATGGTTCTATCTGCAGCATTCATCTTAACAGGTGCAGAATATCCTACAGCTTAGTTAGAACATCATTTTTAAGTATTCCCATTCTGGTGGACGTCAAGAGTATCTCTAGCTTCATTGCAATTTTAAGTAATGTTGCAAATTCATTTCCACATGAAGCTCAGTTCTACACAGCTGGGCACTAGTCTCCAGCTGCAGCATATGTCTGGGCTTTGGTATGATTCAAAAAAAAAAAATGCTTAGGAAAGAGTGAGTATCTCATATTGTTTTGTTGTGGTTCCACTGAGGCTAACTCAGAGCCAGACATGTGCGCAGTACTAATGCACTTATAAACTGAGTAAGACTGTGACCTTGGTACTCCCATTATCCCTAGTCCTCTAGTGGATGGGGTAAAAGCTGACAAGTGGCCCCTCCTATGCAGAAAGCACTCTAATAAATATTGAATTGCTCTAGCAACTTAAAAAGATTTAAGCATTTATGCCAAAAACCTGGGAAACTATCCATATGAGACAACCCTTCCCTTTTTTTGTCCTCTGGAAACAGAGGAGACACATACCTTGGGACAAAGAATCAACCCATTCATCATCCTGCAAAAACCCTCCCAAGGAAGACGCCTGCCAGGCTCCTCTTGCCACTGTCTTTCTCGAGTAGATCCAAGCAAGGTTATTACTTGGTGATATGAACTCTCCTTATCTGCCTGCCCTGTTTCAGAAAAGAGCCATTGACAGCCGGGATTCAATCTCTCTTCGAAAGCCCTTTCCCAGATAAACAAGCTTTAAAGAGTCCACAGTGTGCACACGACCTTTGAAGAGAGAAAGTCATCAAGAAAGGGATGAAGACACGGATGCCCACTTCCCAGGATAGAGACTTTTCCCCAAAAGGCCCATGGCCTCAGAAGAGGCATATCAAAGTAGAGAAGCAGTTCTGAGCAATGGACTGTCAGCAGCTGAGTAGAGTGTGGTTTTTAAACCCAACAGTAGTAATGCACACGTGAATTGAAACTATAGGTTTTTAAACCCTCAGTGGGAAAAGTAAGAACTACTAGAAACCAGGAAGACTTCTTGATGAGAGGTATTAGATTACCCACCAAGTGGCAATGCCCATGGGAACACCAGATATGGCACTAGTAACTGGCAGTAGTTGACGTTCACTCTTTCAATATGGAAAAAAAGAAGAATTCCAGGAAAAGAAAACAAGAAAAAAATAAAGAAATAAAAAGGCGTAGAAACATAAGAAAAAATAAAGAAGAACTTGTGAATTTATCTTTAAAACACAGGTATAAAACATTTTCAGTATTAGTTAAAAAAAACAAACAAACAAACCCATCCATCTATCTGAAGACTGCTAGAAAGCAAGATGGTGATGATGTCACCACCACAAATGTCTGATGGTGAAAGATCAAGTAGAAGGAAAGTCACTACTCCGAGCTTTCTGAAAGGAAAGGATTTCGCGAAAGACCTTGGAGTGCTTTCAATTCTGAATGAATTGCGTTTGGGGACTCAGCTACACCTATGGGTGCTTTGAAGTGTTCATCTGGAAGCATATGGTTGGATATCACTATGAAATTAAGTCACTGTAATAGAGCAGGACACCCAGGAATCAATGCTATGGGGATTTGCTTCCTACAGACACAGAGCTGAAGCCATCCCAGGACAAGCTCCCCAGGAGCCCCTGTTTGAACACCAGCTAAAAGTCACAATGAAAAAAAAAATATATATCATTTTAAAGGATGACTTAAATATCTCTCTGGAAACTTGCACAATCAGCCAATTGATCAGCAAATGTTTAACAAGGCCCACCAGGAACACAGCATGATCTTAATAAAACTCACACTGGGTCACCAAAGAGGACAAGGACTTACCAGGAGCCAAAGGGGAAGCTCCTGTTTAGGGCAGCAACCCAGAAACTTGCAGAGCTGCCGAAGGCTGACAATAAGGCATTGTCTTTGGACAGTCACAGCCACTCCACTGTTCCCTGGACTGTGAGGTCTCTGAAAATAAGATCTCTGTCTACTTTCTTAACTGAGGCTGGGAAGCAGAGCCTGCTTTATAAGAATTTGCTGGATACATCGGGCCATCAATGAAAGAATGAGGAGAAGGGATGGATAGATTTTTTACAGGATAATTTTCTAGGAAATTCTTCCTATGTGTGTCCATCATAAGTGAGAAACCTAGAAGATGACATCCGAGCTGTGTGTCAAGTGGTTACCAGTGGCAGGGCTCCTCCTCTGCAGTGTTGGGGTATTTTCTTCACAGCTTTTGCACTGGGTCTTGTTTGCTTGGCCCTGGTTATAAAGACACAGAGACAGGGAAATACCTATATAGATGTCCCATAATCCCAAGGCTGAAGGGTAGGTACAGGAGAACTGCCAGCCACAGAAACGATGTTCTCCCTGTGTTGTTGGCTAGGTCTCTCACCTGTGTATCTGGCAATATCAGTCTCTCCAGACATCTTTAATGACATTATCCAGCCCATAGCGAATCGTCTTCCTCATCTTCATAGTACTTTAGAACATGGATAGAGCTCAGTGGGTACATTGGAAAGAAATGAAAAGTTCCTTTGAGAGCAGTTATCTGTCACTGGCGTGAGCAAGAGTCTCGACAAGAAAGAAAAAAAAAAAAAAAAAGTAGAAAAACCTCTGACCAAAAGCATATACCTCGTATCCAAGAGAGACAATTTGGGGGTACAGGTGCATATGGAACATGCATACATTTAGCAGATAATAGCTTTCTCATGACAATGATAGCATAACATCCGGGTGACCATTGAATTCTGAAGAGCTCTGCGTAGCCCCCCCCCCCATGTTCTGCTGCTCTCCTCCAACCCAAAAGAAGACAGCTGCAATTCTTCACAATGCTAAACGTAACAAACTTCCAACTATTAAGTATTTGAAGTAGTTTGGAAGGAAGCAAACCTTGAATCATTCAAACCCAGCACTGAAAAGCAAGACAAAAACCTAGCCTGGATTCCTGTCTTGGCCAAGGAGAATTCAATATCTATTCTTGTGGTCAAGGGCAATGGTGCTTGCCTGCCAGCACTTAAGAGCTGCTTGTGATGTGCATTGAGCCACTTGGTGCCTTCTGACTAAGTCTGGCCTTTGCTTAGGGGTAGAAATTTTAATTTTAAAAAAATCAGATATGAGGTATCAGGGAGATAGCTGAGAGTTCAATCCCTAGAACTCATGGGATAAACCTAGGCTTGAGGGCAAGTATGTGTAATCCTATACTGCAAGAAAGACAAGAGAATCCCTGAGACTCACTGGCTAGCCAGCACAGTCAATTCCAGGCCAATGACTGTCTCAAATAAAAGATGAATAGTTCTGGGCGGGGGGAGGGGGGAGGTGCCCTCCAATTACATGAGTACACACATGTGCATGTTTGCACGTGCACGTGTGAACACACACACACACACACACACACACATGTGAGAACAAGATATATGGCCAAAGAGCCCCAGCCCATTTGCTAAGATGAATTAAAGCCACAAGGCTTGATGACTGCTGATAGCAAGAGAGTCACTCTCCTTTGGGAATATGTCTGTTACTCGTGCCCTAATGGAAAGCTACACGCCTATGTGCATACAGGCAGCACTAATTGGGATTGGGATGTTATTAATAACACAACGTAAAAAAGAAGACATGAAGCTAAGAAAGATATAGGATGAGAACTCTGGGGGAAGTTGCAGGTGAGGCGTGATAGATGGATATGATTAGTATATACTGTATAAATGTATGGAACTTTCAAAGAATAAAAAAAAAACACTATTTAAAGAAAAGTACAAGACACAGAAAAAGGACCCAGGCCATAGTGCACTGACTTTAATAAACAACCTCAGTGTCTAACGACAAAGGAGGAAGCTGATCGGTTGTGGCTTACTTGTTAATATAGTGAATGAATTCTGCAAGTCTTCAACACCATGGACCCACCATTCTGAGAAAGATGAAAGAAAAATCACTGAAAAATACAGGCACACAAATAAGCATATACCTCACCTCTCATCAAGGAAGCTGCTCTTTGCAATAGATGGAGGCCATTATAGAAAACTGTAACTGGTCAAAAGGAAGAGAACAACTGTTTTGGCTGCATCCAGACCCAATAGATAGATCTATAGTACAACTCCTGCACCTAGTGTAGCCAGACCCAATAGATAGATCTATAGTACAACTCCTGTACCTAGTGTAGCCAGACCCAATAGATAGATCTATAGTACAACTCCTGCACCTAGTGTAACCAGACCCAATAGATAGATCTATAGTACAACTCCTACACCTAGTGTTTCCAGAACATCACAGATAATCAGCAAGAGAGTTGGAAGAGGTAAAGGACCCCCAGGAAATCTGATATGAGGTTCTCTCCCCTGGAAATGACACCTCAACAACATGGCTAACGAATAAACATGGACACCCCAAAAAGACATGCTAACATGGAAGGGGGAATTGTCATGGGGCCCACCCCTAGACAAAGAACTGCAGACAATGATGGGTGACTGGGAGCAGGAGCAATAGTCTTTCCCAGGGCTGAGCCCTTTAGTCTGTAGTTATCCAATGCTAAGTGGTCGGTCCTGAAGCCACCTACATGCAGGCAGCACCCGAAGGACTCAGCCTGCTCTATTTACACATTTATGCATCTGTATATTTAAGTAGTCATAACGGTTAAAGAAAATGAAGCCATGAATTTGAAGAGGAGCAATGGGGGAATGGAACATGAAAGGAGTTGGAGGAAGGAAAGGGAAGGGAAAGCAATTTAAATATATGTTAATTTTAAAATAAAACATATAAACCAGGAGAATATATGTGTAGGGTACTATCACCGCTCCTTTCTTTAAAAACCATTTATAGGAATAAAGGCTAAATCCATTTAAGACTGTATAAAAAAATGTTAACTGTGGGGACAACCAAAACTCTCTATAACTTTTATTAATTTTCTTTATGTGCTTTACAGTTTTCTAATTTTTTCCATTTACTTTTATAATGGAGAAAATTGAAAGCATCTATGCCCCTGTCATTTACTTACTATGAAGCACGGTATCCTTTTTAAGACAGTGTTACAGTAATCAGATGTGACTGGATGTGGTTGCTCCTGCCTTTATACCAGCAATCAGGAGGCAGAGGCAGGCAGATCTCTATCTTGAAAAGCCAATAAAAAAAAAAAAAAAAAAAAAAAAAAAAAAAAAAAAAAAAAAAAAAAAATCAGATGTGTTTTGCTCTTATTTTGATGCAGCTTTAGACAATTACACGTAATTCAACATAAAGCAGTCTTTGAGTAATCCTAGAAAGCACAAGAATGTGGTTTCTAGCCTCTCACTGCATTCATACCTAAAGAGAGGTTCTTCAGTGAGGTTGAGAGGTGATAGATGTTTTTTTGAATGCCTGATGCTTCCAAAGGCACAGCTCCTAGTTCATAGACGACAGGCACATGCATGCTTATGCCCACAACTCTCCTGCATGCTCCTGTTCCCCATGCTCAAACACCACTAATTCTACTTTCATAAACATATTTCCCAAATGACAGGTTTGAGGTGCTTAGCATTTGAGGACTCTATGACATTAATGAGTCAGAGAAGAGTGGAAATTTTTTCCCTTTTTTTAATGTAAAGATAAAAATCATCTGCAGTCATTAGAGAAAAATAATCTCACTCATTGTAAGCAAGACTGAAATTAAAATGGATGCTGTTCCCCTGTTTGTTTGAGCGATGATACAGCCAGGCATTAGCTCAAAACAGCTCTTGCTGCTACAATCAATTCTGCCCTGAATTTATCAAGCATTGTTATGTTGGACTTATAGATGAATTTTTATGTGTTCCCAGTATTAAAAAAAAAAAAAAAACATTCTTCAACATATTTTTTTTATTTCTGTAAAGCCACAAAGGGGTTCTATTTTTCCTAAAACTAGCCAGGGTTTTTTTTGGGGGGGGGGGGGAGAGAACACACCAACAGCCTAAAATCAGATAAGTATAGTTGCATTACGAAATAGAGCTCACCAAGATAACCAAGGGGACAACTAGACAGTCCTGACACTTTTGCTTCTGCAAGATCATTGATGGGACAAGAGGATAAGGAACCCCTTCATTTTGAACCTCATGCCCTAAAATCGAGAAGTTGGAGCTGCCCCTCCCCAGTGCCTCCACTCACTCATGTTTGCTGCATGGAGCGACAGGGCCAGGGGACTTCTGTACTATGCACCTGGTCAAGTCCATTATGATATACTGATATACACTAGGAGATAATGATCACGTTAGATTTGGTAATGGTTTACAAGGAACAACCACATGCAAATGGAGTCAACACTGATGACTGGCCATCTATGCATTAGGTTTTTGTCACATAAAAAAAAATATTAGAAACAATTAGCTTGTAAACTGAGAAGACTTATTAGGCTTAAAGATCTGAAAACTAGGATAAATCTAAGATTAGGTGACCCATTGTTTGGGTCCACTGATAAAGGTGGCATGTCATTATGGCTTATGTAGGTGGCTCAGCAAATCACTCGTATCATGGGCCAAGAAATAGAGGAAAAGAGAAATAAGGGGCAGTCCTCTGGGCTGCTTCACAGGCAGGCACACCTGAAGTGACCTCCTTCAAGGACCCCACGTCTTATACTCTCTACCAGTTCCCAGTAGATCTACTCAGAGATCAAGCTTCTGACAGATAGACATTTTAGGGACATTCAGCAATCTATTGAAAGCCACATGACTTAGAGAAAGGAGATCCAGTGACAAATAATAAGACAGGTTGACTTCCAGGAATTTGAAAACACCTTACCAAACTCAGAAACATATGTTACGAACTGTATTACACATTGCATTAATACATATAATTCATGAGTCCTTACTGTGAGCCAGGAAAGGGGTCTATTGTATACCATCATCATCATCACCATCATCATCACAAAAATAACAGTTCATCCTGTTTAATAAGAACTATGAGCAGCTGATGTACCAAGTACAATAACCTTGGGACATAAGCATCTCATTCCTCGTACGTCTTATCTCCCAGTCATAGGTGAGAGAAGACTGCTTCATGAGGTCAGGTCACAGATAATAATGTAAAAATTCAGAGTAGAGAACACATCTGCCTGAATCTGAACCCCAAGCTCTAAGCCACCATGCCTGGGCTCCCTGACACTGGCCCCCAACAAGGGTCAGCTACACTGGAAATTTTCCAAGTCCATCATCAGTGAGGCACAAGAAGCTAAAATTAGACAAAATACTCATGGGTCAAGAGCTGTCCAAAGGCTGATATCATCCCTGAACAGCTGGCCCTCCCTTCTGGCTGGCCAACCGTAAGAGCTGACGAATATAGGCTGGACTCGAGCCCAAGGGTTCTCTGGATGTATCTAAAATGGGCCAGATAAAATGCCTCCAGACATATGCTGCTGTGTGCCATCTTCTAGAGCAGAAGCAAGGGGGAGAAGATCCCTGGTGTTGTCCTAAGGCGGTGGTTTCCAGCTGGGAAAGCTTGTCTCCCTTGCCCTTTGCAGAGAGACAGACATTCAGCAACATCCAAAGATCCATTTAGCTGTCAAACTAGAAGAGAGAGAGAGAGAGAGAGAGAGAGAGAGAGAGAGAGAGAGAGAGATATGCTACCAGCATCTAATGGATAGAAATCAGAGATGCTGCTCAACATCCTTCAATGCCTAGTAAAGTACATCTCAACAAAAACTGGCCTGTCCCACATCCCAGCATTACCACTCCAAGAAGCTACCCTGATACATGTCTGGACTGTCTGATGGATTGTTCAAATAAACTGGATTTTACGGCAGAATTGTGTGCCCTGGCTTGTTAATGTATGCATATTTACTTTTTTTTTTTTTTTTTAATGTTGTGACCAAATACCTCCCAGGAATTAATTCATGAAGGAAGGGTTTATTTTGGCTTATGGGTTCAGTCCACTGTGGCAGGGAAGGCTACAGGAGTAACTCACAGCTATGGCGACAGGGAGGCCGCTTGCCGACATATTGGTGGGGCAGGAACCAGGCAGGCCATGTTAGTCTTCGAGTATTTTTATCCTTTTTCTCTTTTTAGTCTATCCAAGATCCCCCCCGCCCACGGGACGGCGCTGTCTACACTCAGGTCAGGTCATCTTCCCTCAGTTAAGCCTGTCTGGGACAGCATTGGCAGATACACAGACACACCCAAAACTGCACCTCACTAATGCCTTGGGCATTGCTTATTCTACTCAATGACCTCGAAGATGAATAGTCATAACAAGAAAGCAGCCGAGCCTAGGTTGTCGGCATCAAAGTGGGATACAGAAAGACCACAGGGCTCCGCGTGTGTGACTTGCTGAATCTTTACATTTTTAGGTCTCGTGTTTTATAGTGTTCATCAGGCAGCATCAGCAGCACAAAACATACTTTAGCTTATGCACAATAACACATAGTGTGAGAATATCATAAATCATCAGACTAGATGAAAAGCATCCTCCAACCACACATCTCATTAAACTGAATTCCCGTGGCTTCCCCCCACCACCCACCACCCACCCCCGTGGCCTCTCAGATGCTATCTAAACTCCTGTGAGGCACAACCAAGGCCTTTTTCGATATAACTCCAACCTTTCACATCTTCCACACTTACCCCTTGGTTCTTGAACATCATCTGCACAAGTTCAAGGATTGCACTCTTTACCTAGAGTGTCTTTCAAACCTGCAGAGCCCTACAACCCAGTGCTAGGTCGCCTCAAACAAACATTCATGAGTTACCTTCATAACTTAATGGAGTATCGAATACAGGAGAATTCAAGGAGATCTAGGCTAGATCCCCAGTTTGAACGCTAATAATTGCATTAGCAATCCTATAGGGAGAATGGGAACTCTGATCCCCCACGGGACTGTGCAAAGAATTAAATCCAATGGGGTTTTGCTCGAGTAATTCTGGTTCCCCTCAGTCTCTCCTCTCTTGGGCTTTGCCCTCGGTGTAAGGGCTTTGGGTAAGTCAGAAACTGTCAGACCCAAGTGTCATCATCTAGAATCTAGTTGTGAATGTTCCTCCTACTTCACAGTGTAGGCACGAAAGATTAAATCAGAAGGATGCTGGTAACAGCAAAGGGAGAAAAAAAAATCAAAGGATTTATAAATATAAAACTGTTTCCTCAAACCGCCACCACACAACCTTTTACCAAGGGATTTCTGATAATTACTCCTTTGCCCAATTTGGAAAAGCAAAGGTCGACATTCAGAAAGGGAAGGTTTGGTTCAAACGAATCTGTGTGGCTTTTTATTTTCTGCTTACCCTGTTTTACCTTCTCAGCTGAGAAAGTGCTTAAATATTGCAAAATCAGGGATTTCAACAGTGGTAAATCCGGTTGATCAGCGTGGTGTGTGGGTTTTTTTTTTTTTTTTTTTCCTAGAGGGAATTGATTCACAGGCTGTGAAAACACATTGCCTCACCGACTGACCACACAGCCCGGTATAGACGCTGACTACCTCCCAGTCTGGACTGACGTCAAATCGCAGGGCACATGGCCCCCGAGCACTTCGAGATCAGCACAAATCCTACCACCCACATATGACCTGGGATTCGTGCTTGATCATCTACAATTCCAAGTGTGTATTTTTAAACTTTTGAAAATGAAGTGTGTTCATACAAGCACTTTCCAGAAAGGTCAAAAGCAAGCAGGAGCCAGGGCGCGCTCTTGGAGGGGCCCGGGCTCTTGGCGCCTTGCCCAGTAGGAGCCTAGGTGATGCAGAAAGCTCAACCCCCAACCTAGATTTTACTGGCATTTTCTGACTTTCTCCCCTCACTTTCCCTACTAGAGTTAATAACAATAATAGCTCACCGTTTTAAGGCACTTGAGTTTTTTAAAGGAGTAATGAATATGATCGTCTCGGTTCTTTAAACCGCAATTGCTTACTTACGTCAGCATAAGATGCTATTCTCTTTACAGGCTCCTGCAGGTTCCTCTTCTCTGCACCCCTGGTGCCTCCCTGGCATGCGCATGGCCCACAGTAGGTACTCAATTTTCTTTTCTTTTTTTTTTTAAGCTTACAGCTACAGCAGTAAGAAAGTAGCTTGGGTGAGAAGAATACTGAAATCAGGAACCTTACGCTGTTTTACTTTCTATGTATATGCACATATGTGTATGCAGGTACATGTGGAAGCCAGGGCTCAACAAAAGGTGCCTTTCTTGATTATTCTCCACTTTATTGGGTTTTCCCCCCCTTCAGACTTGTAGCTATACAGCTGAGGATGGCTTTGGACTCATGATTCTCCAACCTTATACCTCTGCCACGCTGCAGTTATAGTTACGCATATGGTACTGGATATCAAACCCGAGGCTTCACGCATGCTGGGCAAGCACCCTACCATCTGAGCTACAGCCGTAGCTCCTCCACCTTGGTTTTTGACACAGAGTCTCTCACTGAACTTGGAGTCCCATTTGGTTAGACTAGCAGGTGAACAAGACCTAGGGATCTTCCTGACTTTGCCTCCTCAGCTCTGGTATGACAGGTATGTGCTGTTATACCTAGAGTTTTCTCATGGGTACTAGAAATCCGAGCTTGGGCCTTTATACTTGCAGCATCAAGTAGCAAGCACTTTACCACACATGCCATCTCCCTAGCCAGTGCTTTTCTAAATTATAGCGAAGGCCAGCACTTACGTCTTCTGCTCTACCGGAGACTCTAACTTAAAAGGCAATCCTTACCTATGAAAGGTAAATGGAAAGAAGGCTGACGGTCACTCCCCTGAGCACAGCTAGAGATGGCAAGATTCAAGAAGCAGGCGATGAACCCTCATGTTGAGTTCATGTCCATCCCCTTCCTTTATGGCTTAGGCATATTCTGTTCTGTGGAGCTGATATAAATGCCCCTGCTGATCATATATGGTTAAACTGTTTGGAGAATGGCAAGGTAGGCCCTGGCACACCCCAGGACTCAGGGAGTGACACCAGGCTAACCAGACCAGACTACTCTGCATCTGGAATGAACAGATTAGAATTGAATTCAATTTTAGCACTTTAAAACAGCAACACTACTTTTGGAGTGTGTCTAATCTCTTCATTCCTCCATTTTTGCATCTATAAAATGGCAGACATAATAGATTTTCCTTCCTGGGGTATTGTCAGGATTAAAGGAGTTCGAATATTTTTAAATGCTTATACTGACAGACCCATGGGCATCACACCCTGATAAATACTCTAGAAGCTGTGTTCAACCTGCAGCCCTTGTGCCAAATATGGAATATATATGAGTGTGATCGAGCATTTTTTGTAGACCATAGCATCACGCTCCAACATCAAGGTTGGACATCCTTCTGGGAACCTTCCCTCTTTGATATTGCTTGCTGTTGTTTCTCACTCGTTCTAGCCAGTGTCTTCTTGTCACTTCCCAGCATTGGTTGAAAGACTGGCTGTGCAGATTGCCTGTCTACCAACACTCTTTCTTTGAACCATCCTCTTTCCATCCCCTGTATGAGGCTCTTGGCCGATGAAGAGACTCACTTGATCGAATACGTAGCCTCCCTGTGTCCTATAGGAGGCACCTAATCTACATATTTGGTATCTATGTTACTTTTATAACATAGCTGAGTATTCAGTAAAGTCACAGTCTGGGCTTCAGTGACAAGCCAATTAGGGTATTCATCCTAACTTTGACACTTATTTGCTCTATAACCTGAAGCAAGTTAAAGAAGCTCTCTGAGACTCTTCACTGATAAAATGAAGATACTGTTAATGTTAGAAAATGCTGTGAGACTTAAATGGAGTGACACGCTCAAAGAGTTTCCTGTTGGAGTTGCTTTCCAAACAGGGCAGCTGAAACTAAACTCCATAATAAGAAGGCTGATGGGGGGAAACTGGGTAACTCGCTGAGGCTCTTGTAGCCAACTTGCATATCCAACTCAGCTCCCTAATGCACATTCCTCCAGAGAGAACCACAAGGCCTGCTTCTAGTAAAACCTATTAGCATTTGCTTAAAGGATAAAATAAGCCCAGTGTAATGAGCAGCCTACAGCCATGCTCCTCTCCCAAAGCTCTCTCAGAAGAAAGCTCAGAGAATGGCAGTCGCCAGCCTTGTAGTCTCTTTTAGAAGTTGAAGTCACTCTTATGCCTGTGGGCCCTGGTCATCCAGAAACTACTTCCGAGGCTGGTGTGATAGCTATGCGTGGCCTCTGCAAGCTGACCAGAATTCAGGGATGGCAACAGTTGAAGGCTCACCCTTGACCAGGGTAGTCCTTGTCACCTGCTTCATCTCCAACAAAAGTCCAGCAGCCACTGCCAAAGATTCTTCATTTTGTATTGCCAGCAAGCTCTTGGTGACTCATGGGTTCTACCAAGGCGTCTTCAGCTCACTCCCATGGTCTTCTGTGTGTGAGCTCTCATGAGAATTCAACCCGCCTAAGAGGGATGCCTCCAGATCCATATGTACAGACACAAAGGTCTCCAGACCAGGGCTTTCTCTGGAGAGGTAGTAGCTGAGAAATGATTTCCAACAATCGACTCAAACTATAGATGCTAAATAGACAAAGGTGTGTCCATGTGCTTGCATACGTATCATGCAGACATACGTGTGTGTATGCATGGAGGCCTATGTGTCTATGTACACATATGTGTCCATTTGTTTATGATACACGAAGATGGAGAGAAAGCAGGAGCTAAGCTGCACCTTCAAAAATCCCCCAATTGATTATCTAGCATGGCGTGTTGGCTCCGGTAATTGAGAACATTGAAATTATATGTTTGTACAGAGATAATCTACGTTTCAAAATATCAGGCACGGGAGGAGGAACACAGATGAACACTTTAAAAATCGTACTTCACAGGGGCTTAATATGGGACTAATTCAGAATCACCAAGTTGAAGAGTTATGGGCCTCCACATAAAAGGTACCAGTTCACTGAGCACCGCAGAGATGGAGAAAACACACATAAAAATTCCGACAAGAACGGAATGGGAGGAAAAAGCACAATTTCCTCCCAATCTGGCCTATCAGCAGGATTTGCGCGTGGTGTCTGAGGTTTGCTGGGGTAGATGGTACATTACAGTGGAGCGTCAGCACTAATGCTATACGGCAGCTCCTCGCAATACCATCTGCTTCGCCGCGAACTGTTAATATAGTTGTAATTATCTACTTCTAAGCACTTTATTGGGAATATCATTTGCAAATTAATCAACTACAGACCGGTAAAACAAATGACATGCGTCCCCAAAAACAACAGCACTGCTTTATGTTCTTTTCCTAAGGATGTAGGGAAGCCGGTGTGAGTAGTGAGAGGGTTTTATGCATACCTAGAAAATTGTGCCCTGTGTAGAAAAGTTGGGCAGAAAGAATTACAGTCGAGGGCTTTCCATAAAAGTCTTGGGAAGATTTTGGAAACAGAAAGAGAAAAACCATAAAAACTAAAGAAATAGGCAATATCACCTTGGAGATAACAGGCAGCTAACTGCTCGGCACCTGCCATCTTGAGCAGTGTGTGAGTCTGCAGTCACTGGCTTAGCATCCACAATGTGTGTGGAGTAAGGATGGATCAACCACAAGGCCAAGTCAGTCCCAGAGTCAGCGAGCCTGCAAGTCAGGGGAGAGCAGATGTACCCAGGACCGCCCATGCTTCATTCTCTTGTCATAACGGAAATACTCTTACAAGAGTCAAGATCTGGAAACTGAGAAGCAAAGGAATCCCAGAATCCACAGAGGGGGGTAAAAAAGGCAAACTCTTTAAAAAGCAGAAATGGCACCAGAGAGCCAGGGGACTCACAGCAGGGGGAACACACGTGGCTCACTTCTTGTTCTTTGTAACCAAGCAAGTAGCTCTAACTCATGAATCTTTGAGCGTGTGGCTACAAGCCAGAAATACTGCAGGAACAAACAATCAAAAAGAATCCTGATCCGCACTATAGACCAAATGCACCTTCAGCTGGCAGCAGATCCGAGAGGTAGAGACCAAGGACGTGCCATACCGATCCTCTTGCTTAGAAGTTCGGCCCCAAGTGTGGTTCATTTGGGACACAGCACTTTTTCTCTCCCAGGCCGCACGCAGACAAATGGCGCTTCTGTGAATTCACCAGTGTCTTGTCAGCTCATAATTCTTGCAGCCAGAGAGCCCTGTGTAATGTAGAGATCATGCCCACTTGCCCAGACATGGAACACACTTGCTCAGAACTGGCTTAGGAACACAGTTGGATTTCACTGACTGCAGAAAGGGCTTATTGGCCTCATTAAAATGATTTTTACTAAAATCCTTAGAAAGACAGTGAAAAGAACAGCAGGAGAGAGGGGGTCTTTTAAAAAAATAATAATAATAATGTTTTGAGATAGGGTCTTGCTACATACTCTAGGCTGATCTTGAATTCTTTTTTTTTATTAGATATTTTCTTCATTTACATTTCAAATGCTATTATCCCCTTTCCTAATTTCCTCTCCGAAAGTCCCCTATACTCCCCCCCCCCCGCCCTGATCTCCAACCCACCCACTCCTGCTTCCTGGCCCTGGCATTCCCCTGTACTGGGGCATATGATCTTGAATTCTAAACTGGCCCCTGGAGTACTGGAATTACAAAGTTGCAACACCAGGCCCAGTGTAAATCAGATACTCCAGTCATGAAGCCTGGCCTTTTATAATGACCACTTTCATAATCTCATACTTTTCTTTTACTACGTAACATTGGGGGGGTGCGTGTGCATGTATGTGTGTGCGCATGTAGTAAGAAGATCAACAGACTGTTGTTCCTGTGGTACTGTTCACCTTGTTTTTTGAGAAACCATCTCTCATTGGCTCGGTGTTCACCAAGTAGGCTGAGCTGGCTGTCCAGCAAGCCTCAGGGATGCACTTTTCTCTGTTTCCCTGGCACTGGGATTGCAAATACACACTACCATACCTGGTTTATTTTACTCAGGCTCTGGGGGAAATCAAACTCAGGTCCTCATACTTCCAAGGTAAGCATTTTACTAGCTGAACTATGACCTCCAGCCCCATCCATCAGCTCTTGATAGATCCATTTACAGGGCTTACTTGCAGCTCTGAAATGTTACTATATTATTATGGAAGAAAGGGAGAAATGAACGGAGTTTAAAACAAAAATGATGTTCTGACAGAGAGAAAATAAAACATTATCCACGGTTCTCTCTCTCTCTCTCTCTCTCTCTCTCTCTCTCTCTCTCTCTCTCTCTCTCTCTCTCNCTCTCTCTCTCTCTCTCTCTCTCTCTCTCTCTCTCTCTCTCTCTCTCTCTGTAGGTCCATGAAAAAACAACCTTAAAATCATAATGGGGAAAACCCTGTGCTGAATTAGGACAGAAGATACTCAGTTACAATATGAACATGTTGTAATTCTGAAATGTCTGGGGAAATGGGCTCACCTGTGGAAAATAAAATCCTTTGCCCATTAGTTACTACAGCCTACCCCATACCTGAAAGAGAGACAGTGAATACTCTAGGCATGGTACAAGGGGCTATGGGTACTGCAGCTCAATCTACCTCCAGATTACATGTACATGCAAACCTCTGCAGTGGGTTTGAATGGGTGCACCTAAGGCAGCTGCTAGGATTACTGTTAGAAGGGTGGGATGTGGGTTAGATGTTATTTATCTAGCCTGCCCAAACCTGCACAATGATCTCATGGCTCAGGCCCATCTATTCTGAAGACTTTACTTTGAAAAATCAGAACACCACATATCCTACTGACTCAATCATGGGTGTGTGTGTGTGTATGTGTGTGTGTGTGTGTGTGTGTGTGTGTGTGTTTGTTTGTTTAGGTGTGGGGAGGGCATAATTGTGTTCTTTCAAGTTGAAGAGCTCCATGGAGACTGGTTCTGCCCTTTTGTGATTTTGGATTTGGGCCCAAATTATTTCTTTCATGAAGCATTGCTTAAAAATAAACATCCATGGGCCCCAGTCTTTATTCAAATATTTGAAGTGGATTTAAAATGACAGTTTCCAGAACCTACAGACAAATCTTATTACCAGGAAAAAAAAGAAGTAGTAAGTAAATCTTACCCTAGAAGGGATCATGCTAACAAGCCCTTCTTGGATTTTCTAAGCATTCAGATTCTCCCTAAGGGAGTATTCATCAAGCTTCCAGACCTGGTTGAGTGACCTTGTGTGCATTGTTTAATCTCTCTGTGTGTATGAATCTTTCCCCTTACAATAATATCTGCACCCCTGTCAAAAGATCACATGACAGATAACACTTGACCCTCAGTTGGTCCTCAATGTGCTAAGTGTATGTCCCACTAGTATCTGAAGCAAATGTCTGTGGCTTCTGGAACTAAGGTGGTGTGTGAATATAGATGTGCTTACTAAGCAGTAGAGAAGCATAGAGAAGGGAATAAGGACATGAAGACCGTGTGGGTCCTTCAAGGATTTTCTCCCAAATATCTCAAGCTGAACTTTGCCTGACTTGTATAACACTTGTATTCTTTGGAAAGAGTGGATAATGAGGATGATTAAAGCACTGTGACATGTATTTTGGTTTTTATTTTTATTTTTTGTTTTTTGTTTTTTGGGGTTTTTTTATGACCAAGAATAGAAAAGCAGAAAAAAAACCACTGGAGGAGAACATGTAGGAATCAAGCCTTCACTCTTGATTATATGGTCTTCTCTGAACCATTCCACACCTTCACAGAAGTCAGCCCCAAGCACACAAGGATATAGAGACTAGAAGGTATCTAGGCAGACAGTAACTGCTGTCATTGTTCAGTTACAATAATACAAAGTCTTGGAGGGTATTGGATGGTGACCATGGAGACAAGGAAGGAGGCTTAATATAATAATATAAGGACTTATTAATTGCCTTAAAAGAGCAGGTGATGCTTCCCACTTTTGACAATTACATATTCCTCTAATGCTTTTCCAACAAATGACTAGCATATATATAAAAATAACAAAAGTCCTAGAAATTGTCAAAGTATATAACATATGTTTGAATACAAGTATTAACCTTGGATGCCTGGGAAAGCTTGTGTCACCTATTTAAATTTAGGAAATGTAGAAAAACAAAAAGTCTGGAGTGTGGGATGCAGAACGGTGCTGAAGCTCCTGAGAGATACGCTGAACCTAAGAAGCTGGAAGAGTACACGGAAACAACGTAATGCTCAATAAGTGCTTGTAAAACAATAAATGCCATGAACTCTCTAGTCTGGGAATCAAGGAGTGCCATATAAAGATGGACAACCCCATTCCTACTCAACCTGATACATCAAAGATAGAACACAGTCATTATGCCAGAATAGAGAGGCAGGGGAAGATGTTGGGAAGCTTGGAATAAGCTATGTTGACAGGTTTCTTCACACTTTGTGGGTAGAAAAAAGGAGCCAGTGAATGAGGTAGGTATCCAGTGAGGACAGGAGGAAGTGGCTCTCGTCAACTAGGGTAAGAGTAGGTATAGTAGAACCAAAACTTGCAGTTGCACCAAAGAACTTAACACTAGGTAATCTCGCCACAAGGTGTGTGTAGGTTAAAGAAAGACATCCCCAGAAGTACGACTGTGAATCTCAGATGGGAAGGAGGATTGCTTCTGTGGCCTTCTCTGCAGTGTCCCCAACAACTCAGCTCTGGCATGGACTTATGTGCTCTACTTATTAAGCCAGCCCACAGTTTCCATCCATCTCAGAAGGCAACTTGGGAAATAATCTCTTCAGTCAATATAGCTCTTCACAAAGCCTACACATTACAATCAGAGAATTTCCTCACCCACCATTCAATCTCTTCCTTGAATGGAAGGAAATTCAGCACTTTCTTCATATACACTGCTGATTCAGTGTGTCTGAGATTTACAGTCCAATATCCCTAATTCTGTGTTGTGTGAGATGTCATGAGGTACTCTTCTCACCAAGACCACAGATGAAGGACAGGTAACCCTCTTCCAATTAACAAAAGTGTCATCTATGGGTTGATGTGAGTGCAGAGCACTAATTTTCCCCCTTAGAATTCAAGCTTCCAACTGATGGAGGAGCAGTGATAGCAGAAAGGTAAGCATATAAGGTAATTGGTTCCTAGCCAAACATCCTGGGGAGTCTTCATGGCCCCATGACCCTTGGACAAGGAGCCAAAGAGACAGCTATGCCTTTCTCCAAGTGCCAGCACGACACCAGGGGAGGCATACCTGGCTCTGAATGCTTGTTATCTGGCAGCATCTGACCCTTCGTGTCTCTCTGAAGCCAAGTGCAGCTGTCAGATCAATGCCTGCAGGCTGGAACTGCTACAGTCCTGGGCAGAATCCTACAACCAGTGGTTTGCACTAGCCTATGTGGGTTTTGTTTCTCCAAACTCCTTTGGTCAGTTCTTCATCACTACCTGCATCAATGCCTCTACAGTGTGAAGGCCACTATCAAGATAGAACATTGGGATCAGGGTCCTACTCAATTAACAATCCATCAATTCACAAGGTGTCTCCTTTATTCCCTTAACTCTTGTCTATCTTCACTAAATACATGCAGCCTCTGGCTAGACACTGGAAGCCTGCCTTCCCTGCCCCAGTAGACATGAAGGTATAATAAGGCTTACATAAGCAATGCTCTTGAGAAGTTCCTTGGACTTACTATTTGAGAGCATTCAGATATGACCCAACACCAAGGCCATATCTAGTCTGGAATATCGCACTGGCCTTTCCTTCTTGCTAAGAGGCCCACATGGAGTGAAGGGGACTTTCTGAGGGTACCACCAATAGCAGGCGAATGTCATTAAGGAGAAGTCATTTTTCTTTGAACCTTATTAGACATGAAGTTTGCAAATTTATTTTATTGTAAATAAGTCCTCTTGTCTTGTAACTCTTTTGTGTGATTCTAGAAACTACAGATGACAGGCATATCCTCCTGAAATATGAAGAGGAAAAATTAAAATATTGCTAACACTCACTAAAAGAAAAATTGTGTCATTTTTTTATTAATGTCTATAGGAGAATAACTTCCATTCAGTCTCCCTTTTAGATGAGATAAAATAGGAAATTTGTACACTGAGTAAGGTTAGGAGGTCCTTAAATAAAGAAAAAAAGAAGCAAGAAAAAGAAGATATGTACCCTTGAAAATCTTTTGAGTTGAAACCTTACCAATATATTTATTAGATAAATTCTATAAATATCTAACTTATTGAACACTTTCTATATGCCAAGTGTTTACTATAGACTTTTGTAATTTTATGTACTCTCTCTACAGCAAATCTGTTAGAAAAATGGTAATAGCCCTTGTTTGAAACATGAAGAAATCTCTTCTTTGTGTCCAAGGTCACAGGAAGAGAGATAGTAGGACCTGGTTCGAATCCAGGTCCCTCTGACTTTAAAACCCAAGCTCTTGATCATTGGGCTGAATTAACTGCCAAGTACGAATAAAATTTCATATTATCCTTTACAACCAAACAGAAAGGAGACATTTGTGCATGATATAATAGGATAAAATGGGGCTTTTGATGAGTGATGGCCTTGTGGCAATTAAATTTGCTATTTGAGATGGTTTGGTTTGTTCTAATAACAATAAGACCTTCATTTACTCAAAGTTCATCATTCTTTATGGTTGGGAAATAAAAAATGTACTAAAAACATCCCAGATACTCCAGTGTTCAGAATATCTGTGTTAATTTTAGCAAGCCCCAGTGCTCTAAACATCTGCTTCATTGAGAGATGCCCATTGATAACACAAGGAAAGGAGAAAACACAGAGCAGTATAATTCAGGAACTGTCTTCAAGGGCAAAAGATATCATCGGGGTGTATGATTCTGGACTTGAGTCAAAAGCAGAGGAGGCTGGAAAATGTGCTTTCGGTTGTCAAGAGAATAAATCTCCTCCATTCTAGGGGTGGGAAGTGAAGTTCATTAGCATAGAGAGAAAGTCCTCTGGACTCTGCATCGACCTCCCCGACCTCCCTCCACACTGCAGTGCGTTGAGGGCGTGGAAGGCGGTGCCTTGACGTGCTGAAAATGGGTTTAAAGTCAGCCTGCATCGTTTGGTAGCCCCACTTTTTAATGTATGAGGCACATCACTCTCTCTGGGTCTCAATTTCTTTATCCATCCATAGGAATAACAATAATAATACCTATTTTATGAAGTCAGTGTGACAATTCAAGAGAAGCTAATGCATACAAAATGATTGTGACTTTGTCCATCAAACGGCAAATGTCATTTGTAAACATTTTCCACTATCATTATCATGTATTCAAAGTGGCCGTGTGGAATCCACTCTACAACAGGAAGTAGCAACATCAGCGTTCCTAACAAGGGCCTGAAAATTCCAAGGTGAGATGCAGAACCTACTCTGAAAGGTCCCTTGGAAAATGGAAAAAAAAAAAAAAAAAAAAAAAAAAAGTCTAATTAGATTTGTTCTCAGAAAGAAAAAAAAAATTGATTTTCTCTTTCAATAATTCTGTTAATTCAATTTTCTCTATCACCTTTGCCAAAGGCCAGGACATTAAAGAACAAATTCTAGTCTCTGTTACCTCTTCTACCATGTCAGTAGGAAAAAGACAAAAAGACAAAAAAAAAAAATTTTGCTAGCATTCTAGAAACATCATAAAATTACTAACATATCTTATACCTCCCCCCCCCCAAGTAAACAGAATGATGTAAGTGTAAGCCACTGATTGATATATAACACTAGGAAAAAAAAAAAAACTCAACTAAAAATTTAATACCTAGTGCTGGTCGAGATGAAATTAAGTACCGATGCGAGACAGATGCAAGCCGCCCCTTTTAAGTAGCTCCGGGAAGCACTGTAGCTATGAGACCCAACAGAGGAACGAACGTTTGTTCTTCTATTAATATGAGTCAAGAAAACCAAAAGGAAGTCTTCCACACTAGAGGTTTAATTTTTAGTAGAACTAAACTGTGAGATATACATACCAGAACCAGCTAGTTTGTTCCACTTTAACATATCATTTTCTGGGTAAATTTTCGGCCACTCTGCAATTCAATCTTTATTTTGCACCCAATGTACACATTTGATACTGTGTCTTTTTTGTTTGTTTGTTTGTTTTGTTTTTTTCCCTGTTGGTTACTACGAAAGTCATGGTAATCTCATAAGCAGGGGCTTCTCACAGTCAAGATAGTAGTTTGAAGTTTATAAAGGCTAGGTAGAAATATAGAATATAGATGCTATCCACACGAACCTGTATGTGAGCCCAGTCAAGCACAGAAAGGAAGTGCTGGCTTCACAGGTAATGCTTTTATTATTTTCATTGATAGTTGACTCAGTTGTACTGTGGCATTATACAAGTGTTGATGTTCTCTAAAAGTTTACAAACGAAGTGCCTTCTAATGGGGTTAATCCTCAGGAGCTCTTGGGTCACAATATTGTAACTAATTTATAAGTGAAAAGCCAGTTAAATACTCCATCACTGTAGCCCATTTGGGCAGGGTGCGAAGTAGGAAGAAAGAACACACAGTGGTATTCCTGTCTTAAGGCCTGCCTTGAATTCTCCAGGCACTGGAAAAATACCTAAAAGCAAAGACAAAGCCAGAGGTAAGTGAGCAGCATCTATGGTGAGGCTGAACCAAAGGGAACCTGGTGTCATGGATGAGAAGAAGAGAGACGGATGGTGACAAGATTGGAGGCACAAGTGAAGTAGGTAAAACCAAGGAGGCATCAATAGGTTGCTGTGGAGATGGCAAAGGAGTCCTGGAAGGGGAATATAAAAGAGAGGGCTTGCAGGAACATATGGAGGATACCATTCGGAGGATTTTAACACTTATTTATTAAAAGACTCAGTAAGAGAATGACTTATGCCTAAAGGCTATTGCACGCGTGGCCATAGTTCATCAGTTCATTCATGTACTTACTGCTCTTATCTATTCATTCATTCACTTAACAAGCTGTGAACATGCGTTCTATGGTAGACAATGCCTAAGAGGCGGGTGATAAAGCCTTGAAGAAAACAGACAAGACTCCAGGCCTTCAGGGAGCTTACATTCTAGTGGGGAGTGAAGGGAAAGTGGAAGGGAAAGGTACAGGTTACTGCCAATGAACAACAAATAAGGAAATCAGAACTCCCGTTGAATCATGCTGGAGGACCTGAAGGAAATGCATGGGTTCACATAGGCGAGAAGGCTTGAATATCAGAAAGGGTGAGAAGGGGACTTACGACTCTAAGATGCGAGTAAGAAAACAAAAAGGTAAGATGCGAGAAAGAAAACAAAAGAGCTGTAAAAGCAAACCAGGTGGATACTGAGGAAGGACAAAGCAACATGAAGCACAAAGACTCTGGGGCAGGCGTGTGTGGGACATGTGCAGCAATCAGCACGAAACAGTACAGTTGGAGTACAGCCATGTGCTCAGAGAAGGGGTTCAGGGCGAGTGATGGGCCTTGGAGATTACCTTGAAACCAAAGCCTTAGCGTGAGTGACACTGGGAATTCCTAAGGGTTGAGACCAGAAGAAATCTGTCTGCTGCTTATTTGAGAATAGTCTATTTTAGTTGGAAAAGAACCAGAGGAGACTATTTTAATATTCTGGCTAAGAGACGTGAACTAGGATGATAACTGATACATACTCCACATGTTTGGGTCTTAGGGATGCTTTGAGTATAGATGCCATTAGATTTATAACTGGATATGATGTGTGACAGAGAGGGGTCAAGAATGACCCCAAGATCTTTGGTATGAATCAAGGGAAAAATACACTGTCTATATGCTAAGATGGCAACAGCCATAGGAGGCATTGGGAGGAGAAGAAGGAATTTGGGGGACATGATATACGTAGTAATGAGCTTTCGTTCGAGAAGAGTTGTCCAGAAGACAAGACCTTACGTTGAATGAAGGAAAGGGGGAAAGTAAAGTCATGGTAGAACCAGATAAAGTAGGAAGTTGGAAAGTCATTATAAAAGATATGAAAGTTAAGAAGAGTACAGCAAATGGTGATGAGAGATGTCTCCAAGGGCTGCTGCTGTCACTCTGGACTCACCCGTCTCCCACTCCTATTTTACTTTTTTCCTGTTAGACTCCGTAGTTGATCACGGCTCTGACTCTACCATGCTCTGTAAGACTCAGAATAAGGTTGTGCACCTTTGTCTTCATTCAATCACCTCATCCCAGCTGAGCTGTGGGGTCAGGGGGAATGAGGATTTGGGGCAACACAGTGGAGTAGTCAGGCTTCTGCAAAGAAGGGAGCTGATGGAGCCCATGGTGTCCGCTCTAGCTGCTGTGTTGTGGGATGATACCCAATCTGAGCTCTTGACTCTGCACGCTTGCCTTGGGCAGGTTGGGAATGGCTGGTCACCATGGAGGAGTATAGACATGAACTGAAGAAAAGCAATGGGATTGATCTTCTAGTCGGCAGCTCCAACACCTTGCCTAAGAGTCAAGTTAGATCTCCTGGCATAATCCCAGAATAGCCCTTCCACGGGCCTTCCCGTGGGGTTTATTTATCTGGCCTTGAAATTTCTACATTGAAGGATGAGGGGCTTCGTTTATCCAGAGGTCCTAGAAGCTGCCTTATCATCTCTTTGCTGTGTCATCTTGAGTTAATCACACAGCAACCACAGCACCTCACCGTCACAGTTAGAGGAAGTAAAACAATGAGCAGCTGCCCTCTGAAACCTCTCTGCCCTTCAGCTGCTGGTCTATGTCTAGGACTGGGTAATGCCAGTAAATAGTGAAAGGCTTAAAGGCAAGAGTTGAGAGACAAGTGCAGGGAAACCAATGAACTTGGTCACCACCCTTCATCCCCAACTATAATTTCTTCTTTGGAGATTATTTAGAGGAAAAAGAAATGGTTTTGGTGTTTACTCTGAACAGAGTAGCTGGATGTAAAATTTTGAAGAGAAACCACATACTTAGCATTCACCCAAAGAAGAGTTTTAATTCTTGACTCCAACATGCTGAAGAAGCAACATTGAGCAAATGACTAAACCTTTCTGACTCAGTGACCTCATCTATAAGGTGGATCTAGTATAACACAAAGAAACCCTCGCTGCTAGAAGCATCAAATGCCAACTATGTTAGTCAGTCTTGGCACAAAAAAAAAAAAAAGAAAGAAAAGAAAAGGAAAGGAAAGAAAAAAAGAAATGACTCCAGATGTTTTAAACAGGGGCATTTAGTACTTAGAGTCATTTACCCAGGTGATAAAGAGGCCCCTAACATTTTACCATCTCCACTCTTGCTCTCAGTCTCCCATGTGCCAGTCCTCCAAGTCTTAGACCATCCCTGAGTCATCCTTACCTTGGAGAAGAATCTAGACATTAGTGAAACCCCTGGGAGCCATTTTCAGGCACAACAGCATGGGTACCTAACTTATGAGGGTTCCTAATGAAAGAATCTATAGTTTTAATTTGCCTTCTGATTTCTGTTGGAAATTCAAGTTTTGGTTTACATATTAATGATATACATGAACTTAACGCCTTTGGAAAAAATGAGAGTAGAGCTATGACATCTGTGGCCTCAATAGGAAGAGATGCTTAAGCTTGCACAACTATTCCATCTTATGATGTGACTCCCTTCACCATTCAATGGCATAGCAAGAAGGCCCTCACTGCAGCCCAGCTGATGTTGCCACCATGTTCTCATGCATCTTAGCCTCCAGAACTATGACTTAAATAAATTTCTATTCTTCATAATTCATTCAATCTGATATGAAGTTACAGCATTTGGACAGAGGAATCAGCTCCTCCTATTCTATAATGGAGAGGGAAAGGCATAGGTTCCTTAGTAGAATGATTTCACCTTAGGACCAGAAGTATGGCAGAAGTGCTTCTCTCAATCACTAGGTCTTAGTCTGACTTCTAATGCTATAACTGACTCACTTCTCAGTTTGCTCAAAACCCAGGCAAGGCAACAAGAGGTCAGAATCTTCAGAAATCTCCAGCAATGAGGAACAGCTTTGGTTTCTACTCTAATGCTTTGTCATCATACCCATGACAAGTAATAAGAAATTCCAGAAAATAACCCAGACTGTAAACTGTTCAGATTACCAAGTCGATAACAAAACTACAATCTTTGGGCTCGGTTGCTGGGTTGCTGGGTTGCTTGGTGGTTTATTGGTTAGTTGGTTGGTTGGTTGGTTGGTTGGTTGGTTGGTTGGTTGGTTGGTTGCTTTTATTTTGTTTTGATATGAGATCTCACTCTACAGCCCTCAATGGTCTGGCACTCTTGGCAACCCACCTGCCTCTCAACCTTTATTGTATTGAGATTACAGAAATTAACCACCAGTCCTGGTTGGTTCATCTCTTTTTTGTCCGCCTCTGGCAAGTAGACTGATTTTCCTACTTTGCCCCTCTAGTATTGTCAATTCTTGTTGGAAATTTGTTTAAAACATACAGACTCAAGCTTCATCCTCGAGGATTTGGAGTCACTATCTTTACCCACAAACTGATTTGGAGGTCTTCAACCTTGGTTGTGTTTTAGAGTAACTGAAGAGCTCTGCTGTGGTCTAGGTCCTACACCCGGCAGGTCATATTTCCTTGATGATGCATGAACCTGCAGTATTTGCACTTTTTAGAAATTTTCTAGGTGATTCTAATGCTTCCTTTAAGTGGTACATCCCCTCAAGGCGAGCCTTTCACTTTTCATCTCAAAAGGGGACAATATAGTAGCCTATATATTATAGCACCTCTGCAAATGTGCACTGCTATCCCAAACCCCAACTCCAACATCAAAACTCATTACTCTGACATCTTCGTGCCCCCATCCTATCTTGCTCCACTGTGGTTCTAACCTGCTTTCAGACGAAGTGCAATTTACATCTTTTTAGCTAGACATATTGGTGTCATTACCACTGAAGCCTTGTGGATTATAGCTGTTCCCTCAGCAACAAGTCCCAATTTTATCATCTTCTGTCATTCTTACATGACTTCGTGTGTATAAACAAGCCCACCCCTTTTTAGAATAACACGGTGAAGTGAAGACAAAATAATGAATCTCCCTTCATTCTGAGGGAGACGAGGTTAGGACAGTCTTTAGCCAACCTTAGTAAGAGCTGGCTTCCATCTTACGAGGACTGCTTCATTTCAAAGATGAAATGATAAGGTAAGGACAAGAGGTGTGCTCATGTCCTCAAGTCTCCAGCTGGTTACTGGTGGAGTCAGTAGAGCCTAGTTATTGACCATTCTATAAACTTAGAGCCATTCACTATTAAATATAGAGCCATTCAATATTTTGACCCAGTATTTGGCCTTGAACTTGAACTAGGATTACAACACAAGCAAGAAAACCTACTAACAAAAGGCTCTGCATATTGTGAGAAAGGAAAGGGACTCCAGGCAGAAGTTAGGGAAGATCAATGTGGAAGGAAACACACAGGGAGGCCTCAGTCCCTTCATCTGGAGGCAAGCATGGTGAGGCTGGACAAAGAACTTCCAGCCACAATGGTCAAGTTAGTTGGCTCAGTATTGATTTCAAAGGGAAAAGACTCTTGTCAAAGGTCTTCATCTCTCTGCATATGGGCAGAGAAGCAGACAGATCATAAAAGGTATTTTTTAAATATGATCTTTTTTTTTTGGACAAGGGGTAAGATCATTCTAATCTACAAGTCTCATCTTGAATGAAAAGGGAACAGAGAGAAAACAGCGTGAGGCTCATGAAGTGGTCGGGAAAGGGGCTCCATGGTGCTTCTAAGGGGAAGTTAACTGTCCATAGACTCAAGCTCAGTCTCCTCTCTCATCCAGTCCCTTGCTATTCACCATGCCTCCAGTGATGTTCTGAACAGCTGTAGACTCCTCAGCTAGCATGAGACTGAAGAACGCTGCATGGGAAGCAACAGCCACTGGCTTTAAAACCTGCAGAGGATAGCATTGTCTGCCATCAATAGGAGGAGAAGTCCTTGGTCCTGTGAAGGCTCAATGCCCCAGTGTAGGGGAGTGCCAGGGCAGTGAGGTGGGAGTGGGTGGATTGGTGGGGGAGCATTCTCATAGAAGCGGGGGTGGGGATGGGGTAGGGGTTTCCGAAGGGGAAACAGGGAAAGGAGATAACGTTTGAAATGTAAATACATGAACTATCCATTAAAAATTAAAAAAAAAAAAAAAAACAACTGTCTCAGGGCTCAGTATTTGGCTTGTCATGTGATACCAGAAAACTGCTTCCCTTCCTTAGACACCTTATATCTAGGGATATCTTGACCTACAAATTCCACCAAAATTCCAGACCATTCACAGCCTATAGATAGGAAGTATTTCCAACCCACGTAAAGTTTTCACTCCTGTGGTTTGGTTTTTCTCCTAAGGGTGCCCAATATGAATTTGGCATGAGACCTGGTCTATCCCAGTCCAAAGGGATCAGTCTCGGGAATCTTGGGAGTCAACTCATGTGCAGGACCTTTTTACCTGGGCAACAGTGTCTTGGCAGGAGTGAAGACTGCAGTCTCACACGGCTGCAGTTTGGGAAAGAGATCAGTTATGAGAAACATCTACTCATAGAAAGAATGGGCTTCACAGGGACACAGAGAGGAGGAGCGTACAGCTTTATTCGGGTATTTGGGCCGTGGTTTTTACCCTCTGTTCTGCCAACTCAGAATCCAGCTCTCTCATTGTCAAATGATATCCTATCAGAGTGAGTCTGACGAGGCATACAAACAAGCCGGGGGAGAGAAACACGAAGACCTACATAGTAACCTATTTATTTTTCCAGAAACAAACAAAAACAAAAACAAAAAAACGGTGGAAACTACCCTCTCGAAGAAAATATCCCTGTATCTGCTCTATTTTTTCAGCCCACTTTTTCCCCTTCAACTTACAAGAGAGAGAGAGAAAAAAAAAAACTTTCAAATTCACACAAAATGGTATATACACTGTCTACTTTTCTGCAGCTGTCTTCAAATGTATAACCTTCCAGGTCACCATGAAACACTTTTTTGAAATATGTCTCAATCTGTCTTTCGGTGTGACAATGAAACTACCAGGCAGTTCAGCTTGTGACATGACTGAATTAGGCTGTGGCTGACCAACTGCTATCATTCTCAGATGCTGTTGCTGAGAGACAGAGCGAGGACGGGGGAATATCCTGGAAGGAAGAACGCCACAGTCTGCATGAGGGAAGTGACCCCATGGAATTGGATCGTCCCCTCTCAAAGAGATCGCAACTCAGTTTCTCTATCAGGACAGAATCTGGACTGCTTAAACACCTCTCTCGCCACGATGCCAGCCTCCCATCTGAGACTCTATTAGTCACATAGACCTACCTACCCAGCTCCCTCAGGACTAGCAGGGGACGTCCTAGAATGTCTTCAGTCTAATGCTGCACAGAAGTACTTGACCTTTTAAAGAAACACTGATCAAATTTGCCTTGACTATTTCACTATTTCACATGAACAATCATAAATGGCATATAAAAATTCAACAGCTGCTGAAATCAATAAACTGCCCACCCAGAAATAGATATATACATAATACATAAATAGATTTTTTAAATTGCTAAGACATGCCATTATTGTCTTGGTAGAATTGGTCTAGTTTCTCATGCTAGTATAAAGAAGCTGGCTGTAAGCCCAGCCTGACCAGGAGACATTTACAGTATCTACTGAAATACTTACAATTTATACTATCTTTTTCACTTAGAGCATTGACTGAGTGTATTAAAAGTTGGGTATGGTGATGCGTTCTTATTATTGGTAGGATGAGGTAGCAGGCTCGGAAGTTCAAGTCTACCCTCAGCCATATTTTGAATTTGAGTCTAGTCTACACTAGATAATAATCCTATCTCAAAAAAATAAAAAGAGAGAAAATAAAATGCAAATTAAAATGCAAATATTTGTCTGATCAGTAGTGTCTAAGAGCCTCTCGTTGTCAATGAGACTTTCTGTATGCTTCAATGGTCACTCAGTCTTAAAATACATACATACATACATACATACATACATACATACATACATACATACATACATGTGCGTGCGTGTGTTCGAGTGTGTGCGTGTGTGTGTGTGTGTGTGTGTGTGTGCGTGTGTGTGCGTGTGTGTGTGTGTGTGCGTGTGTGTATGTGTGTGTGTGTATCCTAAGAAGCTAAAGGCCAAAAAGTGAAAGTGCTTACAAGGCAAATAATTTGAAGAGGCAGGATAAAATCAAAAACAGAATTTAAATGGCTGTAGCCTCAGACTTTATAAAAAACCAAGTCCTGACCTATGACAGAAATGAGAACTTTATTGGGCACGTAATTCAGAAAGACAGGAAAAGCTGATACAAGAACACAATGAATGTCAGGTTAAGGATTTAAATCTTAGTCTGACAAGGTGGGGGCAGGGGACAGTACAATCCTGGAGAGGGAGAAGGAGAGGCATGCTGTGAGCGGCTAGAGTGGGAGAGCTTGCACTACATAATTAGCCTCTTTGTAATTAACAATCCAGAGGGCCTATGGAAATTACAGCAAGATGGGTAGATTCAGATTCTGCTGCAATGGAACCAGAATGTTAAAGCCATAAGTTTCCCGCGTTAGGCCAGACGCTCTGAGGGCTGCCAGGAAATGGGCCTCATAAACCTCTTCCCATCGCTTTTTCTAATGCTCCTCACTGGGTGAGGGAGAGCTAGCTCCAAAGTTCTAAGGAAATGGCTGTGCCTTTTGGGGGGGGGGGGGGTTGCGCGACTTCAAGAATCACACTTTTCAATTCTGGTACTCTCTGGTATTAGAAACTTAGTTCATTACAGTCATGAGGCCAAGGCTGAGTGGATCTCTAAGCCAATGCTAAACCCATCTTGCCTGCTATATATTTATAAAGAGCAGTGGGTATTAAATTGGTTGGGAAGGAAGAGAGAAGCACGCAGATGCAGCTCGAGGACGTCTCTGGAAGGCATCGACTACCAGCTTTATAAAACTACAAGACAGGATCACAGGCTCTAGCTCCGTCATTTTAAAAAAAAAAAAAATGGAGGAGAAAAGAAAAGCTTGCATACACATTGCCTCCACAGTTGCATGCCAAATCCAAGAACCCATCTCATATATACATAAATAAAAAGGGGGACATTGGAGGAGATAATGCATTAGATTCCTTCTCCGCTACCCCTTCATGCAATCCAGAGAGAGGTGTTCATGGTCATGTGCTCAGTTTACCATGTTAATTAGCAAGGATAACTTTCACTTTTTGTGGTTCTTATTTAGTTTTGGTTTTAAGTCAGGGTCTCATATATCTCAGGGTGCCCTCCAACTCCCTATGTTGCCAAGGTTGACCTTGAACTTCTGATCTTCCCATCTCCTCTAGAGCACTGGGATTACAGGTGTGTGACATCCCATCTGGTTTATGCAGTGTTGGGGATCTAAGCCAGCGCTGTGTGCGCTATAGGCAAGCAATACTCCAACTGAGTTATAGCTCCAGTCCAACTTTGGTTTTCTTTATGGACAGTCAGTTGTTAAAACTATTTACAGGGTGAAAATAAAGCATTGTCATTATAGAGGGTACAGGAGATGTCTTAGTCTTTACAAGAGGCAACAACACAAATCCTTACTTCCTGGACTTTCCGAAAAGCTCCTTTTAGACTTTTCGAAGCAAAAAGAAAGACGACCAATAATCTCATTTTAGTAATGATCTATTGTGGAAAACCCTCTGCTGGTCATTTAACAGCCACCAATTCACCCCAAATTAAAAAGAAACCTCTCCTTCTGGGGTCACCATCCTTAATCCAAAGGAGACAGTGACTTTAGGTGACTTTAAGGAACTGGCATTTATAGGAATCAAGAAAGGAAGGCTTCAGTAAAAATGTGGTGAGCAGCTCTTGGGCCCTTAATATAGTTTATCTTCCACATAAAGGTATCTTGCAAACCTTTACACAAGGCCTTTATGAGGGAATAATTTCTGAGCCTGGGCAGACAATGGTCTTTCAAATCCATTCTTCGTTCAGAAAGCATTTGTAAGAAGGATTTTTTTTCCCCCCAGGTGCGGTCCTGAGAAGTGTGATGCCTTTGGAAATCTCTGTAATTAACAATAAGCCTCTCTCACAAAAGAAAGTGGACCCTCGTACTGGGCAGTGGCTCTGGTGTTGCTATTCCTAACCCATACCCTTCCTTTTATGCCATGCCTTTGTTTAAAAAAAAAAAAAAAAACACCAAGGGCAAGAATAACCTAGGGAGAAATTTTCAAATTTTGGATCAGAGCCACCAAATCAATAATGGCGGAACAAAATGAATTATCAGCCTCTACTGCCTCGATCACAGGGAAAGGCAGGGAGTTAGCCAAAAGAGAAAGTGCGGTCAATGTTAAGAAACAGAGGGAATTGACTTTGAGGTAGGCTTTATCTAATTAAATGAGACTGGGGGGCAAAGGCAAGGTAAACTCATCCCGGCTGGTAAGGAAGTGATTGTAGCAGGTGAGTCAGCTGAATTGCACTGCTTTCCCCAAGCCCCAAAGGAGAGAAGAGAAAGCCATAGAGGTGGGAGATTCCATGGGAACACTCCATGTTCTTAGAGCTGCATCTCCTCTCATCTTGTGATTATACACACTAAATATAGCAAACTTTCAGCACGAGCTGTTAGATTACTATCAATGGCCAAATGTTTCTTGTGAACCTAAAGGATAAACTCCTGGCTATGAGCTACAGAAGTAGGAGAACCATGGGGCGCACCTCCTAATTGTTACTATTGGTGAGCCAACAGTTTAAAAAAAAAAAAACCTACCACGTGCTTGCAGACTTCAAAGCAAGAGTTCTGGACTCTTGGGCTGAGCCCATAAACTGTAGCTATCGAGTGCTATATGGGTGAATAGATGGCATGAGCAAGATCTCTCTAAAGGCAGAAGATGCTCCTACTACTTCATGAATCCCTTCAAAGACATACCATTGAGATAAGGTTCCATAGTATGGGACCCTAGATGAAGTCAACTGTACACGCAACAGCTCTTCCTATTTTATAAGGAATGTGACACCCCAAGTCATGCATGAAAATGGGTCAGTGAAGTATGTGCTCCAAGCTAAGAGGTCACTGCATGGGCTGAGATCCTATGCTGAAACGTGAAGCCCTCATCTCCCCAGTCTCCCACTCCACTGATGGTGGGTTCTGCGACCGCTACTGACACCCATGCCCTGCCCTGAGAAAGGGACTCTCCAGTCTAAAGTGGACACTCAGGTCCAGGTGACAGCACTTTTCCACTGTAGCCCTTATGCACCAGCATTCACCTTTTCTGCAAACACAGTGTTCTTAGAGTGTGTGCAAATGACACCCAGCGCCTCAGAGACATTTAAATAAGCCCAAGATGATTCACCATTTTGGGTCCTGTACAGCTAATTATATGTTCAAGTCCCTTTAAAAGTCACGAGAATCTCTCCCTGTGCTCTCTCTGCTTTTAAATGGCAAGGTGGGGGGAGGGGAGGGTGACAGGAGAGAGTGGACCTGGCAATACCAGTAAGAAATTAACATAAGCACCGGAAATAGGCTTTGGTCCCTCCATGGAGCTCAATTCAAGAGGCATGGACATGCTTATCAGGAAATTAGAAATCTTATTGGGGAGCTGGGTGGCAGGTGGCAAAAACATTTAAATGCACCCCATTTCCAATTCATGAAGTCCATTGTAGCTTTGTATTACATTTTATTAGATTTGTGCATTTAGCTGGGAATCTATTATTCTAATAAAATGCAAAATATAATTATTGTTTTCTTGCTCTGAGACCCTGG
This sequence comes from Mus pahari, assembly GCF_900095145.1. Taxonomy (NCBI): domain Eukaryota; kingdom Metazoa; phylum Chordata; class Mammalia; order Rodentia; family Muridae; genus Mus; species Mus pahari. Next base: position 44,024,575 of record NC_034602.1, read on the forward strand.
GAATTATCTAATATTTTATTGTTTCCCCATCAAAAGTGATCCCAGCTTTGGATTTTTTTTTTCCTTCAAGATTGTTAAAGAAATGTCACTTCCTCTCTGGTTTTCATAATGGTTGTGTTATGCTGCTTAACGGGGAAAGAGAGTATAGGGAATTAAGGTGGAGGTTGTAAGTCAGTCTTTAGTTGCCTGGGCTGACTTTATTTCTTCTATTTTTCTATGTTCCTTTCCGCCGAGCCAAATTTTCAATCGCCATTCAGGGCCCATTCATTGAGATGGCATTTGGGCAAGGCTGATCTACATATGTGACTTGCTTGTGGCCATGTGCTCACCTACAATTACAGTAAGTGAAGTTCAATTATCCATCATGGAGAGTTGAGCTGCCAGTCGTGGGATAGCTCCTCCTGCATCGCATCCATCCCTCAAAGATGCTCTTAAAATCCTTCCCGTCATGGCCCTTCCCTCTTCATGGCTATTTGCCTTCGTTAACAAAGATGGAAATACTATAAAAATACTAAGTGGAGGTAACCTTAGATATAAGGTACTGCAAAAGATGCAGGCCTCCTTTAGGAAGCTATCATTGAGTCCTGAGGATATGTGCAGACCTCAGACAATGACACCATCTCCGATCATCCTTAAGGCAACATCATAAGGTAAGTGCTAATGGAGGAAACTGACACACGGAGGTTAGATTATGAATGAAGTGTCAGATGTCTTTAATAATAGTAAGAGGCAAAGCCGAGATGCCATGGCTCACAAAGCTTCACCTCCAGCCACTGTAGAGACTACTCACTCCTCCATCTAACCGAGAGCTACCTCTGAACGCAGCTGTTTTCTATCTACATGCAGATTCCTCTAGGGACTCCGCTGACTGTTTTCACAATGAATAAAGCGTAAGTTTCAGAGATTTTGACCCTGGCTCTGTCATTGATCAGCTCGGGAACTTGCATCAGGGTCATTAACTTCACTGACAGGCCCTCATTTGCCAAATAGAGTTAATAACAGCACCCACTCATGCAGGTTATCATAAAGGCCAAATGAAATCACATAGCCTTGCATCGGGTATACACTGGGGGCCATCTCTGTCAGGTACTCACACAGGATGGAAATGGAGAACAGTTCACAAGTGTGAGCCATTTGTGGTCACTGGAGTGTCCCATGTACAATGTTCTACTTGTTGGGAACTTTCAACCTAACCCTCAACTGGACCATAAAATGTCTTTCTTAGTTGCTTCTCTACCTTAATTTTTGAGGAAAGATCTCTCATTGAAGCTCATGGATTCAGCTAGGCTAACAGTCATCAGGCCCCCCACCATCCTCTGATCTCTACCTCCCCAAGTCTAGAACAATAGGTAAATGCTAATGTGTTTAGCAAGCCACAAGTGTGCTGGGAATCCAAACTCCAATCCCCATGTTTATATGGCCAGCACTTTACTGACTGAGCCACATCCCCAGCCCTCCTCTACTGCATTTTTTTTAAGCACTCCCTGGAAAATTTTATGCAATATCATTTGTACATATGTTATTAAAGTTGAAGGGATAATGTTAACATCGGAGCTATTTCCTGTGTTTCAGATACTATACCACCACAGCATGTGCATTATTTTTAGATAGAACCATTAAACTCATAGGTTGAATACAAAGCTCTTAATCAGAAATTTACCAACAATAAAATGTGCACTGAAAAAAATGGGTTCAGCTGACTATGATTTGTGTTATGCACCCAGCAATTCCTAACTGAGCATCTTTGTAAACTGAGCCCAAATGATAGTGATCCTGCTCTCAAGGAACTGAGAGCCCTCTGTCCCTTGTTGGAGGGCTGGGGTACATGGGGTACCAAATGAAAACTGAAATGGTACAACAAGAAAGGTGAAGCAATGGAAGCACACACTGGAAAAATGATCCTGTCCTCTTGGAAAATAGGGAGAGGCTCCACAAGCAGGCGCTATGAACAGAAATCACAGACATCTATGGGTGGGATGGAGCCACTTCTAGCCCTTAGTGTCCCTATCTATAAAATAAGATTAAGGTCAGCAGACACAATCAAGGCTGTGTGCCCTCCCTGATCACGAGGATTTGTAGACTTCAGGAACTAGCATCTAAGACTAAATGTATAAGGAGAGTATTGTGTGTGGGCAGAATTCATACTGAGCCCCACAGCACATAGCTGGCTTGCCTTCAACTAAAACATGGGGATGGGGGGGGACAGACTTTTTCTGAATTCTCACTGGAGGTAGCCTTCTCTCTTGAACTCCCAAATGGCAAAATAAGTATGTGATCAAGAAAGAATGTGCTAGATTGGAAGAGAGCAAGCTGTGCCGGGGCGTGTAAGCTGCAGAGCGAGTACTTCTGTATGTGTCTTCTATCTCTCTCCCTTCTTTTCCTCCATCCTTTTATTCTCTATGTTCCCATTCCTCTGAGTCTCTCCCATCTCTTCCTCAGACATACCTGAACTCTCTCCCAGTTTGAATCCTTGAAATCAAGCATGCTAAATGAGTGTAATGTGACCCGCACTACGTGTTAATGTGCTTCACATAAGCGGGAAGCGTAGAATAAATATCTGCGACCGTTATTAGTCCAAGTTAATGCCTTTAAAAGACTCCTCATAATTTTCTGGAAAGGTATATCTTATACAGAGTCCCAGAAGGAATACATAACAGACTTTGGAAAAAGAAGAAAGAAGACAGAGTCCTAAATCAAAAGCTTAGAGACACAGAACCCTTCGGAAGCTGTGTGCGTCAGGTAGGAGGAGGACCAGAGTGCTTACTTCTCTTTTAATTATCTGATGTGCACACTACCCTCCTCTGTTGCCTTCAGCCAGGACTGATAAGAAAAGGCACCAATAAATATCGTGGCGGTCTGAAGGGAGAAGCTATGTTTCATGGGACTCCCTGCCTCTACAGCTGTTGTTAAAATATTACTGCTAATTAGCTGGCTAGTTATATATAAACCCTTACAAAGGAGTATTTTTACACAATCATAAAATAAATTAAACTACCAAAAATTCACGCTGTTAATTAAAATAACCCCTGTAGGAGGGGGGAAATCGCTACAAGGCTGAGGTAAACAGGAGGCAATTTCACGAGCACAAACTGATTAATTTTATTTCCCATTACATGTATTTGCTAATATCATCAGAATTAGGAAATAAAGCAATTTTGCCTTGACAGTAGTTCAAAGGGAGGCGGTGCTGGCAGAGGGATGCAACTATGAGATACAGACTCGGCCGTGAGGCGGCTATGCTCGGTATGGATGGAGTGAAGGGCTTCAGAGCAAGCCTCAGTCCCCAGGAAGGACACAAGAAGGGGACACAAGGCAGCCGGCAGAGGACTTTATCATCTCATGGAACCGTGGCATGGGGATATGACCTATAAAGCGTCCCATCCTCCTGGCACCTAAACATAAAGACGCCCGAGGATATACGGACAACCCCTACTGAGGAGTAGTAAAGGGGGTACAGACAAGGGCCTTCCACTCAAGGAACGCCCAAGACAGTTTACAGCAGCTGAAGATGGACAAAATAGTCCTTCATGCATTTTCCCTCTGCTCCAGAGTTTATAACCTGGAAGGACTTTTCTATAACCTGTGTAGAGTTTCTATATTTAAATGGTGGCCCAAGCCCCTTTGGGGCCATCCTTTCACAAAATATCACAACGAGAGCATTCAAAAAGCCTAAAATATACTTTGTGTAACAGTCACAAGATGCTATTTAGAGGGGTAAGACAGGCTCAGGCAGCAGGATCTTTGGCTCCTTGTCAGCCTAGATAAACGATCAACGTCAATTCATCTGGACCACCCTCCACAGGCATAACTGTACTGTACCCAACCTCACCATGGCCAGTGCTATAGAAATATTCCTCTAGGGCAAATTAAGTCCTCAGAAGCTCAAATAAACCATTTTACAATCCTCTTTGGTCAGTCAGAAATTTTCTCAATTCTCTTTTGAACCCACAATTCATGTGGTTATTTTATTTTATCACCGTGTGTGTGTGTGTGTGTGTGTGTGTGTGTGCTTGCGTGTGTGTGTGTGTGTGTGTGTGCTTGCGTGTGTGTGTGTGT
>NC_034602.1:44028790-44084171 GCF_900095145.1 Mus pahari
GCGTGTGTGTGTGTGTGTGTGTGTGTGTGTGTGTGTGCTTCCTCTACTTTCTTAAGCCCCTCCAATGCATCTGAGGCCCTGACTAAGTTAGGTAAGCATCTAGTTTTATGATATGACTGTTCTCTAAGATTCCTGAGTTTTTTCACTCAGACCCCAAACATCTAGAAAAAGAGGCACGACTTCAACCCAAAATCCAGATGTCATGTCTGTACAACAGCAAACATTCCAATATCTGAGAAGGGACAACACAGGCTCAGATAACTAATATCCCACTTTTAACAAAGAAGATAAACAGATGCATATACTATTCAAAAGACCAGGTAAAACTTAGGGAAACTCATCATTGCCTGTGTAAATGATCTAATATTGCAGCATTCTACTTCCCTGCAAAGTTTGTTTCTAAGTTGCATTTTGTACATCTTAATGGCATAACATAGCCAATATGTGCTAAGCCATAGAAAAGCACCTTCTATGTGTTTGTGTCACGTAAGACCCCCCCAACTCTAACTCCTGTTCACTTCTTTCTCCTTGGCACCAGAAATCCTGATAATTCCACACCATAGCCCAGGGGGCAGTTCTAAGTCATCATCTGAGGACCTTGCTCTCCTGAAGAGAACATCTACAGACCCACATCTCTGGACACCTGCCCACAAAGCCTCATGATACCCAACCTCATGATGCCCAACCTCATGATAGATACCCATCCTCATGATACCCAACCTCATGATACCCAACCTCATGATACCCAACCTCATGATAGATACCCAACCTCATGATGCCCAACCTCATGATACCCAACCTGCATCCTTGGGTGCTGATGCTCACTTCTGCCCTTCGTCCTGAGATCCAGCTTAGGAAGGATAGCTAGGTGTGTTCTAGAAGGTTCTGCAGGTTCTAGGCCTGCCTTCTACTGCAGTTGCTGTCCCCCGCCTGGAACACTGCCCCTTGCGGGTAGCTTGTGGGGAACACTGCTTTTTCTATTCTCTTTCTCTTATTTAAGAACTCACATGTTATCATCTCCAGGAAGCGACTATGGCATCATTAGTGAGGTGTGCTCTGTCAGCCTTGGCACTCTTGGATGTTTATCTCAGTGTGCTGTCCATCCACAGAACCATGACTAATTCAGACATTCTTGCACCCTTCATGGTTCTTCTATCCCTTCATAGACTTTATGTTCACACAAAACAAAGGGAAACAAAACAAAACAGTAACCTATAGCTCCCTGAAATGCAGTTGACTTTCTCATAGGGGACACTCCATGTACTAGTGCTTGCTCCTGTCACCATACTTACACTTCAATTTGGACAGTAGCCTCTCTCGAGTCTTAGAACCTCTTTAATGCCCACACTCCTCCTGCACACATTTCCCCATCTCCACTTTATTTGCCCGAAGTCAGAATCCACAGTTCTGCACTCTGAGAATGAGACCCTTTTCCTCACTTATTCCAGAAAACTTCTGAAAGTCTTTCTCTTCCACTAGACTGTGACCTGTTCAGGAGCAGGAAGATGGCATGCCAAGGACCTAGCAAGGTGCCTGGTCCCTCAGAGTACCTCATGAATGTGTGTTGTGCTAGCTCCATAGCTCCCTGGAGTATCTCATGAATATGTATTATGCTAGGTTCCTGGTTCCTCAGAGTATCTAATGAAGGTATGTTAAGTGAATAAGTGAATGAGTTAGCAGACCTTCACCTCATCACTCATAACTGCAACACATCTCAAGGCAGAAGCTGCATCTTACTCGTATTGAATCTCAACATGCAGTGGGTTGTTAGGACACTTTTAAGAGTATGATGGGGGAGAGGGTGCTGGTGAGATGGCTCAGTGGTTAAGAGCACTGACTGCTCTTCTGAAGGTCCTGAGTTCAAATCCCAGCAATCACTTGGTGGCTCTCAATCATCCGTAATGAGATCTGATGCCCTCTTCTGGGGTTTCTCAAGACAGCTACAGTGTACTTATATATAATAAATAAATAAAATTTTTAAAAAGAGAGAGAGAGAGAGTCTATGATTGTGGCAGATATAGATAGCAGGACAGTTTCCATGTCTTGTATGGATATAGATAGCAGGACAGTTTCCATGTTATAAGAGACATGGAAAATAACTAGACTTGGTGGCTACGTTGTAAACAGTAGTTTCTCTCTCTCCAGCATCATACAATGAGAGAGCGGATGCAGCAAAACTATGAAGAAAAAGTCCAACCAGTGAACATGGGCTCTCCTCTCTCTTCCTACACTTGTGTTCCAAGGTGCAGCTGTAAGGAAGACAGTGAGGGCGGCAGAAATGGCTTAGATTTCAACACCTTTAGTTAGAAGGGAAAGCGCTGGGGTAAGTAGGAGGAGTGGGACTTTCATCGTGGTTATCTGAGTTTCTGGCAGGTGGCAGTCCTGAAAGGCTCTGTGAACCTAGGAACCATGACTGGAGACAATGTCAGAGACTTGAGTCACAGCCAGTCATCTGAGGTTGGTTCCTGCCTCCTTATTCTTGCTCCAATTCTTAGATTTAGATACAATTCAGAAGGGACTCAGACTTTGAAAAGCCAAGTAGAGAATCGCTCTAGTCACTTGGAGTCGCTTCTTACTGTTTCCTGGGAAGACAAGAGAGTGACAGTATTGGCCATCCTCATTGCTATAGAAGGAAAGTGACTTCTAAACAAAAGAAACCAGGTGGACGGCATCTAGTGAGCAAAAAACGGAGCTCAGATCAGTAGCGCACTGAGTGGGTCTCTGCTTTTTTATTAGCAGACCTTCTCCTCATCACCCCTAACTGGACCTTATCTATATGTTTACAGCCAAGAAACTAAATATGCTTCCCATAACTCTTTGTGGGACTTCTCAGTGGAACAGTCCTGCCAGGGGAAAAAAAAAATCTTGTTTCTCAGCGTCTCTTTTTCCATCCAGCGAGTCTCATAACTTTAACCAAAATCATTCTGTTTCTAGAATGTTAGGGATGGGTGGGGAGGCGGAAGTAGAGGGATAAAGAGAGAAACCCAGAACTAAGCCACACAGTTGGAAGGCCATGCTGCACTCTCCATGTGGCTAATATTTCATATGATGGGTCTTAGAGCCAGATCATCAGTTTTCAATATGTGCTTCATGTGTTGTCTTCATTGCACATATTAGTTTGCTGTGTTTCAATGACCTTAGTGGTTATGTGACATTATGCCTGTATGGTAAGTGGAGAATTAAAAGGATTAGTTAAGCTGAATAGCTTTCAGTCACATGGCACAATAGGTATAAGGCACTGAAGCCAGGGTTCAAACCCAGATTTCCTGTTGCTGTGCCGAAAACAGAAAAAGACAACTGCGGTCTCTGTGAGGATCAGCGAGACTTCTCAGCAGCCAATCCTACTAAGTTGTCAAACTAAATCAATGAGAGGCAACCTAGCTCCCGGGGAGGCATTTAGGAATGTCTGCAGATATTTTAAGTTGTCATAAACAAGTAGGGTCTGGTAGATGGATGGGAGTGGTGTCTACCTCCCACCCCCAAAAAATCCTGCAATCTACAAGAAAGTGCAAACAGTGAAAAACTGCCAGGTAAACCCAGACATTCTGCATGAGACATTTTCATCATTATCCTCAATGGTTTCCTGCCACCTGCTTTGACCTGTGCTGAAAATGGAAGTAGGGGTGGCTGGGTGATCACTCAATTAATAAAGCACTTGCTTTCGAGAACATATAAGTAAAGCCAGGTACCCTGAGCTTGTTATCCCAGCACTGCAAAGACAGAAACAGACTCCCTGACCTCACTGGCCGGCCAGTCTCAAACATCAAGGTATACTGTACCTCAAGGATGACAATTAAGATTGTCCTGTGGTCCCTCTCCCTCTGTCTCTATATATGTCTCTCTGTCTCTGCCTCTCTCTCTCTCTCTCTCTCTCTCTCTCTCTCTCTCCTCTCTCTCATATACACCACACACACACACAAACACACACACACACACATACACACACAGAAAAGAGAAGTCTGTAACTTTATTTCAACTGAGCTTCCTCAAAACAAGTTATAATTCCTGTATAATTCCTGTGTTTTTTTTTCTATCTTAATACTTCTTAATATAAAGCTACATGCTCATCAATGTCTGAAATTGGAAAAGGTCTCTTTAAGGGTAGGAATCAGAAGAGAACGGAGAGGGACAGAGATGGAAAGAAAGAGAAGAGAGAAAAAACAAACTGAGAAGAAAAAAAAAGAAAGAAATGGAGAAGAACACTAAGATTAGAAATGAGCATCCCTCAGCCTTCAACAGTGGAGTCAGGTTACATGGAAATCAGCACAGCGACAGCACAAGGGGCTGCTTTGTGTCTTCATGAATAACACTATGTGCTGGGTAAATGCCTTTCCCCATTTAGAAACAGGTAGTTAATGGGAACTGAAGTGATCAAATGCTACGTACCCCCAAGGTTACTTGCATCATGGGCCTGGGTGGCCCAGAGCTCATAAATAAAGCATCGGAGTGTCTTATTTTAGACCTGGTCAGATAAGCAAGGACTTGCATCATGTGAACGGAGCCCACAGTGTGACCTGACACTGTGCCTGGTAATTCCAGGAGCCCTTGGAATGTGACATTTCAAGAACAGTACACTGAGTTCATGCCCCACAGCAGCTCCCGGACCCACCAGGCCTTGATATCCCATCATGCCTCTGCTTCAGCTGCTGAGAGAGAGGGCTGTCTCTGAGTCGGACGTACATTTATGCCAAGCGCATTCCTTGCTATGCAGAAGTTAATCTGAGGCATATTTGCAACTTATAACTCTGTTTTCCTCATTTGCTGGTATGAGGATGGCACACAGCTTGACAGCCTGCCAGCTTGTGTAGACTGTTCCCTCTGAAAAGATTTGGCCCAAGTCTGGTCCCAGCTTGGCAGCTTCAAAAAAAAAAAAAAAAAAAAAAAAAAAAAAAAAAAAAAAAAAACTCAGCTGCTGGACACTGGAGGAATGTGGATGTGAACATGGGGAAAGAGAGAGTTTTCTTCTCCTCCTCAAAGTTTTACAAATAATCACCTAATCATATGCCTATTTGGATACTTTGACATAAATTGTACTTAATTCAACTGTTGCCGATTTGTTATAAGTTCATGACCTGTTTATGGCTATGCACCCACAAGCCGTATGCATGGGCACATGTCCACACGGGCACACCCTCAGTCCCGATAACGTTGTTTTGAAGGTAAAGAAAATGCGCTCGGTGAATTATTGCTCCAGTACACAGTACAACTAAAGATTTCAAAGACTGCTTGTTTGCCTGCCATACAGATTGCTGGATGAATAACTTTAATGTGATAATTTTCTGCTGCTATTGGGTTTTTCCTCACAGATTTCCTATAATTTGATATCAATCAAGCATGCATGCCTTCCATGGAATACATTATCCCCATGATAAAAACAGACCCGCTTCCACGGTAGATAGGACTCCCTGTGATCTGTGTTCTACTCTGCCTCAGGCAGACATTGGACTTAAAAAGGGAATATCGCCAATGTATGTTTGTGAACTTCAGTTTGGGATAAGAGAGCCTACATTCTCCATGAGCGTGAGGAAATAGCTGGTCATTGATTGAAAGCCACCATTAAGCAACATTAAAAAACATGGAGCCATGTTTCAAAGTATGGGAATACAGACTTCTCTTGTACTGCAGCTTGCTTGGGACAGTTCTCAGACACTGAGCCTCAATGTGTTATGCCATAGGACATATATTTGTTAGAAGTAAATATCCTAGCTACACTCCCCGAAATTGCCAAGAAATAGAAACAGTCCAGATGTCCACCAAAAGATGAAAGAATAAAGGAATGTGGTACATCTTCTCGATGGAATTTTATTTGGCTATAAACAGGTACAATGCCATGATATTTGAGGGAGAAAAGGTGGGGATACAACTGGAGACCATTAGGTTAAACAAAATAAGCCAGACTCAGAGAAAGAAAACCATTACAGTTTCTCTTATATAAAAAGGAAAATCTACATTTAAATTTACGTGTATGGGTGTGTGGAACATGAAAATAGAAGGGAGATTGTAAGAGAAGAGAGAGGGTTCTAAAGGGATGTGGTAAATAACTTATTTAGTATGTACTCAAGACATGGAAGCAGGAGGAATTGTCTGGAAGAAGCAAAGGATCTCACAAGATGGGCACATTAATAGACTATCCTCACAATAGCTTTGTCATAAAAGCCACTCTTCTCAGCATGCTTGCAGTCCCACCACCAAGCCTTGTATCAACTTGGAACTCAGCAAAAAAGTTCTCACCAGCAAGAAGGTTTCCACAAGGTAGTCCCTCAACTGTGGTTGTCCCAACTTCTGAAACTATAAGAAAGAAAGTTCCTGTAATAAGTCATCAAGTCTGATAGATATAGCTGTAGCAATCGAAAAGGAAGTAAAGATTGAAGAGGGTAGGGGTAGGGAGCTAAAAAAGCAAGAACACAATATAGTGATGCCTGTGTTTGAAGCCATTACTTTCTAGGCTAACTTTTGGTGGTAATTTTCCAACTAACTAAATAAATAAAGACCCTACTATGCTTGTTAAGGCAATGTTAGAAAAGTACAAGGTGATGATTTAGAGCTGCTGTTCCAACATACTCAGGTCAGGATCTCTGGGGAGATGTACTCCTAACCATATTTCCATGTGAAATTGGCTTTCTTCTGCTCCTGGTTGGTTTCGGGGTTTTGTTGTTGTTGAATGTTGGCGGCCACATCTGGAGCCTCACCTCACACACTCTGAGCAAGCAGGTATCAATGAGCTATATTTGCAGCACTACTCAGTGAGTCTTGGATAATACGGATTTGGGTTGTTTGTTTACTTCCTTTTCTATTGCTACAGCAATATCTATCAGACTTGATGACTTATTACAGGAACTTTCTTTCTTATAGTTTCAGAAGTTGGGACATCCACAGTTGAGGGACTGCCTTGTGGAAACCTTCTTGCTGGTGGGGACTTTTTTGCTGAGTTCCAAGTTGATACAAGGCTTGGTGGAGGGACTGCAAGCATGCCGAGAAGAGTGGCTTTTATGACAAAGCTATTGTGAGGATAGTCTATTAATTCACAAAGGGTTGATTCACTCACGGGGGCAGAGTCCTCATGACCCCATCTTCCAAAACATTTACTTTTCCAATGCCATTAGCAAAGGATATGAGGGTTCGGGATCCCAACACATGAAGCCTGAGAGGACATATTTACATTATGGTAGACGGTCTTCCTCCCCTCCTCCATAGGAAGACTATAGTGAGGCTAGGAAGAATGGGTTGTGAAAAACAAACAGATGAACAAAACTTCCTAATGGAGCAGTTTTTCAGTTGAAGACACCTACTTAGCTTGTGCTCTTTGTGACCTCGACTCACCAGAAATGCAATAAGAAAACAAAATACCTGCTCAGAATTTTTTTTTTTTTGTAAGACCCAGCAGGCCTTACAGAAAGAAGACTTGATTTACATCATCAAATAATGTATACCGGGACATAAAAACAGAAATATGAACTCGAAAATACATTTTTTTCAAGTTTGCACTAGGTAGTCTAGTAAAAATTCAACTTGATTCCCAAGCATGCTAGTTTATGAAACGCTTCACTGTATTTCAGCAGATAATTACTCCTTTCATTCGCTATTCCAGCTTACCACTATGATGGCAGTAAAGTAACTTTAATTTAAAATTCCTGAAGATGCTTAAAAGCAAACAAGTAACATAACTTACATCAAAGAGATCGGCTATCTACTTGGAACGGTGCCTGGACCACGGGCATAGAGTGCCAGCCTGGGGACAGTGCTGTGAACCTTTTCTCAGGTAGCTCACAGGCCAAGCTGAGTAAGAGAAGAAAGCACACTTTCTTAGCAGCTACGGTTGCTTCCTGTGCTTGTGACAGTAGCTGTGGTTCTAAGAACAGAGTTGCAAGGCCTGGTCACCTTCTATTGTTTTTCTACCAGCCTACAAGTGGAGGAATCTAGAGGAGAGAGAGTGACATCCGCCATTTGCAACAATTAAAGCATAAGTTCTTTAAGGAGAAGGTCACATAACTCACTGACTTGGTCCAACATCTATCTCGCTTGGGCACAGAGCTGTCCCCTACAGAAGGTGCCCAGGGCATGATAAGAACCATCCCTGGAAGTGGTCATCCAATATAGATAAAGAAAATCCTCAACCTTGCTCTGTGGCAGCATTCTCTACTCACAGCATCCTCTAATTCTCACAAAACCCAAGGACTTCCCCTGCATAAGGCTCAGAAAGAAAGATGTCTACTTTACCACGCTTGGGGAAAATGTATTGTACCTAAGCTTTTTGTCAACTGATTTCTCCCTGGAAGAAAATTCCATGCCCTCACACAAGCACCATGGCACCTCTGTCTGGAACCCAGCTGTATTCAAGATTTACTGTGTGGCCCTGGGCAGCTCATCGGACCTCACAGGGTCTTAATTTCTTCATCTGGAAAATGAAGATTCTATGTACATCACAGGCACAGCATCTCAAGGTTAATGCAGCGGGCTGATACTGAGATGTAACTGAATGGGGAAATATCTAATTCTGGGAAGGAAGTCAGGCACAGCAACCCACACTTCTGGGTACAGATAGCATGTGCAGGATCATAGCACTGAGCCCTGGGGTCAGGCACGCTCATGAGGAGTGCAATAAGCCATTCACCATACACCACCTGGAGTCTTTTATCGTTATTGCTAAAGTGGAGTTGATAAAAACAAACAAAGCAAAAGGTCGAAGCCCTAATTTATCAAAAGTTATTGATACAGGTTGCATATTGACAAGCAAAGGGCCGCATTTAGACTCACGTCAATAAATCCATTTCATAATACAGTCCAATCCCAACACTTCATTCCCAGATCCATCCATCTAGATATTAGAAATCCATCCTGCTTTGCCTGCAGTCTGTCAAATGTCACCACAGAGTACAGAAGCCACCCTGCCAAGACTACATCCTGAACTAAATCCCAATGGAAACTTCCAGATATAAATAACCACTATGAACATACAGGAAAGAAAAACAGTTCTGCAGTCTCACTGTGTCTTTCTTTTCACACTTTAACCTGTGTTAAGGAAATCATCATACTGTCCAAAGCCAGTCTAAAACTAGGTTTAATCAACTTCATTTTCTAGTTACTGTGACAACTATTTTAATCTGTAGGGCAGCATTTGGGGTATGGACAGAGGTTCTTTGGTGGCATTTTTTGCAGGCAGTCCCTGACGCTTTTGTGCCTTGGATCTCAATAGGCAGTAGCATCTAATGGTGGTTCGTGTTTTATGCTATGAGGACCAGGGGGTTGGGCGGTGGGGGAAGTTCTACCTCCTTGTGGGTAAATGATGAAGATGCTGCAGAGTCAGTTTTAAGGAATTCCCAGTTTAGCAGGGAAAGAAACTTAGTCCCTAGGTGTTTGTAAGGTATGGGAATGTGCTGTAAGAAAGCAGAAAGCTGAGCAGCCCACAGAGCTATCCTCACTTAAACTGCACAGAGTCAAGGCTTTGCAACCTGAGCCTCAGTTTCGCCACCCTCAGCAAGAGAAGAGGTCTTAAGGCATAGTAGGCACTCAATAAATATCGGTTTTAGCATAATTTGAATTGAGAAATAGTAAATTATTGATAGTATTGGTTGTTCAAAGAGCAATAGTCCACTGTGAAGTGTATATCCTTTGCCACCAGAACTCAAGACAGTACAAGCAGACAGGGATGAGATGGAACTCTTTGCCTCAACCTTAGACAAAGGAAATGGTCAAATTGGGCAAAGAGGCTTGGGGTGTGTGTGTGTGTGTGTGTGTGTGTGTGTGTGTGTGTGTGTGTGTCTGAGTGTGGGGGGGTATTGTGTGTGTCTGTGTGTGTGTATCTGTGTGTGTGTGTCTGTGTGTGTCTGTGTGTGTGTGTATGTATGTGTCTGGGGGGTATTGTGTGTGTATCTGTGTGTGTGAGTGTGTGTGTCTTTGCATGTGTGTGTGTGTGTGTCTGAGTGTGTGGGGGTATTGTGTGTGTCTGTGCATGTGTATCTGTGTGTGTGTCTGTGTGTGTGTCTGTGTGTGTGTCTATGTGTATATGTGGGTGTGTCTGTGTGTGTGTATATGTATGTGTCTGGGGGGGTATTGTGTGTGTCTGTGTGTGTGTATTTGTGTGTGTGAGTGTGTGTGTCTTTGCATATGTGTGTGTGTGTGAGTGTGTGTGTGTGTGTGAGAGAGAGAGAGAGAGAGAGAGAGAGAGAGAGAGAGAGAGAGAGAGAGTAACATCCCAAAGATAAGGCCCTGCAGAGTCAGAGACTGAGGCATGGGCACCGACTCCAGTTGGGGGTGTGCAGCCACTCCTTGTCCTGGTTGGGGTTGATTCCATGACAGATTTTGCAATTTATGAACTAACACCTGTGCTCATTGGCTCAGGGAACCAAACCCCACTTTAATATTAGCCTCAATCAGGTTGTTAAAAACTGGAAATCCACTGCAAATATAAAAGCCTAAGCAAAGATTGGCTTAAGATTATCTCGGCTTTGGGGTTTTCTGACCACAGCTGAAGGAGAGACTTCGGGTGGACACAGGTGCCTCCCTGGATAAAGTAAATTAAAACAGTATGGAGGCAAGGGACGTTCAACTTGCCTATTGAGTTGTACTACACGTCCTGAGTCTTGAAGCATGGCTTCTTTAAAAATCTGTCTTCGTGCACAATAAATAAAAGCTGTGGGTCTGGTTATAAGAAGAAGAAGGACAGGAGAGTATTGGAGGGAGAAGGGGAGAGAATATCAAAAATATCTGGTCTCCCAGGTCCCTGCAATTTGGCAAGGCCATGGGGGGAAGTCTGTGCTTCCCAGTGGCACATGGAGAATGGAAATGAACTTCACTCAAGCTCCAAGGTCCTTCCCTGACCATCCATCCAGGGTGAGCCTACTTCTTCTGCATCCAGAGTTAAAGAATGTATTGCTGTTACTTACACATGACAGCGAGTTAGAGGACACAGCATAGCAGGTCCCCTGGGATCCCCCATCTATCGCTGCCACTATCACTCACTGCTCCTGAACTTCCCAGGCAGTTCATCTGGGGACCACCCATAGGACTTTCATCATCTCTGACAGCCTCCCTCCATTCTTCATCTCATATGGCTCATTAAATCAAGTTACTTTGTAAAATAAAAAAAAATTTACTTGTAAACTTTACCATTGTCATAGACACCAATATCAATTACACCATTTTTTTTCTATGCTGTGGGTAGAATCATTATTAATAAAACAGCATAGAAAAGCAATCGGCAAAATAGCTCTGCCCCTGCTAGCTCTGTGGTGTTGGGCAACTTAAATTTTCTCTGCTTCAGTAATATTTGTAAAAGGTCTGTGCCACCTAGACTGCCCCGCCCCCATGTGAATAGAACTTTTGGAAACACTAAGCATAAGACTATCTATCATCCTTTACCACAGGGTTTGCTGACATTGTGATTTCTCCTTGGCGTATTCGTTGGAGCCATTCTCCTGCTTCAACCAAAGCCAGAGCCAATCAACACCACATTCGCCACCGACACACATTCACCACCTACACGAAACTTAAACAGAAAAGTGACTGCAACCACTTCCTGAGCATCTGTTAACTAGGAAGTGCTGTGCCCAGTACTCCCCACACATCATCTTCTTGAGTCTTCGTTCTGATCCTATGAGGAAAGCCCTGGCTTAAACAGCAGTTCCCCCCACTTGTAACCAGAGAGACAGGATTCCAACCCAGGGTGTCTGACTCCCAAGTCTGTGCCCATTTCATTGACATTATTATAAATTCCCTCTGCCATAGCCCAGTTGGTTGCAGCCTCCTGCTCTCCCCTACCAGATGCCCTTCTTCCCCGGGACTTAGTAACTCTACACTGTAATATAATTCTGTAGCTGTTTGTCTGCCCTGTGACCCACCCCCATTATTCAGGGTAACTGTTCCTACTTTATGCGTTTTTGAAAGCAAAACCGTTCTAAAATTTCCCAGATTTTGAGAAAGGTTTGCAATACAATAGACTAAACAGTTTCTTTACAGCTCTGGTCATCTTTAACAACAGCAAATACTGTCATGTTCTGTGATGTAAACATGACCGCAGGGCAGGCTTTCTCTGAGTGGTGCGGGGTGACTGTTAAAAACCCTGACTCCCAAGTCCCTCCCCAGATCTACTGAATCAGAACCTCTGGGTTAAGGGGCAGGAATCATTCCAATTTAAGAACCAGCGCCGTAGGGGATGTACAGGCTTTTGACCCTGCTTAACACTCCCAGATACACAGGACTCTGGTTCTCAGGCCTCCTTTCCATGCTTTTTCTAACCTCTCCCACCCTTCAATTTGACAGCTCTCTCTTTTCACCGCCAACCGACATGGCTGGATGAATATCTCCAATTTCTTCTTCTACCAACTAATGTCATGATGTCTAAAATGTGTTTTTTTTTTTTTTTTCTGTAGCTATAGCACACTTTCTTGCAAACTGTTTGTTAGCACATGCCCAAAATGAAGCACGTCATCTCATGGCTGTTTTAGGGGCCTGAGAGAATCACCGGGGTGTCCCTCCCTAGTCTATGGTCTCCATCAACACACCCTTCACCACATCCTCGGCCAAGAACAATGGAATAGCTGTCTGGCACATCTGGCCATACTTTGTGACAGATACCCTGTTTTTAACATATGGTCAAGGCTATCAGAAAAGGATCATATTATCATATTAAATAGTATTAATAATATTTAATATTATCATATTAAAGGATCATATTATCATATTAATTAGTCAGTGTCATCCAAAACCATCATATAATTATTTCCGTTTAAGACTTATATCCCCAATTTACAGCAGAGCCACTGTGGTGTGTTTGAAAAGTCACCTCTTACAGTGACTATTCCTACTGTGAGAAACAGCGATCTCTGCACTAATAATTACACTACCATCTACTTTTGAAAGGCTTGCATGAAAACCATGGCCAAGGGAATTTGTCTTAAAAAAAAAAAAAATCTCCTCTGTAGAAGAGAATGTCACAGTATCCAGAAAAAAATCTTCTAACCTTTAAGTTTTAGTTATCTTATATTGACCATGTTCTTAGGATGTTGGTATGCTATCTAAAAATAAGGTTTAAGAAGTAGGTTTTAAACTGTGGGTTTTTTTTTTAAATAGTAAGAAAAGTTCTTTTAATGTTGCTATTGACTTTCTTTCCAACACTGATAAGTTGGAAACACAGAATTTAGGAGGTAAATTCAACATTATGGATACGAAGTCAGAAGGTGGAAAGGTCATTTGGAAGCTATGATGTGGTGGGAAGATGTCAGTGTTGGGAGTCAGAACAAGGTTCCCAGTTGTATATGCAGAAAAAAAGACACAGATCAACAGGTTGGTAGACATGGGTTAGAAGTCTCCTCGGGGGCTAGTCTGTCAACTTCCGTAGGTTTCAAGTTCTTCAAAACAAAGAGGGCAGGGGAAGTGCATACACATATACAACTAAAGTTCAATCAGACATGAACAAGAGAGAAGCCACTGGATTCAACCAGATGTGGGTCTCAGTGAAGGACATGAAGCATTGAAGGCTCGAAGAAAGACTAAGGAAGCAGTCGTCTGATCCTTAGGGTGACAGTCACTTTAGTAGTCTAGTAGTTATGCATCTCACTTGCCTAGGGCTTACCCTAGAAGCCAGCAAGAGCAAATACATCTATACTCACAGACTGCCCATGGCAACCACTCTTGACTCCCTAAAGCCCAATTTGCTGGTGTCATTCACTCAATGAGTCCACTTGGTGCTAAGTACCCAGTGATAGAAATTCACTCTGTGCTCCTACACCAATCTGAATTCCAAACCGAAAGGGTAAGAAGCCAATTTGTACATTTATGAGAAACAAGATACACAGGAGACAGGCCAGTTCCTGCCATCAAAAATATCTCTGCTATTCACTAGGCGCCATTTTGAAATATTTTTTGCTCCCGTCATGATCGTTATAGATGTCTTCATGTTTCTACCTATTTCCCAAATTGATTGAACTATTGCAAGTCAAGAGTTGATACTACCTAATCTTTGTTTCTTTGACATCTAGAAGGGTGGTACCTGAAGGATTCAACAAATATTTCTTGAATGGTGGAACCTAAGTCTCTTTATTCACTTTTCACTCTAGGATTTGCTATAGTTCACATAGATATGAAGCCTTAACCTAGATTGCATGATGACTATAGCCACTATCTATTAGACTTATGGTGTACCTGTGCTTCCTAAGGTCTTTCCATATATTAACTCAATTAGACCTCACACCAAGATGTGACTAGTAAACTTCTCCTTTTAAGCAAAAAAGGAAAGGCTATTTTTATCAGTCACACAAAAAGAAGCCATACCAGATTTGACCTCCAGGAGGCTCCACTGAGCTACCGCCCAACTACACACAGAATGCAGCTTCCTAAGTTGAACACGTCCAGGTCACTTCATCTAAATATCACCAAGGGGACTTTCAGAGAAGCAATTCGCAACCCGCATGCCCTGGGCAAGCAGGTCAGACTTTGGGACTTCCTGTTTCAATTCACCTTTCTAAATCCAACGGACTAAAAATAACCTGCAGGGGACCAGTCTCAGAACCGTGAGAGTTGTGCAAAACACTGCAGAGGACATGTCGGGAAAGAATGGTCCTCGCGTTTGAAAATACTGCCTGTGCTTTTCAGCATCAGCAAGTTGTGTGTTGTGACGAGGAAACCAAGTTTCCAATTATTGGAATTCCATAGTGTATTTAATTATGCAATTATTTTACTGTATTAACAAACGCTAAAGCGCAGCCGCGGGTTGCTTGAGACTCGGGCAATTTTGGAAGAACAAAATTTATTCTTTCCCTTAGTTGATTACTTCTCAGGAGTCCATCCGTTTCTCTGGATTATAGAAATGATTCTATTTTTGAACTGCTTCATTCAGAAATATAAAGCAAGCCAGACCCTCACTGTTTGCCGGTCCAAATTTAACCCCAGTACAAACTAAACATATTTCGTCGGGGGGCGGGGGGAGAAATGTCCACAAAATTCACATCATTTTCTCCCATGAACTGCTTCAGGCTCTTTTTCTCTTTTGAAATTCCAATGAATATAGTGTAAATAGAAATTTTAAAAAGTGGTTGTACAAATTGCATGCTTTCAGTGATGTCAACACAAATGCATTTCTGTTCATTTGCTTAATAAGAATTTATCCCACAAAGTTCATAAATCAGGCTGTAAAACCTGGAGCACATCATCAAAACATCAAAAATAGGTGTTCTCTGATGCCTCCGTTGCTGCAGCAAATGTGAAATGCAATCATGCGAAATTAAACATCCCATACGTTTTCTATTCATTCTCTAACTCTCTCCCTATACTCCGAATAGACTATCACACTTTGAGTTTAAGGGGACAGAAAGGGAATCAAATTTCTTGTTTCTGGAAGCTTGTACAAGTAATAGGTCTTTTCATTTAGAGCTTTTCAGCTAAGAATCACCAGGCTGTTTACACATAAAACATAATTAACCCATACAGTCTGCTACATCCCTGCCTAACAGGAGCTCTCTCCCTGATGATGGAGAAGCTGTTCTTATATTTTCTCAGCCTGAATGTGGTCCAGGCTTTTAGAGGTGATGTCTCATTTCCTCGTGTGTGACTAAGAGGTATCATCTCACAGAGGAAAACCCGGCCGTTTCTTCCCAAAAGGTAAGAGTAAAAGATAAGAGTCTGGACGCTGATAACTTCCCTTTTGAAATTAGTCACAGAACGGGTGAGATAAACCATATTATTTGCCTCTGCTTTGGTTTGGGAATGGTAAGATTTGGGAATCTTAACAGTTCCTATGCCACAGGACAGCTGAGATACGATGAGATATAATTCACGTGTTTTAGCATCCAGCCTTAACAATGCTAGCAGTTGATATCAAGTCACTTACCTATGACACCTGACTTCTTAAAGTTCTATCACAATGACCTCACAAGAGTCTCACCATCTTCCCACAAAGCAACGGAAGTACATGCTATTATTCCAAATCTTCTGATGGAGAGAGGGATTTCAGACAGGCCCACCAACACTCAGAACTTGAACCCCTGGAAGCCAGTTTAGCATATTTCCACTATGCCTCTTTCTATCTAGGGCAAAGTCAACAGACTGGTTCAGACAGGTCTCTGCTTACTTTGTGGGGGGAATAGAGGGGTCTTGTTTGAAAGGAGACATAAAAAACATTCTGCTGCCAAAGCCTGACTTGCATAGCAAAAAAAAAAAAAGATCCATCCAGATAGGCAGGAGACGGGGCAACGAGACACCATCATCCTGATTTCTGCTAACTATGAAATGAAAGTTAATTTCATGCTTTGCATCCACAGACACAAAGGTTCAGAGCTGTTTAAATTCTCTTCAGCCCAATGACAGTTGGTAAACAGGATGCGTCGTGTTCTAATGCTTGAAATCACCCTTTGGATCTCAATATATTATTTATGCACTCAGCTTAAGGTAAACAACAACCCTGAAGTAGGTGAGTGGTCTCATTTAGCACGAACTTTTTTTTCCACTCTGACAGTTACTTTAAAACATCAGTAAACAACCTTAATTCACTTCTAACGAATTAGTAAGCTACTGCTGTGTCTACAGGAGGCAAGCAGATTGTATTATTAACCAAGACAACTTTCTCCCTGTCAGTCATCTGCACCGCACAGAGGGCTGTGAGCCTTGCATCTTGATGCTCAAAGCAATCCGAGGGCACACCTGGTTCCGGCCGCCGGTATCTTCTGAGGTAGCGCTCTTCCACCTTTGACTAGCTCTCTTGACTCTGAGGTGCAGAATGGGCCCTGGAGAAGGTAAATTCTCAGTGCTGCTTGTTAAGAAAGATATGAACAGATGAGAACCTTTCCAAAGGGGCAGGCTTTGAGGACTGTTACCATGAATCCCCTTATGGATAGAAATTAACCTGAGACTACCCTTAACGGACCTGTAGGGGCCACCATAAATATTTGAAAGGGTTTCATGTTTAAGGGGGAATGCTTGCTTGCTTGTTTGTTTGTTTGTTTGTTTGTTTGTGGAGATAGACAGTAAAATTAAGATTCAATTCAGGGAAGGTGCATAAAGGATATACTTATCATCAATTCACAAACAATGATGCTGTTGGTAAAACTTCTGACCCCTCTGGGGGTGCTCAAGCAGTAGAGGGATGGAGTCCTTAGAATTGGCCAACAGAAGTAAGCTCTACATCCTCATACTTGAATTCCACCTCTGGGCATTCAAATGGACTCCAGGAAGTTTCTCAATCCTTTCAGGGGTTTTTAAAGGGTACTATCTACTTTTTCCAAAGAAACTTCCATGGGTGAAGTAGTGGGGACATAGCCAGCTAGGCCACAGTCAGATACCACTTCTAGGATGCTGGTTGTTTCAGGTACCTCATGGTACTGTTACAACAAGAAACTCAAGTGAAATAGCTGCTTGAGGAACAATCATTACTTCTGCCCCACCCTGGGGCTATGTGGCTTTGAAACCTTTGCCATCTAATCAATAAGAGGCATCTTTAAGTCACCTAAACACTAATATGGTATGAGAGGGGTGGTCTGTACCCAGCCACCATTCTGTTTGGCCTCCTCTCCTCTCCACACGTCTGGAAACGCAATACTTAGCAAATCATCTAGTTGGCATTTATCATCGACATGTCACTCACCCTTATTGAAACCAGCCCCTCCTCCGAAATACAAACTGAGGGCTTTAAACACAAGTTCAGTGCAACTGATGGGGAGTGGGGGGTGGGGTGGGATTGGTGAGGAAAGAGAGAGATCAAAACACCTAAAATTTATATCAAGAGTTTATAGCAGCATTTTTATACACTGTGTAGGCATTTACTATTCCAAATTATCTAGTCAACTTTATATAAATTTACAGTTTTATAGAAGAAGATGTATTTTTCTACATCCAACATGTAAATAAAACATTGAGAGGTCAGAAACATTAAATTCCTCAAAGACAGTCAGGTTATCAATATCTGGGTGTGAAACATGGTGTTACTGAATTCCTGATACAGCAAAAGCAGACATCTGGTATTTGCAGTTTGGAGCAATAGAGAAGAACATGACAAGAATGTGTTATACTTACAAAGTACCCTTCATCCATGGGGCTCCAATTTTACCAATATTAGTTCACTGATTTTCGCAAAAAACCTGAAAGGCAGAGGGTAGGTTTGTGTTACCCCCACTTGGCAGATGTGGACATTGAAGTAAAACAAGGGGGCACATTATGGGGCTCTGACAGAGAGATGGGGCAGGGGAGTGGATAGGGTTATAACTTAGGTCTTCTATATCACAACATAACACTCTCACCCATTCCTCCCCCAGAGACTGATATTCTCATTCAAGTCTTACCACAGTCTCGGCTTATACACAGTTACACCAAGTTGGCAGGAG
The DNA here is from genome assembly GCF_900095145.1 of Mus pahari. Classification (NCBI taxonomy): domain Eukaryota; kingdom Metazoa; phylum Chordata; class Mammalia; order Rodentia; family Muridae; genus Mus; species Mus pahari. The sequence continues at coordinate 44,047,099 of NC_034602.1, forward strand.
TGAGGGAAGACCTGAATTATTATGAAGCCAGGCGCGGACATCCCCTTAATGCCCTGAGAGGGTAGGACACGCTTCTCATGTTCTGTTTAAACATGGAGGGTGGATAAGGCAGACAACACGCAACCATCCAACTGAAATTTGGCCTGAAAAGAATGTTTCTACTGCTCAGTTCGTTGTACGTATGTTCACATTTCAGCATATGGACTTGTGTTTAAAGTACATCCCAAGGGAGTCAGGATGCTTCAAATGTGATCTCACAACAACATTTTTAGAAGGGTGTATTTTTAACAAATCTTTCTAAGACATCACGTCTTTTCTACCACTCATGGGCCATTGTTCACACATCAAAATAAGACATTTATTTGGTTGTTACTACAAGAAGTTTATCTTCAAATGTGGCTTCTTGAAAGACACAGAATATGGATAGTATGGGTCTTGCCATGAGGAAATTTTTAATCCTGTGGTTTGGTGGTGTTAATATAGATACCATTACCATGGTCAGAAACCTTCCAGAATGTTCTGTCAGTTTCTGGACACTCCTAGTAAGTCAAGGACACTTGTCTCAGAAAGAGAGTATCTTTAGGGAAAATTCTTGAAAAAGATGAATCTGGGTTCTACATATAGGCCATGCTATCAGAAATGATAAATCCTAAAATATATGAATCTAGAGTCAGGCAACACACATGATTTCAGGGTCACAGTCTCACGTGACCTTCTCTGTACTCAACCATGCAACACTGATTTCTTATCTCCTCAGATAGCCAAGTACCTTCCCACTCCAGACTCTCTTTCCATCTGTTTCTCTGTTACAGAGCCACTGTGGGTTACCCATTTCCTTCATAGGATCACTGCCCAAAGATCCACTCCCTGAACCTGCCTCCGACCACATCTAGAGGAGTTGCAACCCATCATGCACTTTCCCCCTTCCTGTCTTCTCTATTTCTCAGACTTACCATGCCCCTGTTGTATATGGCCCATCTCTTTGTCTTTCTATGTCTGCCTACTGCAACAGAAACCAAACAAGGAATATTTGTTCTCCGCTAAATGTAGGACCGAAAGAAACCATATGCATAATCAATATCGAGTCCTGGGTCTCCTTTCTGATCCACCTCTTTTTCCTTTCACTGGGGTAAGGTTGCAATTGGTAATGAACGAATGTCAATACTAAATAATAGATTTGGGTTTTTTTGTACCACTCGACCGAAGAAACAGAAACTTCACTAACATTCATGAAGATGGTTCCAAAACAAAGTATAATATACATTTTATCTTTTGTTCCCTTTTTTTTTTTTTTTTTTTTGATCACTGGTACAAAAGTTGAGTGATCCCCTTGCTTGGCCAGCTCTTCATTGCCTCTTTGCAACCCTCACCCCCTCTTCTTTCTCTCCCTTGCCCTTTGTTTCCCAATATGTGAAGTACAGTGGCTGCCAGCACAAATTTCCAAGGTTCCTCCTATTTCAGAAGCTAAGGAGATCAATGACAGGGTGACAGACCAAATCATTTCTAAACCTTTTTGCATCTCTTGACTTAATAGCTCTAACTAAGCACAAATTTACCTCAAAGGTCCCAAGGTCACCATTCCGTACCAAGTGAAGCAGAGACCCTTGGGGTGGCACAATTTGATCATCTAGGCTCATCTAAATGCATTCAAGCTTTAAAGGAACACCACAGGTATCTCTGCCAAGCTGTGTCCCATCCCCCACTCTCACACTGCTAACATGTGACAGAAATTTGAAGAGCGTTGCCACCTCTGCCACTCACAGGCTCTTCAGTCACAGACTCTTCACTCAGGTCTCTAAACAGATTTCCTGTTTGCTTCCACATTAATAAAACTCGCACCTTTGCCAGTCGGAATTTTTTTTCCAAGCATCTGAACATGCGAAGAGATTTAGAAGCAATTAACGTTCACGAGTAACAGAGCGATCAGCATGGGAATTACTAATGGGACTGGACAGAATCCAAAAGCTGATATTAGGATAATAGCAAGTCTCTGACATAGGTTACAGTGCTAATTCTGCAGGGCGCAGTCTTGGTTTGATTTCAGTGCCTTTGTAGGCTGCTGTCACAGTCACATAAACCTGTTCTATATAAGGTTCCCCACCCCCTACAACATAGCTTTTTTACTTTTTACCTGCCAGTAAGAAGAAGGCATTTTGGCATTGTTATAACACAACTTCTAGCATTAATGGTATACATTGAATTCAAGTTTATTTTTAAATTGCCTACCTGACAAAAATGCTAAAATGTCATTTTCCCCACTTTGGGTCTCTAGACTATCTTCACCTGCTAGCTTTTATAGCTAGAGGCCACAAAAATAATAGCTATGGATTTCCACCTTGCGACTCCTGGGTAACTTTTCCCACTTAACTCATGTGTGTACATCTCTGGAACAAAGAAGGATGGGACATTCCCAGTCTCAGGAGATCTGGCCCTGCCCATACTCCTGATTTGATTTCGTAAGAATTACTCCAGTGTTCAGTCCTAACTGGACTTCCATCATCCCATCCCCATACACACACCCAAGGCTATGAGGACATTAAGGATGAGATGGCAGAGAATTTGGGAGAGACAGAGATTAAAGAGCATTCCTGGAAATCAGTGTCCTCTGCGTATGACAAGGCTGTTGACTCGGGAGCTCACGGCATCTGTGGTTGCCAGCACTGGCAGGTCTGCTGCAAGGTCAACCTAGTCAATATTCTAGCAAGTATTCGGGAAGGAGCTCATAAGACCTACTCCTAATTGAGGAGCAACTGGGAGCCAGTGCCTATCAGAGCATGAAGGGGCATTTCTCTTCAGGAATATGGCCACTAGTAGATTTCTGTTCTAGTCACCTTAAGTTGCCCTGATAAAACACTGGCAAGTAGCAACTCAGGAAATGAAGGAATTGTTTTTGGATTACATGTCCAGGTCACAATCTGCCATTGAGAGAGGTCGGGACAGGAAGTGAAGCAGACATAAAAGCAGAAACCACAGAGAAACAATGGCTGCAGGCTCTTGTATAGACCTATGCTTATCTATCTGTACAACACAGCCCAGAACAACCTGCTGAGGCAATGCTGCCACCCCAAAAGGTACCTCAAGACATTTCTCCCATATACATGTTCATCAATCCAATCTGGGCAATCCCATAGTCAAGAGTCCTCTCACATGACTCTGGATTATGTTGAGTTGACAGTCAAAGCTACTCAGATGGTTGTCCATGTTCCAGTAAATAGCCCCACCCCTGAGTGTGTGGGAACAGCACTAACAGAACTAATTAGATTTTTTTCAAAAGGACATGAAGTTGGAAGGGGGAAATGTTGGAAGGTGGGGTATCCAGGAGTAAAAGAGAAATGTGGATGGGTATAATCAAAATACATTGTGTGTATCTATAAAATCTTCAATGAATAAGTGAAGAATATTTCTAAAAGTATATTAGAAACTCGAGATGGTTCTGCAGTTAGGAGTCCTTGCTATTCTTTCAGAAGACCCAGGTTTGGTCCCCATCATCCATACAGTGGCTCACAGTCATCTATGACTCTAGTTCCAAGAGATTTACTGCCTTTTTCTGACATCTGTGGGCACTGCACATACGTGGTACGAATAGATGTGTCAGCAAAACACTCGTACACACACACAATTAAAATAAGCAAATTCTTTAAAAAGTATATTGTACTCAAAAATGGAGATTAAATACTTTGAGAGTTTGGAGAGAGAGAGAGAGAGAGAGAGAGAGAGAGAGAGAGAGAGAGAGAGAGAGAGAGAGAGAAGGTGAATTCGTATTTTAATATTTGTACAACCCAAGGCACTGGCACCAGAACATCAGCAGCATCTGCCCCGTAATGTAAACAGCCTTCCCCAGCCCCTGCCCTGGAGACAGAGGAGCTCATGTGATGGGCACAGAATGATCTGAAGAATAGTCGAGGATCAACGATGATTTCCTCCTGCTCCCAGCAGGCCCTGTGACACCTTGGCAGTGTAAGCCAAGTCTCTCAGTGCATCCTTCTCTCTTTCATTTGGTTTTTAATTGGCATAATCTCTCATTAATTTTTCATCCTTGAACTATCACCTGTCCTCCTCCTTAACACAGCAGAAGAACATCTAATGGGGATCCATGCAGGCGAGTGCCTGTCTGAGGAAGAGAAATAAAGTGTGACTCTCACAGAACACTAAGAGGGAAAGAGGAAGCTGCCACACTGGTTAGCTAGACAGGGCAGGAAGGTGCAAAACACAACTGCCATGAGCGGTTATGGTTATGGTTATGGTTATGGTTATGGTTATGGTTATGGTTATGGTTATGGTTATGGTTATGGTTATGGTTGGGAGCAAAGTCCCACCTAAGGGGTGCAGAATTCAGGTCCAGCTCTGATAATGGAGGAGGAGAGAAAGGCAGGCTGTCCTCTGGGAGCCCTTAGGCTNGGGGGGAGGGAGGGGGAGAGGGAGAGGGAGAGGGAGGAGAGGGAGAGGGAGGAGAGGGAGAGGGAGAGAGAGAGGGGGAGAATGAGAACGAGAACGAGAATAAGAACGAGAACAAGAAGAACAAGAAAGAATCTCTCCAGGAGCCAGAAGACCATTCCCCACTTCCCCACCTTTCACCCTGCTGGAAAAGCCCCACATGGTCAAGAATGTTCTAGTTATTACTCTTCTCTCTGCCCTAGCCTATATCACTCATTGCTGAAAACCCATCACAGACACCAATGCCATGTACTCTCTGTGTTGCCCACTGAACCAGCTTCTTTAATCCCAGTCCTGGCACCTTTCTCTCACTCGGCCTAAAGGACCAGTGGTCCAGCCTTTAGGGTCTTTGACTCTTCTTGCTCAGTCACAGCTCAGGTTGTTTTGCCAACTTACTTCTACAACAGACTGTCTTCCCACTTGGTCAGAGAACGTGTTCTACTCTGCCGTTTCACTTTGTATATACTTTGTATATCTCTTGTGGTTTATTTCAATTTATTTATATTTTTATTTTATTTATTTATTCAGAGTGGTCTAAGAAATAAACTGTGTTCCTAGAAGGACTTTTCATTAATTGAACTACTTTAACATTAGACACCAGTATGTAATTAGACAAATACTTTTGTGTTTTTTTTTTCTCTTTGTTTCTCTCTCATTCATTCTTTCTCCCATTCCTTTCTCCGTCTAGCTTGATGTTTCTGGATGTTCAGAAAGATCCTGTTTATAATCCAGCATTATTATTTTTACCTCCATCTTCCTACCTTCACACCCAATACAAAGTGTGTGTGTGTGTGTGTGTGTGTGTGTGTGTGTGTGTGTGTGTTCCTGTGTGCAGGCACGTGGGGATCAGAGAACAACTTTAGATATCCTTCCTCAGTAGCTGTACGGCCTGGTTTTTGAGAGATGGTATCTGTCACTGGCCTGGGACTCACAAGGAGGCTGGCCAGTGAGCGACCTTTCAGGATTCATCTTTAACCAGCTCACCAGCTTTGGGATTATAAGTGCTCATCAACATGCCTGCCTTTCTTTTTAAATCTAGGTTCTGGGTATCAAACTCCGGTCTCCATAATTGCAAAGCCAGCACTTCACTGACTGAGCTCTTACCTCAACCCCCTCATATCTAACCCTTTCAAGCTTCCATTCATCCTCTGAATAGAATCAGCTCCTGATGTAAAACCCGTCACCACCAGGCTGTGTGTGTTCAAAGTCTGTTTTAACAACTGTAACCCACAGGATCCAGACCATCCACAGACTCATTCTTAGGGATCCCCTGTTTTATCTCGGGAGAGAGCCCTTTAATATTCTCTGCAGGTGCCCTAGCTGTTAAGAGGCTCAGTATCTCAGAGCCTCCCACCTCCCACAAGTCAGACACTGCCTCCCCACCCCAGGTAGCAGCAGTTGAGATTAAAGTGCTTGTGGGCAGTACTAATCCAATCAGGGCTGGCTCTGTCTGTCTCTACCAGTGGGGAGGGAAGGCATCTTGGCAGAGTGCCTTTCAAGTCAGCTCAGCATTCCTCCTGGGGTCAGAGTCCTGTGCTCTTTTCTGAGGGTTCTGCAGAAGTGAGGGTGGTTGTCACCGGCTTCACTAAATCATCCTTCTGCCATAGAGTCATGATACGTGCATGTGTGGAGAGAGAAATGGAGAGGGGAGAAGTGAAGAGATTGGGGGGTGGGGTGAGCTTTAATAAACTGGCAAGCAGGGGCAGAAAGTGCAGTAGTAGTTTTCTAAATTTCAAAGATTTGGAAAAACACATTCGACCCTTTCCTCTTGCCTAAGCACCTCACAATAGCCACCAGATTTACAAGATAGGAATGGGGGAGGGGGGTCAGGGGGATTTGCGTTTCTGCATCCTCCAGGCTCTCTGGCGAAATCAACAGAGACCCCCTTCCAAGAATGCTGTGTAGAAGACTGCAGAGAACATTAATAGTATGAAATCTCTTTCTATTTCAGGTTAAGGAGCCTAGCAGGGTGTGGCTGGGGAAGATTGGCAGAAGAGTTGATACTTGGGGTGGGGGCGGGGCTGGAGAGGCTTTGGGATTTTGCAGAAAAGATCTGTGCTATGGAAGTCATAAGGTGGAACACAAAGCAGTAGGGTGACCTTCTCTATTGTCCCTGTGGCTTCACTTCTGCCTATAGACGAGACCAGGGCCGTCTCCGTAGTACATCCAGCCCCATGTACTCACACTTCAGTGTTTGCCACATGGAACAGCTAGGAATGTAGACTTTCTTTATTTACAGCCCTAAGTAGATTTTAACCACTCCTGAGAGAGAAGTAGATGAATAAAGAAAGCAATCTGAGGCGCTTCCAGGAAGCTGAAGTAGTAGTAAAAACTTGCATTAGTCTGTTTATTCCTCCACCGAATATTTACAGATCGTCTACTGTAGATCTACAGCGGTTGACAAATGACCTAAAGATCTTTCCCCACACGGAGATCATATTCAGATGTGAAGAGATGCAAGCAAGCAAGTAAATACATGTGCAAGATTGATAAATACTCAGGAAAACAGCAGACAACGTGAAGAATTGCAGGGACTTTTGCATGTTTCATATAGGTTTTATTTTTTTTATTTATTTATTTTATTTATTTATTTATTTATTTATTTGGTTTTTTGAGACAGGGTTTCTCTGTATAGCCCTGGCTGTCCTGGAACTCACTTTGTAGACCAGGCTGGCCTAGAACTCAGAAATCCGCCTGCCTCTGCCTCCCAAGTGCTGGGATTAAAGGCGTGTGCCACCACGCCCAGCTTGGTTTTATTTTCATTTCATGCCAAGAAATTTTTGTCACTGGGCTCCAGCTTTGTTTCAGGTCATGGAATCAGCATATAGATAGAAGATGGATGGATGGATCAGTATGTAGATTATAAATAGATAATAGACAGATAATGATGGTGGTGTTGATGATGACAGATGATGGACAGACAAATACACAATACATATATACATACATACATACATACATACATACAATCAACCTCTGCATTCATGGATGCTACATCTATAAACTGAACAATAAATCACAGACCAGAAAAATAAAATGTTTATCTGTGCTAACTGTGCACAGAACTGTTTCCCTTGTCGTGGTTCTCTCAGTGATACAATCTAACAACTCTTCACACAGCCTTTGCATTGTATTAGTAATCTAGAGGTGACATAAAGCATAGAGTAGGGTGTTGCTGAGTAGGAAATCCCATGCTATGCTACGTAAATGTCTTAAGTGCCCTTAAATTACGAAATGCACAGAGGGCTCTGCGTCATTGTCCTGCCCTACATCATCTCTGAGTTTCATTACAGTCATCTGCAAAATGACACGGAAGAATTACTGTGCATGTCATATGCAGGGGTGCAAGGAGCGACCCCCCCCCCAGCAGCTGTTGCTGAGGAAGTGATAGACCAGTTGCCTCCTTCATCTTCTCACCCAGGAACAGAAAAGACAGCAGGGCACAAAGGCCTCTTACAAGAAAGGGGAGCAGAGCTGCTGTTTGTGTTGGTTTTCATTGTTTCCATGGCCATGTAGACCTTAGGAACCTTATACTAGGTGACCTTAGAACCTCTAGCAGTGTTAGGTCAGACATGAGGGTTCTCATACCGCACTCCACCATTTAAGAGGTTCAGGAAAGATGATTGCCTTGAGTTTGAGTCCAGCCTGGACTACAGAGTCAGACTGTCTCAGATTACCCCCACTCCAGCACCAACAACGAAAACGACTTCACCATTAGCTGTGGGTTGGCCTAATGTGGTTGGTATTCTGATGTTAACTCTGCTTCCTTGGTTGTCCCCTACCCCACAAACAGTCCATCACTTATTCGGGTAATCTCATAGCAACCTTCTCCCTATTTTAACTGGTCAATAAAGGCTAGAGCCTGTGATTGGGCAGTGGAGGGGAAAGGTGGGACTGGAGGTTTGAGAATGAGGGCAGGGAGAGAGGGAGAAGAAGAGAGGAAAAGGAGAGAGGACAGAGGAGTAGGAGGAAGAAGAAGATGAGGAAGATGAGGAGGAGGAGGAGGAGGAGGAGGAGGAAGAAGAAGAAGAAGCTGTGGTGGACCAGAACCACGTGACCAGGATAAACCACAAGTAGCAAGGGGTCTTATAATTGGGGAATAAGTTAATATAGTGTCTGATCCGCCTAATCTAGGCATATAGCTTATAATTATAATAACTGGATTGTGTGGTTTTTATATGGGGTTATTGGGGTTGGAAATTCCAGCAACAAATATTACTTTTTTAAAAAAATAGTCCATAGTTATATACATTCTAGAAACAATAAAAAAAAAAAATGAAGGCATGTTCCCCTTTGACACCACGTACCCACAAGAAATGCCAACAATGGCATTAATAATGATGCCCCAATGTATATCAGCCAGAACCCTTTGACATGGAAAAAAAAAATCACATTTGATAGGTAATCTATGGAATAGACTTGGACAAACATTGTATCTGCTTTAAAAAACAAACAAACAAACATACAAGAAACATGTACCCATTTGCTCCAGTGGCTTTCTTTAAAAACACACGCTTGTGCATATTTTCTACAAAGCAAGAAAGCCTCACAGTAGTGATTACTATCCATTGGACCATGGCAACTTCTCTTCCTTTTCTTATAAAAGAGTCATTATTCCAGGGCCACAGAACAATTGGGAGAAATGCCAACATTTAAACATGTCACATTCCCTTGGACAGGTAATTATTCCCCCACTTTCCACAGCAAATAACCTCTTAAAATAGTTTTGTTAATTACTCCCTTGAAAGGCAAATCCCCTTCTAGACACACCTGGGAAGTCTTGTGCTTGGAGCCACACCCTAGGTTGTATTATCTCAATGGTTCTCAGTGAGCATGCACTACTTTCATGAGCAAAATATCTAAGGATAGGAGATAAAATGAAAAGGTGTTAAACCACTTCATTTATTTATATTTATTATTTTATAATTATTAATTATTTATTAATCCTTTATTAACACCAGTGATTAGCCCAAACGTTTCTAGCTTTTACACAAAAATTTGCATGGATGGATTTTCGTGGATACTTTCCCTAGTATTAGAATAGGAACTAGATGTGAGGTAGAAGAATGAACTTGGGCTAACCCCATTCTTCCCGTGCTTAGCAGCCAAGGCAGGGAAAGCCTCTGCTCCATTCTCTGAGACAGATTTTAAAAAGGGGAGAGAGACTGAGGGTGAGGGAAGAAAAAAAGGGTGAGGGGAGATGAAGGGAGAGGGGGACAAAGAGAGAGGAAATGAGGGAAGTAAAGGGATGAAGAGAGTGTAGAATGAAAAAAAAATGCAGAGAGACAAACAAGGGAGAGTGGTGAGAAGAGAGCTGTAAGTGAAAGCGACTGGACCGTCCAAGGGCTCCAGCATGACCCGGGCTTAGAGTGCTAAACCACCGCTCCCGAGAACACGAGTTAAATTTGAGCTGAGCATCTTAAGTAATAAAAAGCCTAACTAGCAGGGACGTTGCCACATATCACCTGACTGCCAGCTTGTAGCCTGCCTGAGAACAGTAGCTGCCCAATTAGCTGCAGCCTCCACCTGGAATTAGATGGATCTAGGGAGCCTGGTTCCCCTGTATGAAACCCTAGGGTTGGTTTGCACTACAGCGATAGGAAGAGTGTAATAGGAAAAATGCTTCCAGCTTCCTGGAGCCACTTAACAAAGGTCCTGACAGGTGGAGGCAGCTGCCTGTGTCCCCGAATTGTGGAGCCCCAGGGTTAGAATCCAGCATTCATTCAGTAGGTCAGTCTTTTTACCAGTGCCCCCAAGAACTATTGCATGACTGTTGAGTACCGGGGCGAAATGCCCCTTGTTTCTCTCTCTAGGAGCCCATCAACTCCTGAGGAGGCTAAACGAGCAAGCACGTAAGAATTTTCCGTGGTGATAATTAAGACGAGGGACTTGAGAGGTGACTAAATTGCTGAAGTATTTTTCCTTACAAGCATGAAGGCCTGGCTTTAACCCTGAACTCGGCTGGAAAGGAAAAAATAAAATAAAATAAAGTAAGCCAAGCATGGTGATAACTCCAGTGCTGGGTAGACAGAGACAGGCAGATCCCAGTTCCACATTAGTAAGAGAAAGTAACTAACTCAGAAAAACAAACGAACAGCAACAACAACAACAACAACAACAACAACAACAACAACAACAACAAAAAAAATGAGCCAGGAGGAGACTTATTAGCATCTCAGATGTGACACTAAGTATTGTTTTCCGGTCTCCACGCCCACACACGTATACATACATAAAAAGAAAGAAGAAAGAAAGCAGGGAAAGAAGCAGGAGGAGGAAAGGAAAGGAAGGGCAATGGGAGAAAAGAAAGGAGGGAGGGAGGGAGAGAAGGGGAAAAGGGAAGCAGAAAGACAAGAAGGGGCAGGAAGGTAGATGGGGCCAGAGAGGGAGAGATGCAACAAAGTAGTGACTCTAGCTTCATGGCTCAGGGCAGAGGAAATAAACTCAGGGAAGAAACGTCTGAAGCAGGAACTTCTAAGTTAAGATTTGAATCACAAGGAGGACCCTACCTGCAAAGATCCAGAGAAAGCAGCCTGGGGGGGCGGGGGAATCAGTAAGATCCTCAGATTCAGTGAGGGCCACGTGTCTCCCCCACCCCTCCCTCCCAGCTAAGGAGGCTCTCTCTCTCTCTCTCTCTCTCTCTCTCTCTCTCTCTCTCTCTCTCTCTCTCTCTCTCTCTCTTCCTCCCCCCCATCCAAAATTCAAAGGCACACAGACATGTTTAATTTTAAAATCTCAAATTGCATACTATGCCTCTAGGAGAATATCTCCCGAACCTTAGATTATTTTTAGAATAGTCCACTTGAGTTTCCTCAAGTGCTTCCCCCCCCCCCTTATTCAAACCAGAAGACCCAAATAGTCCAGGTACATCAGCCTCCTCTGAATACGGAAACTGCATTCACCAGCCACTTGCCAAAAATTGGATCTTACTTCAAAGCTCAATGACTTGATTACTCCCAGAGCAGAATACATTACACTGATTACCGGATTATTCACGTGCTGCTTCCGAGAGGTTGGGCAACATTGCTCAACATCCCATCCACCAACAAACACAGGAACAGACGTGGGGAATTCAGTGCTGGTATGCAAACCGCCTCCACGTTGTGGTTGCAGTGCCCAGGTTTGCTCCTCTGCACATATTTTTGCTAAACTGATTTTGGAAAAGAGAGATGCAGTAGTAATTTGGAACCACAGGAAACAAATTTAAAAGAAAAAAAAAAAAAAGTCCCAGCAAGAAACCATATCTGTAAAGGTTTCTATGATGTGACACATACTAGGTCCTCAGGTGATACATAATAGGTCTTGCGTATATAGGGTCTCTTTTCACCTTTCCAATGTCAAGACCATAGAAGTCATTTTTATGTCAACAATTGGCTGAAATCATATTCACTGATTCATATTTTGGTCCTTATGAGCCTAGTGCTGTGGTTTTGGCCCCCTGGCAATTGCTGCAGCTTTGCCAGCTGATACCAGAAAAAAAATAAATAAAATAAAATAAAATAAAAGAGGTCTGGGTGGGAAAAGAGTAGGAAACTTTCACAGGCTGATTCCCCACCAACCAACAATGAGCACTGTGTGCTCAAGACATTCAAATTCCTATTATTTTCCTCTTTTAACATTAAAAAAAGAGCAAGTACCAAAACCCAAAATGAAAACAGGGCATCCTGAGTTCAAATAAGGCGTTACTCAGAATGAGCAGCATAATTCCCCTGAACTCTATGTTGTTAGCTAATCAGCATAGTGGGTTGTTTTTTTTCTGTTGGCATCTACTAACTGTCATGTCATTTCCACAAGGGTGCCATCTGTATTTATAAAAGAATTATCTTTGTGGTGATCGAGCAATCTACAAACAATGGTGCTATTTAACTTTTCTTAGGGGATCAATTGTAGAATTAGGTTAAAGGATTTATGAGTCTCTTTTTCAGGATGATCCTTGAGAGGATTTGCTCGTGTCTCCTCGATGAGGGGTGGGGGGAACACTTGAAACAAATAATCAAATATGCGGGAATGTAAATAATTTTGATTTATTAAAACAGAAATTTTGACATATTCCTTGGTATTTTGGATGTTGGTATGTACGTTTTTTTAAGATTTTATTTTTAATTACATGTATATGTGTGCGTGTGCACATAGCTGTGCGTGAGTAACGTGTCCTGGGAGACCAGAAGACAGCATGAGATTCCTTGGCTCTGGAGTTACAAGTGGTTGTGAATTACCTAACATGGATGCTGGGAACCAAACTCAAGGCCTCTGCAAGAACACACCCACACTTCCCCCACCGCGCCCTCTCTCTAGCCCTAACATATGCCTTTTAAGCCAATGTGTTGAGTTCCTACTACAAGTCCACTAAAGTGATCATAAACAAAATATTTTCCTCTTTTTCTCCTTGTTGACTGAAAGGATGGGTCATTGTCCAGTATTCTCTGGTTTGGCATCCTTGGTTGAGACAGAACAGCTTTGCCTTATCCAAGGCCACTGCTCTTGAGTGGAATCAATATTTGCCCAACAAGGTTAGGTACAACAAATGCATGCCCAAAACTTCCTTTGTTTGATTCTTAATGTTGTCTTGGCAACAAAAGCCCTGGCCCAGTGGTGGCTGGTCAGCAAGCCCTCACCGCTGAAGGAGGCACATATTCAGAATAGATGACCTTCAGTTAGCCATGGACCTCATAAACAAGTAATGCCAGATGACTGTAAAGACATTTTTATTGAAAGGATTTCAATAACTACCAAGTAGAACCCAGAGAGAATAACCTTCTATGACACAGGAGTGTATTACTTAAACTTTGGGTCAATACAGAAAGATAGAATACAATTTAAAAATATCGAAGACAGACGTCTCTTCATTGGGAAGTAATTTTTCCTGGTAGCGATCAATTGCTTTGTAAATTTAAAACAGTGTTTTTAAGGATTGTGATTAAAGTTAGTATGTGGCATGCTGATAAAATAAAAACGTAAAGCAAACACTAATATACAGAGATTTGTGGATTTCCTGCTATGGGCCACATAGAATGAGCAACAAGTGCAAGAATAAACACAATACACAGAGGCTTGAACCTCATAGAGCTAGTGATTTCTAAGGGGTCTGCAGATGAGCCATCAGGTATAAGCTCACTAAGTCATATTAGAGATAAAAATTAATGTGTATAACTAAATTATATGTGTTACAAAACATAACTACTATGTTTTGCTCTCCGTATAGTACAGTATCATTGCTTTTCAAAATCTACAATATTTCTTTTAGATCATGTGATTATTCACAAAAAAACAACATATAAATATGTTGGAATAACATATAAATATGAGGGTGGAAACGTAGATCTTGGAGAAAGTGACTCTGTTATCCCATCAGGGGATGGAGAGGATAAACTCTGGGTCAGACAAGGCCTGAACCCATGATCTGGCTCCACTGCTGTCCTGAGACATTTGCCACATCATGGTTTCCTTATTCAGGAAAGATGGCATGAGATAAATGAGGTTAACAAATGTACATGTGTTTTAAGTTACTTTATTATTTTATGTATATCGTCATTTTGCTCACATACATGTCTGTGCACCAAGTATATACCTGGTACCCATAGAGACCAAAAGAGATTTTGGAATGAAAGATAGTTGTTACCAGTCGGATGGGTGCTGGGATTGGAACCCCAGACTTCTGGGAGAACAGCAAGCTCTGTTAAATGTTAAGGCATTTCTACAGCCTCAAATATAAATTTCTTAAAAAGAACTCAGGCCTCATTGTAATTAGAGCTGCCTTAGAGTGTGTGGTGGTAATACTCCTGACAGAACATTATAATAGGATTCAGAAGTCTTAGTGCAAGTTCCGAATTTCCCTCTCCTGAGTGAACTTGCACAAACTTGGATTAAAACCTCAGACCTCTAAAGGTGATTTTCTTTGATCTAAAATATACCTAATAGAACTTATTTGTGAGAAAATTGATAGGGTGTCGATTTCAGGTGTCCACATGAGTGGGCTGTAGACTGCCCAGTTACACGGTTCCACATTACTGCAGACATGTTTGTGAGGGTGTTTCTCAATGAGGTCAGCTCCTGATCTGAAGCAGTGGCCTAGTGAATGAGGCAACCCTTCCCAAAGCAGAGAAGGCTTCACTCAAGCCACTAAAGGCACGAATAAAACAAAAGGCAAAGTGAGAGGCAATTCCCTTTCTTCCTGGAGATCTCTGAGCTGGGCCTGGTTCTGCTGCCTTTAGACCTGAACCAGAAGCTACACCACCAGTCTCCTGGTTCCATGCCATTGCCTTCCTCATCCCTGGGACTTGTAGAGACTTGAAACTCAGACCACAGGCTGTAAATTTTGGGGACTTCTAAGACTTTATAAGCTACACATGAAAATTAATCAATAAATCAGTGCATGTGTGTATGTGTGTGCGTGTGTGTGTGTGTGTGTGTGTGTGTGTGTGTGTGTGTGTGCCTGTGTGTAAAATCTCTATTGGTTTTCGTCTCTCTGGAGAATTTAAACTACCACCATAGAGACAAAAAAAAAAAAAAAAAAAGACAATTAAACCGTCTCATTAAATACACTACTAATTTTATAGGTGCTGTGTTTTACCTGAGTGTCTACTAAAGGCCCATGAATTAAAGGCTTGACACCAAGCCCAAAAAGTTATTGTCAGGTAGTAGAGCCTTGAGGTAGTGGGGTCTGCTAGAAGCAAGTTAGGTCATTATGGACATGCCCCTGAAGGCATTAGGACCCCAGCCTCGTGCCTTTGGTCTGCTTCCTGCTGTAGGAAGTGAGTAGATTCCTCCACCAAGATGTATTGTCTCCACAGGCCCTGAAGCACATGAGCTAAGCAGCCTGGGCTGAAACCTACAGAACTGTGAGCCCGCATCAGCACTTCACCTTTTAGAGGAATTTCCTTCATTATTTTATTAGATATTTCCTTCATTTACATTTCAAATGCTATCTCAAATGTCTCCTATACCCTACCCCCACCCTGCTCCCCTGCCCACTCACTCCCACTTCTTGGCCCTGGCGTTCCCCCATATGGGGCATATAAAGTTTGCAAGACCAAGGGGCCTCTCTTCCCAATGATGGCCGACTAGGCCATCTTCTGCTATATATGCAGGTAGAGACACGAACTCTGGGGGTACTGGTTAGTTCATATTGTTGTTCCACCTATAGGGCTGCAGACCCCTTCAGTTCCTTGGGTAATTTCTCTAGCTCCTCCATTGGGGGTCTCTATGTTCTATCCTATAGATGATCCACTTCTTTTTTTTTTCCAATTTTTAATTAGGTATTTACTTCATTTACATTTTAAATGCTAACCCCAAAGTCGCCTATACCNTCCCTCCCCCTTGGGTAGAGTGGTAGAAATCAAATAGCATAGTAAGATCACATACTCCACACAGAGCCTCTTACCAGAGCTTTCCTATAACTGCTAAGGATCAGATTTGCAAGAAACAATGTGAATCTGTGCTTCATGCATTAGTTGGATAAACTCTCCTGAATTCTCTGGGCCTGAGTTATGTGTTCAGCAAAGTGAAAGATCATTGTTACGATAAGGAATGGAGAGCTGATGTACAAAGGGCCTGAGAAGGTCTAACACACTAGAGAGTCCTGATGAGACCTTGCATCCCTTTCCGGTTAAGCCTGACTCCATATTTCCTGTGTGTATTCCTATGTTATAAAATGCTTAAAATGAAAAGCAGTATAAATATCCCTTGAATTATTTTTAAACGATTGTTTATGGTTTCGAGGGGGAAAAAATCTATAGACATATAAAACACTCAGGATGTCAAATATACAGTATCATCATTCCGCACGATCATAGCTAATACAGTCCCATCTAAATTGCAGTCTCATATTTGACATAATTATACATAACCAAACACTAATAAAAATTGCTGCCTTATATTTCAAATTGGTAATTATGGTAGTAAACATTAACAACATGTCAGATATAAGATGGTGATTTGTTCTGAAATGTATTAGAAATCATTATACTGTATGATAATTTTAATTACAGTTTGGTAGCTGGAGAGCATGTAGCAGTCTCCTTCTCCAAGTGCATGATGGGAGCTCGCTGCTCTTGGGCTCTGCCCTAGCCCTGGCTGCAATTTAATAATAGTGTGAGCCCAGCCTCCCAGGACAACTGGAATAGCATGAGATTTGGAGCCGCTCTTCCAAGATTTTAATCTTCGCTCTGTCACTTGCTGGGCACTTGAATTTAAGTAAAGGTAATCTCTCTGTGCCTCTGTTTTCTGTCCTTTAAAATGGAAGGTAGGGACCAGCAGGATGGCTCAGTGCCTGAAGGTGCTTGCCACCAACACCTGACAATCTGAGCTTGGTGCTCAGGTACCACATGGTAGAGAGAACCAACTCAAACAAGCTGCCCTCTGACCTCCACATGTTCACTGTCACACAAACACACTCTGAAATCAAGAAACGCAAACTTTTCATGGAAAACAAGACTACCCACTTCAGAGGGCTGTAATGGCAGATCTAGCAACCACTCTGTGTGCAACGCTTCGTCTAGTACAGAGGACATGGAAAATCATCAATACGACGTGGTTATTGATATTAATGGACATTTGATATTAATAGAGACATCACTTTCCTAAACTTTCAAGCTCAAACTCTAAATAATAGAAATCCAATGTTCTGTTTAACATCAAACATGCTAAACGCTATTTTCTAGCTATCTCTCGGGATGTTCTTCAAAATAAATGTAATCTTTCTCCCTCATGCTTTCTACATCGACTTTTTTCCCCCTCTCACTCAGTGTTGGTGGTCAGGTAGGAATCTATGTTTGGATTTACATTTTCAGCTCTTGAGAATGTGCGTGTTGGCTCATCTTCTCCTGACCCTTTATTTGTGCTCTAGTAGGGCCATTAAGCATGTCTCCAGGACTCAGGCTGTGGTTGGCCAGCAGCCGTGGAGAAGCATCAGGGAGACTCCACCCCCAAGCAGCTCAGCAGAGGAGCCATGAAGTTCCCACCTCTCCCCACATCATAACCCACATAAGCAGCCCATGGACCTAATGTAGAAATGTAATGCCCGGGAAGGAAGGAAGGAAGGAAGGAAGGAAGGAGGGAGGGAGGGAGGGAGGGAGAAAAAAGGACTTACACGAGAAGAGACTTATTTCAACACAGAGACTATTTGTGTTTATCCACTTCCATCTTTTTAAGATCTCTGGATCTTACATCCTGCAAGACTCTCTAAGACCTCCATGCAAAGTGAAACAGGCCTCGCAGCATTGTGATAAAGCACCTTCCCTTTCCACATTTCCATACCATTTCAGATAAAATATTTGGGAGAAAAGACTGGACTGCTAATTAGAGAACTGTCTGGAACCACCATGAAACACATTTCCGTTGGTGCAATAAGCAAAGACTGTTCATTAAAATCACTGTCCTCAGTAAGAGAAAGCTGTTTCAGGCGCCATAGATCTAATTCACAGGAGTGATCATGCAGACCCAGGTACAGTATTCATTATTAACTTAAAAAGTATGCCAAATCAATTAAAAAGCATTTTAAAGGGAAGGAATAAAATTTAGTTCTACCTAACTGCGGCTCAGCTCTAATTTATCTTCCAGCCACTTTCAAGGGATTTTACTTGGTTCTTAATCTAACATTCATTGGAAAGGGTAATTCTCATGAAATTACAATGCATCTCTTGCAACGTTTAATGCAAATGCCCCTCTTCTTAGGCAATGGAGAGCTGCTTCTCCAATAAAGACTCCCTTCAAAGTGCAAAGTGGGGGAGCCCTGGGAGCTACCGTGAAGAACAAAACACTGCATTTCCGAAGCTGCTCAGACTTAAAACTCTGCCTGCATCCCTGTAACAAATTGGGTTCCAAATATAGGTTATTCACAACGTGTTTGTTATAAGGCAAGGCATATGAATTCCTGCCGTGTCTTTCTTTACAAACATGTCAAGACTTGTGAACCCTTAATGAAATGCAGAATTTTAGAGGCAAGAAGCTAAGAAGATGCCAGGGAGAAGACACATGCTTTCCTGAGAGTGGGACCTTCTCAAGCTAGGGCCAGACACAGAGATACTAGGTTACTTTCGAGGTCACCAAGTCGACCGACTTTAATTTACATGTGAAGAAACCCAGGCCCTAAGCAGACACTTTCCTAACTCCTAGTGTTGTTTAGAAGTAAAGACCCCCCAAACCTGGGGCTCACCTGCTGAGCCCAGGTGCCTTCCACCTCAATAGAATTGTAGATGAGATTCTAAAACACAGTTTGTTTTGTAAGGCATCTTTTTTTTAAATCCCATGAAACACCAACCTTCTGGTATCCATAAAACTCAGAAGTGAGCTTATCCCCTACAGCGTATTGTTACACAAATTACTTTTGTTGTTGTTTGCTTGCTTGTTTGTTTGTTTTTTAAATTAAGACCATCACCAGAAATCCCAGAGACTATCTACTTGCTGTTCAATTGCTTTCTAGCAAGGGACTTCCTGTTGTGACCACAGTCTATCAACCTACCCTTGTTTTAGTTTAAAGCAGGGGTCAGCAAACATTTTTTGCCAAAGACCAGATGTGGCTGTTTCAGGCTAATCTCCATGGCAACCTCTCAACTCCACCATTGTTATACAACAGCAGACGTGGGTAATGTATGGGTAAGTGAATGAGTGTGGCCTTCTTCCAATAAAACTTATACCACAGCAGAATTTCCTGCCATGCCTGTGTTGTGAAGTATCCCTTCCTCCTTTGATTTTACTTATGTGAACATGCAGAGCTCACTGTTTGCTATTGATCTGTACAAAAACAGGCGGTGGGGGTGATCCATCTCAACCCACGACAGTTTGACCAGTCCTAGATTACAATCAATGAAAAAGGTCCCAGCACTCAAGAGGCTAAGTTAAGAATTGTGAGTTCAAGTCCACCCTGAGTCGGGTGGGAAGGTAAGGAGGTAGGAAGACATGAAGGGAGAAAGGGAGGGAGGGAAAGAAATTCTTCTCTTATGCCACTATTAGGGCTTTTCTGACAAATACACATTTTTTTGTTGTTCTTAAATGCACATGTTTTCTATTTGTGTTGGGAAAATAATAGTTCAAGAAGCTAATGGTTTCAGTGACCACGAGGTGCTCCTAGGTAAGACATCATTCTTTAAATGTAACTTAATGGGCTGTGCAGTCACCAAAACAAGCCACAAGATTGCATCGTTACCTCGCCGGATGAGGGAGAAATCTCCATCCATACGAGGTTGCCCTGAGACCTAAGGTTTTAGGCTTCCTGTGTAAGTCCTGCTTAGTTTGGGAAATAAATATTTTAGTTGCACACATGGCCAATACCAGCATCAACCAATCTGTCATTTGGAGTCATTATCCTTCTTTTGTCTGCATGATGAAGTAAAGAGGAAGGCTCTATTTAAATACCTTTATACAGAGTACAACTCTACCGGCATCAGCATATTACAAAAACCAATTTTCTTACATCAACTTCTATCTACTTCTAATTCTGTAGCATAGCTCTGGGGAGTTGCTACAAGGTCTGTGTAAACTGAAAATCTAAATAACATTATGACGCCTATTACAGAACTAATTTATAATCTAATACCCCAGTTGAATTTAATATCCTATTTATTTATTCAAGCAAAATATCTGGAAAAAATATGTCACATCATAATGTAGTTGTTATGAAAATGGAAAAATAAAACAGAATTTTAGAGAAGGTCTGATAATTGCTAGGGGCAGGCACAAGCAAGAATTTCAGAGCCCCTTACACAAAGAAGAGGCAGGAGCCTTTGATAAATAGAATCTTTGCTTTATAATACAATTATTGTCAAATTTAGTATTTTACATCAAATTTACAACTCTAAAATGTGATTCCTATTAATGTTATCTGCTTAGAGCTACTGCCGCATAAAACTGTTGGCCAACAGATGCCACCTCATTGCTGTCTTTAACAACTCCATTCCCATCCTGGATGAAGGAGCCCAGCTTTATGGCAGCGTTTATAAGCTGTGTTGCCAATACAAATGTGTAAGTGATGTGCATATATATATAATATGTTACAGGCTAGTGGAGAGAATTACAGCACTGCTTCTCTGAATACTGAGTGCCCTACTGATTTTTCCCCTAGAGATAAAAGAAGGGAAAGAATGAAAGGAGGAAGGACAGAAGAGAAGAGAGACATTAGCGAAATGCAGGAAACAGGACTGTGGAAGGCAGAAGGGCCATGCACTGCAAAAAGCAATCATTCTGTCCTGTGGCTGGACGTGCTCATCCACCCAGGAGTCTGTAGATAACCAATGGGAAACTTTAGCTGGTCCCTCAGCTAAACCAGCACTCCCTCTGGAGTTCCTGTAACTCAAAGAATATCCAGGAGTCTCAGTTCTTTTGCAAAATGCCCACGGCTTGCTTTCTCTTGACCCAGGAGCCACGTTTTTTAGCTTAGGTAGTAACTCATAGTCATGCTGCTAGAGAGAAGACACAGACCCACACAAACCTAGGACCTAACTACAGTCGCACCATTCCTTCCATTTCTCACAGAAAAACAGGCTCAGCAGTCCCTAGCATCATGGGATCTCACAGGGCTAAGTCCTTAGGTCCTCTTACAGCCATGTCTGTCTAGGTCACGAGCCTCGCTCTCAACCTCCTGAACTTTGAAGACGCTGGACATTTATTCCTATGCATTTCCAAGTTTAGCGAGCAGTGGCCCCAGTGTCCATGTGTGAGGTGCATCTGGGATGAGCTCTTCGCTCTTGAAATGATTAAACGCAGTTCTCAAAAGCCTGGAATCCCATAATTAGCAATTCATTCCTTTGCCTGAAAGGTTTTTCTGATCTCTGAGGGTACTGAAATTAAACTACTTGGGAGAGGCAGTATCTCTAGTTCTCTTATAGGATGACACTGGGAGTCTACAGAAATTAAACAGAGAAACAAGAGGAAGACCGCCCCCCGCCCCCAGGATACAAAGTCACAGAAGGAGATTCAGTCCCACACATGGAAACACACAAGATTCTCTGATCATACACAACCTCTGAGGAAGCCCACGGGTAACATGTGTTAGTCATCTGAGCTTCCTCAGTGAGAAAGGCTGAGTACAATGTGACAACACAAAGGACTCCCAGGATTCCTGAAGTGTTCTAGTAGGCACTAAGCTACCAAGGTTTCCTTCAGATTTTGATGAAGAAGCCATATGCATCCCTACTAGCAGAGGGACCTTCTTGATGGTTTGCCTACCCCAAATAGAGACAGGAACCCCTGCTATTTTTCTTGGTACCCTGACCAGCATGGATTCTGCCTCCCGCCAGCTCCCAGGCCACACCCACTCCACCCCCATTCCTGGTATCAGCTTAGCCAGGATGCTGGAGAACTGAGCAGATCCATTTTACCTGCTCTTTGTGAAAAAGTGTGTATATGCAACAGAAACCCAGCTCTCGGCGCTCTATTGATTATCACCTATAAATCTAGCTAGTGGTAAAAAGCTTCCATGAAATACAACCCTGGGAAATAAATCTCTCAGAGAGAGAGAGGAAATCTGATGGGAAATAAAATTCTCTCACATTTCATTTATTCCCTTGTTTAAAAGACTGACTTTCCAATCAACTATGAACATTAATGTGACTTAGAAGGGGGGGGCAGGGTGCCAGCTAGAGGGGTCAGCCAGACAGACGAGCAAATGTGACCAGCTATGTGCCATCAGAGAGTAACTCACACTCTCTGAACTCCAGTTCCATTACCTCTAAAGAAGAATAACAAACAGGGTGACAGGGAGATTAAATTAGATAGACTGAAACAGACCAAGTCTATCTTAGCAACTTGGG
The DNA here is from genome assembly GCF_900095145.1 of Mus pahari. Classification (NCBI taxonomy): domain Eukaryota; kingdom Metazoa; phylum Chordata; class Mammalia; order Rodentia; family Muridae; genus Mus; species Mus pahari. The sequence continues at coordinate 44,069,277 of NC_034602.1, forward strand.
ATGGCAGCTGTCACGAGGAACCCGTATCTATCTTTAAATGTTTTAATGCAAAAAAAAAAAAAAAAAAAAAAATCATTAGCATCTGAAAAGCGATCTCTACATTCTTCCCAGAATTCCTGGCAATGATCAATAAGGTTCATTCATTCATGCATGCATGCATTCATTCATTCAGTTGATGTTTGTTGAACACAAGCTGTGAGTCAGTCTTTGTCCTAGGCTCTGGGAATCTGTTCCAGTTTGCTCTCTCACTGTAAAAGGTTATCATTTCAATGCTTAAGGCTACATGGGAGATGAAGCAGATGGTAAGCAAGTAATACAATTTTTCCATAAGTTCATATCCACTCAGCACTCTGTCCTTCATGGTTGTTGATAACACCTGTCTGTTTTCCGGAAGCCTTTGGTGACCTCCACTATAGTTATTGCTCTTGGTTCTCATGACCCCTGACCTGGATGATTGTCTGAATCTCCACACCGTAGTGCTATTTTGACTCAACCAACGGACAACTCCCTTACGCTGTGGATTCATATTAGAAAGGACAGAGTCTCATTAATTTTTTACTGCCCCCTACTAAAAGTATCCACACTTAGAGGCAGCCTGTGTGGCTCCATCTCTGCCTCAGAACAAGTAAGCTCGACATCAGCGTCTCTCCTGCATCCCGTCTTATGACTCCTGTACCCATGCAAGAAGATTCCAGATGTTCCCTTCCACAGCAATAACAGTCAGTGGAAATGGTTTCCAGAATAAAGCATTGGTGTTGGCATTTCCACTACTGCTGGCCAGTGACAGCCCTTTTCACCATTTAACCATTTTTTTACCTTCCCATCCTAGATTTCTAGAATCTTCTTTGGTGAAGAGAGAAAAGCTGTATCCTGTTCTTCCCAGCACACTTCATCAATAAAGTGGCCTTTGGCTTTGCTTTTGTTTGTTTGGTTGGTTATTGTGACCATTCCAGGCAGATAACTGAGGACCCTGAATCTGGCCAAATGCTGGGCAAAGAAAGAGCAAAGCTAGGCTGAGTGATTTGCCAGATTGCTGGAAAAGACGGACCATGAGCCTTCTGAGGGTTCCTCATACAACTCCATATTTGGGTCACTTAGAAGAGAGTTTGGAAGTGGGAAAATGACCACAGACATTTAGGATGATCAAGTTATCAAAGGAAAGAAGAGCAAAAAACAAACAAACAACTCTTTCCATCTTGGATCCCCCAGACGTGGGCCAAGCTTTGTTATAATCATGTCTAGCTCTCTAAACAAACAAACAAAAAAGAATAAAAGGAAGTGGGAGAGGTCAAAGAATTCACAAGCCAAAACCTGGCAGACTCTCCCATCTTGACTCACATGTGGTCTCCTCACTTCCCACTCCTTCCTCAGATGGTGACAGAGCTCCAGTGGCATAGGCAGCACCCTCAGGCACTGTCACTTCCTCTGCAGCCTCCTGCAAGCATGATTGGCTGTCATGCTCATGTGGGCAGAGGCCAGCCTCTGCTCCCCCTGCTTCTCTGTGCTTCCCATCAAAATGGCACGCTGCTAGAAATGTGCTCTGGGTATGTGATTTGGGGCAGATAGTTGCTGGAGTCCCCATATGCTTAAGGTACATAACTGGGCCACTGAGATAAAGGAATTTAAACATTCTAGAAAACAGCGGGAGAGCAAATTGGCCTTTTCCTCGGAGAGCTATTATTAGAGAGCCCTAGCCCAATTCAACCGGAGAGCCAATATCCAACCCTAGCGCTCTTCGAAACAGTGCCCCCGCATTCCAACTCCTTCCAAAAAGGGTGCCCCAGGGCCCCCAGTCAGACATGGATCTGGTCTTTCAAACTGCCCACTGGCTTGCAGAGATCAATAGATGTCTCTCTTCTCACATCGCAGCTCCGCGGTCCAAAGTTTAATCTCACATGATGCCGGGAACTCACGAAACATGGCACTCCATTTGATTTGTACTCGTGGAATTTGGCAGCCGGCTCGCTCTCTTCTCTGTGTACCTGCTGAAGTCACAGCTGCTGCCTAAACTTTGTAAATAAATGCTAAACAAATGCCAAATAAAGAAACCAACTTCCCAGGAAGCAGACAGGGCAGGAGATCACAGTTTTTGTTCTCAAAAATGTGTTATGACCTGCTTCAACGCTGCGCCCATACAGACTTACAGCTCCTGTGAGTCTCTGGTCTCCTGGGCCTTGAATGCTCTTTTACTTCAAAGAAGGGAGGAGGAAGGGAGGGAGGATAGAGAGGCACACACAGCCATATTCTTTACTACAGAACACATTTCTACGGAAAGTAGAGAGTAGTTTTTCATGGGACTTAATCTGCCACTGTTCAACAAAAATCAGTAAGTACGTGGTCTTCATTTCCCATGACCCTTTACTCGCTCCACTGCCTATGTGAGGATCGTCTGTGCCTTTTCGTGGCTCCTGGTCCTCTGGCTCTCTGGGGTATGTTTCTCAACAGTAACTTGAAAGGCTCATGGAGTTCATCACTCAAGATATTCAAGCACATTGTGTCCATGTTCTCTTGGGCTAGTTAATGGCAGGCCACATTGACCAACCGTGGCTAGAGAATGATATTTGTCATCATGGGTGAAAAGCCACTGTTTGAGTGAGCTGCCAGTCAGCCTCCTCCGTTTCTATGCCCATCTCCAAGGAAACATCTATTTGACATGCAAAACGAGAGGTGAGAAAGAGGTGGGGCTCGATTGAGAGAACTGAGCCTGAAGCACAAGCATGTCTGTTTTTCAGATTCTGGGCTCTAGTAACACAGTCAACTTAGTAACAGCATTCAGAACTATCGTTTATTGAATGCTCACTGTGCATCAGGCTCTGTGCAATAGCATACAGTATGTCTTGGCTTCCCGTGGTAGATCAGAAATTCCACAAAAGGCACCCATTCTCTCTGCCACCCCATTTAGTCTACCACAAGTTACTAACATTAGTACTAACCAGGTACACATACTATGTAACTATTTAAATATAACTGACTATATGTAACATGGCCTAAAGTGTTTCACAGGGTCCTTTTCTACTGTGTGTGTGTGTGTGTGTGTGTGTGTGTGTGTGTGTGTGTGTGTGTGTGTGTTTGAGGTGGAGGGACGCTCATTTATGCAGTCTGTATGTAAGCCAAAGGCTGACACAGGGATATCCTCCTCAATCATTTCTCTGTTTTTATTTGTTGTTGTTTGGTTTGGTTTGGTTTGGTTTGGTTTGGTTTGGTTTGGTTTGGTTTGGTTTGGGGTAAGGTCTGTCACTGAACCTGAAACTTGCTTTTCAGCTAACTTGATTATATCCAAGAAAGCCTTTGAGAGTTCCCTATCTCTGCCCGTCTACCCAACCCCAGCACAGGGATTACAGGCTGAGCCGCCATACCTGCCCTGCACCCAGTGCTGTGAAACCAAACTCAGACCCTTATGTCTTCACCTCCTGAGCCACCTTCCCCAGGTCTGGCCTTTTTGTTTTTCTTCTTGGTAGCTTTATAAACTGCTTCTCACAGGGCTATGGTGTCCTGTTCAGATAAGCATTGAAAACAGCATTCACACCGTTGCCCTGCTTCGAAAATCCACACTTGTAACCTCTATGCTATTTTAAGATGTTTATCCCATCAGTAATTTTTTAAATGAGTAAAGGAATTGCAAGCCTATAGAGCGATTATGATGATTCCGACCTACCAATTAGGAAGGTAAGACTCAGAAAGGTTAAGGAACTAGCCGAACTTCACACAGCTGAGAAGGGAGAGAATTCAGGCCACTCTGACACAAGAGCCCAGGAGCACTTCAAAACTCCGCAGTGATCAAGCAAGGCACTGCACTCTCCTCCCAGTCAGTGGCTCTACTTCCCTTTCTCACAAATAATAGCTTCTATTTCCACAAGCAAAGACGCTCAATTTTAATAACACAGACATAACTTAATCAATCACTTGATAAGCTTTAACTGGGGTGGGGGGGCGCTTATGATGGTTTGTATATGCTAGGCCCAGGGAGTGGCACTATTTTACAGAAGTGTGGCCTTATTGAGATGGTGTGGCCTTGTTGGAGTAGCTGTGTCACTGTGGGTGTGAGCTTTAAGACCCTCATCCTAGCTGTTTGGAAGCCAGCATTCTGCTAGCAGCCTTCTGATGAAAATGTGGAGCTCTCAGCTCCTCCTGCACCATGCCTGCCTGGATGCTACCATGTTCCTACCTTGATGATAACGGACTGAACCTCTGACCTGGTAAGCCAGCCCCAATTAAATGTTGTCCCTAGAAGAGTTGCCTTGGTCATGGCGTCTGTCACAGCAGTAGAACCCTAACGAAGACACTGCTATAGTAAGTATGCGACTCAGGAGATTCAGATCACTAGCTTTCATGGAAGCTTGCCCATCAGATGTTATCATGTATCCGTGTGACACACACTGCATTGAACACCGCCACCATGTGGCTCCGAGCATCTCACTAAGGAATGGAACCACCTCGTGCTGAGTGACACCCAAAACCCGTGGCACTAGTGACATCAAATCCAAGACCTCATCGTCCTTGTCTGTCCATCATTCTGTGGCCCAGAGAGGTCTTCCTCAGCCACAGGGAACCTTTACCTCTTCCAGCACTTGCTCCGTCCTCGTGTTCCTAACTGACTGCTCTTCCAGCTGATTATTTTTCTTCCAGACCCACCTGTCAGCCAACTTTTCACTTTTTAAAAAGTTTTAAAAATTTATTACTCCTGAAGCGAGGACCTGAGAATGAGCAGGCGATTAACAGAATCATTTGACTGACCTTCAGGAGCCCCAACAGTGGGTGATGGATGAAACAGCTACAGGTTTGAACAGAAGGTCAACTTCAATAATACGGCTGTTACTTTCTATGGCCCTTACAAGCCAACTCGGTCGGTGGCCTTCACTTCTCCTTCGCAACAATTTCAAGGGAGAGACACATGACTGGCCACAAGCCACCGTTTTGTGATACACAAAGGGAATGGTCAAGAAATGGTGGTGGCAGTTGGTGTCAGAAGATCAAGTCCTAAGGTGGAAGATGAGTATTCTTGGCTGCGAGGTTCACTGCTACCTGCACCCCTCTGTAATCACCAGGACTAGCAGGAAGCTACCAGGGTGGAGTCTTCGATGCAGCTCAACCCAGTCTCTTGACTCATCACTGCATCCTGTTTCTTGTACTCAACGTGAGGGTCATGTGTCTTCCCCACCCACCTTCAGATGTTTAAGAAGTTCCTTTCAAATATTAGCATTTGAACTTGAAAGACAAAATAAGGAAGTAACTTCATTTCAATCTTTCCTGGAAATTTCTAAGGGGCTTCATAGTTCGTTCTTTTAATCTCATTGACATCTTAAAATGCACTTTATGTTTTCTCCACAAATAGTAATAAACAAATCAGAACACCAGTAATCTACCTGTCAGGGGCACTATGCTGTTTGCCCGGCATCATCTCAATGCATCTTCAAAGGGAGACTGTGAAGCCAAGGCAGGGAAACAGCTAAGAATAAGCGCGGTTATGTGTACTACATGTTGACCTCCTGGTGCATCTTCTCACTAGCACTGTGACCTTGGCAAGTCACTCAACCCTAATGGGCCTCAGCTCCATACATCCAATATGAGAAAAATAGTGCAGGACCTTCAGGATTGCTGCAAGGATTATATAAGTCAATGCATATGGTGTGTGAGAATAGGTCTGGATACATTATAGGAGCTCAGATAAGCACTGTTGACTATTAATTTTATTAATCCAATTTTATGGATGAAGAAACCAATGCTTTAAGAGGTTAATTAAATGATGTGTTCAAGGTCATGCCTATTGAATGGACGCCTAGAGACCTCAGCCTGGCAGTCAGATGCCAGGGAGTATATTCTTATCCAATCCGCTCCTTTCTTCATTCGATTTTCAGCTGTGGGTTCCTTCTCCAGCCTTGGGCACCCATTGAAAAAATGGACATTTTGGAAAGAAAAGGTCCTCACAAGGGCAGCTCGCCCTGTTACCCAGTGTTAGCCGAATGTTAACAGGTGGGATCAAGTTCCCCCCAAGAGCTTCAAACTTGGGGACAGCTCTACTCTCTCCCTCTCTCCTCTGTACCTTCTTAAAGAATGAAAAAGCTCCCGATCTGCCCTGAGGTAAGATATGAGACACAGCAGCAGAGTTCTCACCCTCAAAAGAGAAAAACTTGACGAGTCATCTGCTGAGGCGGAGGGAAGTCGAGGCTGTGTACAGACCTTCACTTTAGCGAGAGCTTTGACAACGCAGTGTCAGCCTTGGGCAGAGAGGAAAGAAGCTTTTGCCTTAACTGAAATGATCTGAGAGGCCACAGAAGAGCCAGGTGCAGTGACACCTGCACATAGTCCCAACTATATGGTAAACTGAGGCAGGAGAATTATTTGAACTCTAGAATTCAACACCAGCTTGTATAAAATGGCAAGACCTTATCTCTGATGATGATGATGATGATGATGATGATGATGATGATGATGATGTATATTGTAATGATAGAAATCTCTAATGATTATTATGATGGTGATGATGATATAGAAGGAACATGTCCTCTAGCTAGACTTGTTTGAGGTCTTATATTGTTTGGCTTGGTTTAGCCACTGATGTCTTGCAGGTCAAGGTTCATGCCTTTGCGTTAAGCCTGGTCCCATCCAGCCATCTGCTTTCAAAATGCAAATGTGCATAGGATGTGGAAGAAAGTAACCCTTTGCCCCTGTTAGTACCTATGCCCTCTTCCTGAATTCTTTGAATCCCTTTTCCACACAGTAAGACACCCTCGACACTACCAGGAATGAATAAGACATAGAAGAGGAAAGAGTACTTTAAAGAAAAAGCTAAAGAAAGAGAAACAAAAACCAAGACTCTCACTCCCAATAAAAGCTACCATTCAAGTTTGCCTGCCCTGCTGCATGTCCTTGTCAACTACAGATTATTGAGTTGAGCCTCAAAGAAGTTAAATGACTTGCCCAAGACCACACAGCGAATAAGAAACAGTGCTAAGATTTGAATGCACTTCTCTCCTAATCCCACCCTCTAATATGTGCACCCCCTGCCTGTCTGCTAAGTGACCTACTCTGACAACTCATATGTCTACTTGGGCCTCTATTTCTAAGGCACAATTTTCATTTAGCCATTGGATTTATAATGTTCCTTCCTCATATATATTCCTGTTCTTCCTACCACGTCCTGAAAAGTGTGGTCAGAGACAGGAGCAAAGAGCTTAAGGCAAAGCAAAAGGATCAAGCCCCGTCTTGTCCCTCTTCAGCTCCTCTGCCCCAAATTCCGAGAGAATGAAGCTCTGTATTCTATTCACATTATCCTGAGGGAAAACCAGCAGCCAGAAGTCAAATACGTAGATGCATATTCTCTCTCCCATCTTCCTTTACCAATTCTCTGCATGTGAGCCTATCTCTGTAGGAAGTGTCTGCTATGAATAAATCCATGATGAAAGGACCAGCCTGATAGGTGAATCTCTCAGCCCTCATTGAAGACACTGCCTTTTGCAGCAAACAGAGACCGTTACAGAGATACACAACTGGTCAAATGTTACCAGAGAATAAGTAATTATGGGATGCCCAGACACCATTGGTACCCAATTTATAATGCAACCCTTATACCTAAGGTTCAGGAACTGCCACCAAAGAGGTGGCAAAAAAGATCTTAAGAGCCAGAGGACAAGGAAGCATGATGTAAGATGTGTCTTCTCCACGTGACAAGGAAGCTGTCTCCATGGTATCTCGACAATGCAGTTGCCTAAGCAAAACCCGCATAAGGACAGCAGCAGTCAGCATGCCAATGAGGCAGGGAAGACTATCACAAGGCCCCGCCCCTATGTGAAGAACTAGAAGCAATCAGTGGCCACTGAGAGAGAAACAGTGTTCTGTAGGAATGAGACCCCTGACAGCTTATTCAATCCCAAGGGGTCAGTCCCAAATATGTGTACTTATGACATCACCAAGTGGACTCACTCGGGAGGTTTCTATATAAAGTGGGGGTAGGGCATGGGAGAAACTAGGGGGTTAAAGAGGAGATAGAGATGATGAAAATACAGGAGTCATATACAAAATTCTCAAAAAAAAAATCAGAAGAAATAATGCTGTGTACTGGCTGGTTTCATGTCAACTTGACACAGGCTGGAGTTATCACAGAGAAAAGAGCTTCAGTTGAGAAAATGCCTCCATGAGACCCAGCTCTACGGCATTTTCTCAATTATCGATCAAGAGGAGAAGGCCCCTTGTGGGTGGTACCATCTCTAGGCTGGTAGTCTTGGATTCTATAAGAAAGCCAGGGGAAGCAAGCCAGTAAGAAACATCCCTCCATGGCCTCTGCATCAGCTCCTGCTTCCTGACCTGCTTGAGTTCCAGTTCTGACTTCCTTTGGTGATGAACAGCAATGTGGAAATGTAAGCTGAATAAACCTTTTCCTTCCCAGCTTGCTTCTTGGTCATGATGTTTGTGCAGGAATAGAAACCCTAACTAAGATACACTTTATTTTGGCTGTGATCAAAACTGGTTGCAGTCGATGGTCAAATAAGAGCTGCAGACACGCTGACAGCTAATGGCAGTAGAGATCCCTGTCTGTATTTCTAGGGTAGTGTACTGCTTTGCAATACAGCACTGATTGTCATGTAAAATATTTGAGTTTTAGAACTAAAGAATTAACCAGGAGGGATCCATAGGATTACCAGAGCACCGGGAGCACAGAGACCTCATCAGAACTTCAAACCAAGATAGGGCTATTTCCCCCAAGAAAGTAGTATCTAAAGCTACCCGTTCCTGGTCACAGAAGGCAAAGCATGGGATTCTCTCTTCTTCAACCTTGTCATTTTTTTCTCAATGATTAAAATAAAAAGGACTTATCATGACAATAGACTGAAAATGCTTAATATTTACTTTCTCAGCCTGTCTCACAACTGAGCCACTGGTTCATGTCTTAGCGAGGACCACAGGGATCCCCACGAGACATCGGTGTCTTTAGAGAAAAGTTTTCGCCCCTAATTAAAAAGAGAGCTAAGAAGACTCTTTCCTCTGCCCGTGTATCTGAGGCCTATATGTACCTATGATCATGAGGAGCAACTTGAACTTACAGAAGGGAAGATGCTGGTCTAGGCTGTTGGCAAGAATAAGAAGGCCCACTTCCAAATTTCCTTACATAGACCACTACATAGAAAACAACAGTGCATTGGCTTCCCTAATAGTCAGCAATCAAGGGAGTGTGGCTGAGAATACCTGAGACAAGAGACTCACTCTTTATTACCCAACCTCAGAAATGGCATCAGACTATTTCCTGCCATAGTCTATTATTTTAAGAAAAGGCTTTTTAATGGTTGGGGTTGCATAATCCTTTTTTGAGGAAGGGGACACTGTTTTGGACATTGCTGGAATGTTCTCTATGAACTAGAAGCCAATATGACCAAAAGCAAAAGTCTCCAAGGGAATGAATCTCCCTAGTTTAGCACCAGTGGCTTCTTACAAGGCTCAAGTCCATATTCAGATATATAAAGAGCATGGGTCTGGGAGACGCATCCTGAAGGCTACATACTTCTGTCTGCTTTATAAGACCATCAGCTCCTCTGGTGTTTAAGGCACTTAATGTTGGCCCTTTAGTTACTGAAAGCCAAGAGCACAGACACAAAGTGACTAGACACTTATTTTACCTGTTAATACAGATGCTTTCTCTTCTGTCATCCAAGACTGGTAAGTTAAAACATCAAGGAAATACCACGGTTAGCAAAGGAGCAACAGCACTAATGCCCTGGTACCAAACCAATGTCTCCAGGATCTGACTAGTGAAATTCTCAGTTACATCCTCCTTTTCATGCATATGCACATGCACGTGCGCACACACACACACACACACACACACACACACACACACACACACGTGCATATGCACATGCCTAAAAGAAATATGTCAGCTGTTTCCATCTTGAATATTTCCAATGGATGGATACAGATGTCAGAATTCAAAGAGTGGTACCACTTCCAAAAAAATGAATGGCCATATAACACCGTCTGGAATTCCTTAAATATTTAGTAACATCCACATGTTTAGCAAAAACCTGAGAAGGTAAATAAAATAGAGGAGAAAATGCCACCATACAGAAGCCTTAGTCACTATGGAACAGAAGAGAAAACAGCCCACTGACAGAGCATCACCCTCTCCTTTCTGTCCATTGGCACACCATCCCCACTATCCAAGTAAAACATTCCTATGGGCCGCGACCAACCCGCATTCTCTCTCTCTCTCTCTCTCTCTCTCTCTCTCTCTCTCTCTCTCTCTCTTCATTGTTTCAAGCTTTCAACCCATTCCAGTTCTTAGGCTAGTCCCATATTCAGACTCCAATCCTGAGTTGCATGCAGGAGCCCACTGGGTTTGCTACCTGAACTTCATCCTTCAAAGCACACAACAGCTCGTGCCCCTCTGCCTTATGACACCGTCCCAGGAAAAAGAGCTACCGTATTCATGGCCCCACATGGCTTTCTTAACCTCCAGACTTGGGACAAATTGTCTTTGGGAAAGACCATATGGTGTGTTTTGTTCAAAACCTGGGGGTCTTTTCATGGGCCTAAACCACCTCTTTCCAGAGTTCCTTCGGGAGATTTCAAATCCTATAACAGGCATCCAAAACCAATTATCAACTAAGGAGTGGTAGTCCCGACAATAACTATAAAGTTCAAGATGAAAGGCTCAAAATGAAAGCTATTTCCAATGCAAATATCTCTGAGAATGGTAAGGGTAAACCTTGGGAGGGGGAATAGTAATATTGAAAAATGTGTCTTGTGACATTGTAATGACTAATGGCATTTCACACTCATAGACTTGACAGGAAGAGGATGTGAAAGACTAACAAAAGTGCAAATACAAATTTCCTTTTAATATCACCAGCACTCTTCTACAGGAGCAAGACATGCACCAACAGGATAAGATAAATGGCTATTTTTAAAATCCTGAATAAATAAGTCGGCAACGGTGCATACCAGCAATGGGACCAACCCACAGTGAGTTCTTTTAGGTGGGTTCCCCCAGGGACTCCCTGGCAAGCCTCTCTCCCTCTTTTTCATCCCCAAGCCCTTTGGCTGATGGGCTGCACCTGATATCATGGAATCTACTGCTCGGCACAAAAGCGAACCCTGTGAAGTCGGAGGCCCCCCCCCCTCTGCCCACTGTACATTCCTCTCCTTATGCAAAGCCCGGTTCTACATCTTCTCTCTGGACATTTTCCTTCCTGCCCTCCCACCCAAGATTGCCCATCTGTCGCCAGCCACCTGAGTTGTTGCATTTTTCTACTGCGCCAGCCTCCCGTTCTCCCCTCTGCACCTGTCACCATAGACACTCTTTCCACTCTAAACAAACAACCTCGGGTGTCCTGTTTATAAGCCGGTGCCTTGATTTCCTTCTTTCTCTGATTCGTGCAATGAGCATTGGCTGTCTGTTTTCTCACTAGACATTCCTCCATGTGGGGAGGACTCTGAGACTCCAGCACATACTTGCATTCACTAGACAGACTGGCCACCGGGACATCAAGAGTGTCATCTGCACCAAGTCCTGGGCTATTTTCTCAACTCGTATTCTGTTCAACTTCCTAGGGCACCTGAACAGTGACCATGACTTTCCAGTTTCTGTCTCCCTCCCAAATGCTGACCTATCCTGTCCCTCCACTTCCTTGCAGCTTCACTGGTGAATGTCCTACAAAATTCAAGTCACAGCCTTCTGCTTTCTCCCATGTCATCTTCTTTAGTCTCTCGATTTTTCTCATTGATAACGTGGCAACTGTAACATCATTCTCCATGAGTTAAGGCATAATGAAGCCCAACCGAAGTGAATTCTGAACAAGACACCATCTCAAAACTCCTGACTTTTGGTCTGGACTCACTGTCACCTCCAAAGAGGACAGGATTTTGCCTTGCTGGCTCATATCTCGACTTTGTAGACTTATGCTTAGCACACAGTAGGCACTTAATGATTAGTGAAGTGCAAACATATGTCAATTAATGACACCGCACTGGTGATCTCCAGTTATGCCCTTTTCTTGCTATCCCATGGGGTTCTCGTTTTGAAATCTATTTGATGTGACACAAAACCTGTCACCGTTTTAGTTGAGTCATATTGACTAAAATTTAGTTCTGTGTCTCTTTCCCTTTGATTATTTTTTTTTTTTCAACAAAGCTGTAGTCATAGCTATAGTCAAAATCTGGGCTCATCACCTACGCTTTCCTCTTAACCAGCGCATCCCTTGTCCATTCCTTCTTACTTGCTGGCACTATATTCCTTTTCGTCTGGGTCTTACCCCACTTTCTGCCTGTCAAGTCCGCACGTTGGCCCTTCTGTGCTCTCTCCTCCCAGTCTCTCTAATGTATTCCATCCAGAAGCCAAATGCATCCCACGAGGACAGGTGTCTCTCTGTCTAACAAGCTGCTCTTCTTTGCTTTTTCTAATAAACCCAAGTCCCTGAGTCTAAAACCTCTTCCCTGTTTAAAATTCTCTCACCTCGAATGGTGACGTACACCTGCAATCCCAGTGCACAGGACACAGATGGAGGAGTTCATAGCCAATCGGGGCTATGTGAAAATTGCCCAGCCAGCCTAGACTTTCAAGTGAGACTCAAACTCAAAAAACTTTAAAGATTAAACTTCAAATTACATTTTCTCTCTTCTCTCTCTCTCTCTCTCTCTCTCTCTCTCTCTCTCTCTCTCTCTCTCTCTCTGTATTTTAGTGACATAATAAATTAGCTACTTCCCATCATTTTCCTTATCTTGGTTTTGTGGTAGACAAGGGGTCATGTGCAACATTCTAAGAAAAATGCATCCACCGTGTAATTGCTTAAAAGTAGGTTTTTTTTTGGGGGGGGGGGAGCTGGGAACTGGTTCAGTGGGTGAAGTGCTTTCTATAGAAGCAGGAATATCAGATTTTGGGTCCACCACACCCATATAAAAGCAAGATGAAGCAGAGAGCATTTGTAATGCCAGGACTGGGGATGGTAAACAGTTAGTCTAAACGAAAGGGTGGGCTTTAGTGAGAGAGAGAGAGAGAGAGAGAGAGAGAGAGAGAGAGAGAGAGAGAGAGAATTGTAGAGGAAAACACCTAATATTTATCTCTGGCCATTACACTTGGTTGGGGGGCAGGGAGCAGGCAGAATTTCTTGAACCTGATACCATCTAGGATGTTGTTAAATAAGGGATACTAACCCGTGACTGCCATTCTCTGTTGCTTGTTCCCTGCTAGGCAGGATACTGAGGACTCCATGGTTCTTATCCCCAGAATGAGAACACTGAGGTTCAGAGAGCTAAAACTGATTTGTCTGCAAACACACAGTTACTGAAGCAATAGAACCAGCTGGCTTCTGTGGCAAGCCCAGATGCCTTCAAAGCCCATGATCTGAACCATCTTAAACTCTGAAGCTGAACTCAGGCTGGTATAGCCGCCGTAGAAACCAGCAGACATGAAGGATAAGGAAATTAATTAAAAGAGAAAAGAAGCTGGAAGAAAGCAGCAAGTCAGAGAGAAACATCTGGTACAAAACCAGTGGAGAGTGAAAGGGCTAGAGAGAGAATTCTTTGGAGAATGCAAGAAATGAAGACATGAGTGAATTTGAGGAGGAAATGGCTGGAGCATCTCTGAGAGCTCCTTTAGGCTCCTCTGAGGACCAAAGAAGGAAGGGGTTAGTATGACGGCCGCAGAAAACCAGCTGGAGACCCCGTGCATCCTCAGGGAACAGGAGAAGTCGGTAAAGAAGGCAGGGGCCCAGACTGCAAGGAGGACACAGATCCAGGAGGATATGACAGATACATCTGCACCAAGATGTCTCAAGAAACCTAGCTTCCACCAAGGATTGTCCTAGGAGCTGGTCCAAGTTCTGGCTCCTGCACACTGGCGAACCCCAGAAGAACGCGTTCTAATCTCCAGGCACAAAATAACCATTCGCCAGACACTTCCAGCACTGGAAGAGGCAACTGTTGCAAGCTGTTTGGAATGACCTGATTATGCCAATCCTGATCCCTTCTGAGAAAAGGGGAGTATGAAGAGATAACAGGTCAGGAAAGCTGTCCGCTGCTCTATGGGAAATGTCAGTTAGAAATAAGTGGCACCCTGGCTCCATCTCCTCAACACACTCTGCAGAGAAGCTGCGCAAATGTCACCTGTCATGGCTACTAGCCCTACTTCCCAGCATCCTCTTCTCTACCCCTGGGCCTCTCTATCACCTCAAGCTGAGGCTTCCTTCAACCCCATTTCAGGGACTCTAGCTTTTCCTTTGGGCTTGCTAGAATAAGCTTTGTCACCAAGTTCCCATCTCTCGCTCTGAATTCTGGTATTACAAATCACCTTGAATTGTTTTCTGAATGTTAGAGGCAAATAATAATAATAATAATAATAATAATAATAATAATAACAATAATGCCTTTTCTTCTGAACTCAAAGCAAGAGCCTGGATAAGAAAATTCCCTCAGTCTCCCTTCCTCAGCATTTTCTTAGGCTGTGGCAAAACTGAAGCTATTTCTACGCTATCAGTGAAGTGATGGATCGATATATAAATGCAATGGGTCAATTTACATTGGACACTTACAATTGAATTTGGTAGCAGAAAACATATAACAGTGCTAGTTATTAACATAATTATTTTAATAGTGCCAGGGCCTTTCCTGGTACATAGCTGATGCTCAGAAAATTTGAGCTGAGTGGTACTTCGATGCTCATAACATGTGGGTAGTATCTTCAAAACGTATATTATAGTATATCATAGTTTCCCCTTAGAGAGATTAATTTTTATGAGCTTTTAGTTCTGAAGTCTCTGGGAATGAATATGGTGCATCTGAGGCTATAAATGATACCTTTTCTGAGAAGAAAGGAAGAAAGAAAGAAAGAAAGAAAGAAAGAAAGAAAGAAAGAAAGAAAGAAAGGAAGGAAGGAAGGAAGGAAGGAAGGAAGGAAGGAAGGAAGGAAGG
>NC_034602.1:44084296-44109296 GCF_900095145.1 Mus pahari
AAGGAAGGAAGGAAGGAAGGAAGGAAGGAAGGAAGGAAGGAAGGAAGGAAGAGGGGGGAAAGAGGGAGAGACGGAGAGAGCCATTCTGTGGTCAATCAAAGGCTTTTGGTTTCAACCCAGCTCCCTTTCCAGTTAGTGCAAATCTGTTCAGTGAATCCCTTGAGTGTTGGAACTGAGCAGCAGGTAGTCTTGGGCTACTGTGCCAGGACAACAGCAAGTTCTCTCCTTTCACTAGTGTGGTGTAGTTTTTGTTTGTTTTCACTTTCTCGGTTTGCCTACAAGGAAGATGATGGCAATGCTCCCTTCCCCTGTATCCCACCTTTGAGAGATGTTTATTGAAGCCAAAACCTCTCCTGACGTTTACCAGTTGCTAAATAAGAGTTGTTTTCCCTGCCAAACATCTCTTCTCTCTCTCGCAGTAGTTATAAATAGACCATATATAAATAGAATGAGTGAATGCTATTCATCTGATGAATGGGATTAAAATAGATAAACACAAAATTAAGGTTAAACAGGATCCTACTGGAATTTGTGGGGAAAGCATCAGGAGAAATAATGGACCGAATTCTGACCATCAGATATGGGGAGAAAAATCCAACTTCATCTATGAGGTTTTTGTTCTTTCCTTCCTCTGCCAAATTAAAAGAGGATCTGCTGTGTAAACTCCAAACAAGGTTGCCAGGTCCAGAGAAGAAAAAGAAACATATAAACAAATGTATATTTGCCCATATACACATGTGTACAGACACATGCATACATGCATACCGAATACCCACTTGAATTTAAATGTTAAATGTTTTTGAATATTTAATGGGATATACTTGTACTTTCCACTGTTTACCTGAAACCAAAGTTTATGAGCATCACATATTTAACTTGCAACTTTCTCACTGCTCAGTCATGTCTTGTTGGCAATTCGTGTAAAATAAAGGGTTACCTCTTGAACTGTATCACTGAGGTTAGATGATACTTGCTTGATGCCCTCAAAATTTCAGGACATGGACTTCATTCTGACATAATGAGCAGCCAGTAGTTTAAACATCTGTTCATATCTGACCTGGGTGTGCCTGTGAGATAGCGTTTATAGCGGAACCTAGTCACATTCCCAGCCAGAAATGGTTGTCATTGAGACTATCTGGTGTGATAGGCTTTGTACCGTGAGTTCACGTGGTCCTCCCTTCCCTGTGAGGCTTGAGTGCTGTTGTTGTTGTTGTTGTTGTTGTTGTTGTTGTTGTTGTTGTTGTAGCTGCTGCTGCTATTGTTGTTGTTTAATGCTTAGCTACCTGCAAGGATGTGTCCAGTGTCACCCTGCTAAGTGAAAAATGACCAAATGCATATAAAAACTCGGCTTGTTACCCAGGACACACCCTCCTATCTCACCGTTCCTTGGTATTTGTTTGTTTCTCAGTTTTGAATTGTGCACATATCCCGTGTAAAGGACCATGTTAGATCTGGGGACTGATTTGGGTAGAGGTAAGGGAAGAAGATAAATGACAAGAGATCTCAGTCATCAAGACAAATACACTGAGGCAGAACAAATGAAAGACACAAAGGCATGTCAAAGCAACTCTCACACAAAGCAACTAACACATTAGATTTGAGTATCAGATCACTATTGTAAATAATCAGTGGCATTCAGTAAAAACCTTACACACAGCAGGTAGGAGGTAACCATCACAACCTTGATGTCATGAAGGAAGAAATGATGTCATGAAGGAAGAAATGATGTCATGAAGGAAGGTGAACAGATTCTCTAGAAACAAGTAAAAGTTGGTATCCATGTCAAACCCATGACCTCAAAGTTCCTCTCCCACACAGCCCCATGCTCGGACCCACTGTGATGCCCTTGTAAATAGCCTTCACTGAAAAGTACTTTGAAAGCATCTCTTTCACACTCATGAGTCCTTTGTAGCTTTTACCCTCATCTTAATATACAAGTGTGATTTGCCCCCATGAGCCATGATGGAAGTGACTGTAGCACTTGATTCAAACCAATGGATAGAATGCATTCCTCCTGTGTAGCCTTCATTTCTAGAAGAAAAGGACCAATTCAAAAGAAGATATAAAAGGATTTGCTACCAGAAGGTCAAGAAAGATCAATTTGCTTGTTTCCATCCCAGGAACTAGGGAAAATGCATGCATACATATGAACTTTGAGAGAGGAGAAAGTGAGAGTCGTGTGGTTTTATTTAATTCAAACATTGGGTGAGAATGCTACTTGTAGACAGGAAGACAGAAGCCCAACCCCTCTACTGTTCTCTACCCATAGAACTGGAGACAAAATGATTAGTAAGAATGAGCACTCCCCATCAACAAAGCTTTGGGTCAACCACTATGGACGCATGGAACCTAAGTTATTTTTGGCAAAGTACACCTAAATATTGTATTTCTTTACAAAGAGGAAATGCAAAACCATGTGGAAACACATAGGCTAAAAGAAAGGTGGAAGAATCAAAACTGCCAGCGCTTGGGAGGCAGAGGCAGGCAGATTTCTTAGTTCAAGGCCAGCCTAGGTTACAGAGTGAGTTCCAGGACAGCCAGGGTTACACAGAGAAACCCTGTCTCAAAAACAAACAAAAAAAAAAATAAAACAAAACAAAACAAAAACAAAAACCTGCCTCAAGGACAAAATTTAGCTCAGGGGATCCACAAGAGTGCAATGCAATTCCTGATCACCCACCTTCCGCCGTGCCTACTCAGTGCCAAGGACACTCTCTTTCTAGTATCTGGTAGAGAAACTCACAATGGTCCGGTCTCAATCTTGAGGTCCGTGTAAATGAACTAAAACCGGGTAGTTTTACCAAATGAATGGAAAAGAAAGACATATGACCAAGAGGAGAAGAGAACATGGAGGAAAGAATGGTAGGAAAAGGAAAGAAAAAGAAAAGAAGGCAGATGTATAGACAGACTAAAACATGGGGATTAAATAATTAAAGATGGGGATTAAAATAATGAATTGTAGTTCCAGGTTCAGACCCAGAGCTGGCTTTCCCAGGGCCCTGAGTTTTATTAACTATGCAACTTTGAGAAAGCTACTTAAATATGTGGTCTCACCTTCCATGGCTATAGAAGAAAATGATGATACCAAGTGTCTCATTGAGTTGTTGTGGGGATTACGTTTTATATAAATGGTTTAGAATTGTGTCCACCACACTGTCACTACTCCATAAATGTAGATCATCTTTCTACCACTGATGTGTGTGTGTGTGTGTGTGTGTGTGTGTGTGTGTGTGTGTGTGTGTGTGTGTAAAACTGCCACTGCCCGTTATGATTTGGGAAACATTGCCTACCTCTCCTGATGATGGTATTTGGCCTCCACAACAATCTATACCATTTCAACTGCTAAGTAGGCACATACAGATACTAGATTCTGGGACAGGCACCGAAAAATCACCAAAAGTCCCTGTCCAAGCTTAGAACGTAAGAGAAAAATGTGTAGTGTCTCAGTAAAGTGTGGCTTTTAAAATGTTCAGCTGGACATGTAAAATAAAACCTACAAACAGATGTCCATGAGGCAGAGTCCCTATGAAGTTCTTGGGTTTTACTAGTATCGATCATAAAAATTTACTCCTCAAAATGTAAACATCTCAGCGCACTTACCCCTCCCTTCTGTGGAACAGTGTTTATACTACATATGTGTTTAATAAATGTGCACACTAAATGTTTAATGATAAGAGCCCAAACAACCCCTTTTGCTACAGTAATAGAGCATCTAATAGGCCACTGGTGGACGGCACAGTAAAAAAAAAAAAGACGTACAGAATTGAGTCAACTGAATCCATGGGTCTCATTATCATGAAAGAGATAAAATATTCTACACCCTAAACAAACCACGCATGCTGCCAAGAGTCATGGCCAAATACACAGACCGAACACAAAGAACAGCTGCAGAGAGTATTATATCCTCCTTATTATAGAGCCCCTCTAAGGGCCTAGCTTTAAATTATATCCTCGATTTCTTCCTTTGTCAGCACAGATAGCCTCTGCTGACCACAGGCTCCAGTTGATGAATGCAACTTTTGCTAATAAAATTTATTCACTGAAGTCATATTTGTGATAGAACATAAAGTATATTGACATGCCAATGGCCAAAGTCTACATCTTGTACATGAACCTTTTTTTTTTTTTTCCTCCTAAGCGGTTGTGACAGAAGGCATTTAGAAGCAAGCAGATGGGCTTCCTAAGACTGCAGAATGCTCTAGGGTGGTAATTTGCTGACTAGAGTTTCTTGAAAGTACTGAAATGGTTAACCACCTTGTCCAGTTTTGCCTAGGTTAAAGAGCAAGGCTTCCTATGCAGAATCTGACCACTGTGGGCTTGCTACACTTTAATCTAACCCAGATGAGTGAAAAGCCAGCACTTACATAAATGGTCACTTGGACATGGACTGATTTCCAATCAACTCTTCATGGCTTAGGGCATCTCTGATTCGCCCCTACCCAAATATATGAATGACTCTGGTATTAGATGCCACCACAAAAGAAACAACAAACTAGAATGTTTGGATCCTTCAGGAAAGGACCATCTTATCTACAGTATGAATAGCATCACTTTAGCCATGGTCCAGGCTAGAAAGTCCCATTTTCTGAAATACAAAATCCTTGTATATTGGCTGTGTATTTCAACCTCATCTACCAGAACCATGTGTGCTGGAATGATAGTCTGAAGCAGAAAATCATGTGGAGTTTTGTTTGTGATGTGAAAATTAAACATTTTCATAGCTTCAACTGAAGCTGTTGCTTGATTCATAATTCCCAATCTGATGAAGGTCCCCAGCACATCGGAGCCTTCTAAAGGTCAGGCCTGATGAGATGGGATGAAGTGAGGGGAGCCTCACGTCTCAGCTCTCCTGCTTCCGTTGTCTACACAGGTTCCTTCTAAAGAGCAGTTGGCACTTTTTATTTGTGACATTATAGTTTTAGACTATTGTTCAATTTGCACATTTCTACATGTAGGTCTTCATTGTCCAGAGATAAAGCAAGACCATATTACAAATGCCTTTATGTCTTTTTTTTTTTTCCATCCTTTTTAGCAATGAGATTTTTTCCAACTAGCATTTTTTGCCAAAGTTAAAAACTCACATGATGGAGACATAATTGGTATGGATATGTGTTTATATGGTGAGGCACTGCAAAAGCATATATCAAAATATGTGTGAAAATAAGTATGCATAGACAACCACATACATAACTATAAATGGATAATATCAATTTCCAGTTAGGTAAATTTATTTACATTTGAGGTCTGGCAGTAAACTGACATCTGCAGTAATCTTCTAGCTAAATGGATCCGTCAGTTTCTATGTGACCGACACCGACTACCTAATATCTATTAGATAAGTCATCTACCTAGCTGAGAGTCACCCCTGCCTTCTCCCTAATAATAAAGCTGTAATTTCATTTGAAGCACCAAGGTACCCAGCTCAAGCTATATTTCACAGCTCCCCTTGCCGCTAGTGGTAGGCAGATGCTCAGCCAATGGAATACAAGGGATGGCCAAGAAACTGCTTTTAAAAATGAAATAAAATTGGAGATCACCTCTTTATTAAAACAAAAAACAAAAAACAAAACAAAACAAAAACACCTCTCTCATCGGAAAATAATGGCTGCAGATTCTGCAGTTATGTTTTATCTTGACAATAAAAGATGACAGATCAGAGAAGAAAGAGACAGAAGCAATCTGAGTCCTTAATAAACACTGGAGCTACCACGTCAGTATTACCAATATAAGGCTTATTTCTAACTTTTATTAAGAGAGGGTTTTAAATCATGAAGATGGAGAAATAGCTCAGTCACTCAGGTGCTTGCCATGCAAACGTGAGGCCCTGAGTTCAGAGCCCCAGCACCTACGTAAAAAAAATGGGTATTATGGCATGTGCCTGTAGTCCCAGCTCTGAAGACATCCAACGCAGGAGCTTGGTCGCTTATGGCCCAATCTGTCTAGCCAAGTGGTGAGGTTCGTGTTCCGTAAGAAACCATGTCTCAAAACAAAGTAGAAAGCAATTGGGGAAAGCACAGGACATTTTTCTCTGGCCTTCAAACATGTGTGCACAAACACTCTCATAAACCTATGACTACATATAGAGACAAAAATTCTAAACTTATTTAAGCCAGAATGCATTTGATACCTAATACGGGATGTTTATGGGATCCATAGCAAAATAAAAATAGTCATTTATGAGCCTGTTAGTAGTGAATAAAAAATTAACACAATTCAGTGTTTTGTTTTTTGTTTGTTTTGTTTTGTTTTGTTTTGTTTTGCCTTAATATATGATGCCTTTAAAAGCACAGGACTTTTCAGATGCAATGAATTGGAAGGATGCTGTCTGGCAAACCCATTCCAGCTCAAGGTTAATGAGGTCCACAATGATGAGCTCTGAACTCTTAGCTGCTAAGTAAATAACAACATCAGTAGAGACTTAAATCTCACGTGTCTGAAATTTGTAGCGAATTACAATTTGCCCTGTGGGATAGGTAAAATTACCTACATAGGTTTATTGACAGAGAAACTGAGTCATCAGGTCTTTAAGTAGCCTGCGGTCTGTTTAGTGAATACCAAGACCAGTTAATCAAGACCTTAGTCAGCTTGCTAAAGCCACCAAAGAAAATTCCTTACAGTCAGCACTTAAAATGTATCCCCCACTCCCCACAGTCAACAATCAAAAAGTATGTGCATGTGTTTTTAAAAGCAACATACTCTACATTTCTTAGCCAGTGACTCCCTAAGATCCAAAGATCCTGCCTGGGGTCTTTCTATTGCTTGCTCCCTTAACCTAGCAGAAGATAGGTCCCCATAACTGCCTCTTGAAGGAGCCACCATTGTCCAGACTCACACTGGGGAGAGTGCTGGTCTGCACTGGGAGATGGCAGCATCATTCCTGGACATTCTGCTTACCCATAGGGGCACCATTTCTGCAGCTCTTAGCATTTCACTCCTTCCCAAGTCGTCCAGGGAGACAGACACTGCATTCTCAGAGCCCCTCCTCCTCTAGATTCAAGCCACCTCCAGAAATCTATCTTCCTTCTTGCTTCATTTTTCAGCACGAACAAGGAAATGGTTTGATGACAGAATAATAATTGATGGTTATGCTATCTGATGTCCTATAAAAGGCTTGAATTCATGGCTGCACGATTCTTTACCAAAAAAAGTCGAAACCGTTCTCATTTCTTTCTTGGTTGCAATGCTTATTTCCGGAGATCTGCACTGCCCACAAAGACTGATGGACAATGTTGAAATTAGTGGACATGGAAATGTCCCCTGTCCCCTCACAGGCTGTGGTTATGAATGAGACCATCTGCCTTCTCTCCTCCCTGCCCCTGCCCTCCAGGCCACTGCAGCCACTTGTCTTCAACCAGGGCACTTTGACAGAGTGTTTGATGAAAGTGGCCCTGAGGCAGAGGGCTGGCTTTATTGAATCAAAACGCCATAGCTTCACTTAAGACCTTTCATCCAACCACTGCTGAAGGCCTTCCAGTCCCTCATTTACAGCAGGTGGATGGAGCGAGCTTCCCATGGTCACTTAGTGAGTCAGAGGGGCAAGAGGGGCATTCCATAATCAAGTCCAATGGCCATGAAACCACCATTTCTGCCATTTGTCACACACATATGGCTGTTTCTCAAATGGCAGCAGTCAGGAATTATCCATCCAAAGGGGTTTCTGAGAAAGCAAAATATCCACGGAATGAACCTAAAGGAAGACAAATGAGTTGCCACCCCAAGAGACATGCTCAAGATCTGATCCCAGCTTCATCCAGTTTAAACCCAGTTTAACTCGTGTTCTTTTCCATTGTGGGCCTACATTAGTTGGCAGTGTAGTCTTGTATAGGCAAGGGAGAGACCTCTTGGTCAAGACTCAGGTAAGGAAAAAGTGTTATGTCATACAAAAGGAAGAAGCCTTGGCCCTGTGGTGAAAACCCAGGCTTCATGGAACTTTGGCCATCTTCCAAAGTCATCCTTCCTCAACTCCTTCCTGCCATTCACAAAGCACCCAGAAATGGCAGCTCCACCGGCTCAGTTAAAACACCATTTGGAAGACTCACTTTATTTCTACTACCAAAGTTATTTTTGAGCTAGATGGAGGGGCAGAAACCGGAGTTGAGGTTATTTACAGAAATTAACTGCAGAGAGGGAAAAAAAACTGTGAATCTAAATGGAGAGATTATCAGCATAGAAAGATGTGTCAGAGCCTAATAAGAAAGACGGGACATCCGCAGCAGATCTGAACAGAGCCATTAGCAGCATGAGAGACTGCCTGTTTTCTGTATTGAAGCTACCTTTGCTGGTTGTATAAAAAAACAAAACAAACAACAAAAAAAGGATTGTATTGGGGCCATCACACTCACATCTTTTCAATTACAGAGATAGAACAATCTCAGATTCCAAAGCTAACTACAAATCAAAATTGTGTTATGTTATCTGCTGAGGCACAAATGGAAAATAAATACTGTTAACTGTCACCTTCCATTAGGTAACAGAAATTCAATTACATTTCAAACAAGCCTCCATGACAACAGAATGAATCTGTTTCATAAATGAGCAGGTAACCATTTTTGATTCCAACTTCCCAATGGGAAAAAAAAATCAATTTTAATCACAATTCTTCAATTTTTTTTCCCATATGAATGTTTTGGAGTTGAGGACATCATTGGGTCTCATAAACGCTGCTGTACAGAAGGATAGGGGTACTGAAGCCAGTGGGCTTTCCTTTGTGGTGCCTCTTAAGGCAGAGTCAGCACATCCACTTTAACTAACAGTGTTCTGCTCGCATGTTCTCACTTTAAAAACAAGTGCCAGGGGCAGGAAGTGCTGTACAAGGGACACTTTTCTGCTATGGGGTTAATCTCCATAAGAAATACGCACAGGGAGTGGTCTCCCACCTTAGAAGCAGACCTTCAGGAGCAAACCATACCCTGACTCCCTTGAGCTGTCCAGAGACTGAAAGGAAAGGTTTCTTCTCTAGAAGCCTTGGTCAAGCAAAGGACCAGCTCACAACTCAGGTCTGTGGGTATTTGAAAGAAACAATTCAATTCCGCTGGTGCATGGACCATTTTGGTCCAATAAAGCTCCTGCTGTTCATCAGCTTCTGTTTCAAAAACCTTGGAAATGGGGTTGGGGAGGTCGTGGAGTGGATCTGGATTTTAAGACGCACCAAAGAACAGATATTTCTAACAAAGGCCACAATGCTTTGTATAATTTGAGAAGGTGGACATGTTACTGCAGTTCAGATGCTGGAGTGGATTGCTCCTGATAACTGTCACTCACATCGGTCTAATGACTCAGGGATTGCTGCATGAATGATGGATCATCCTTTGGTGTAAGCTCACCAGCAGTCCTATAAGGTAAATCACAAGGAAGTTAACTTACAGGCTCAAAATACACAGCAGGTATATGGCTGTGCAGGAATTAAAACCCAAAGGTCTGGCTCCAGAGACTATATTTAAAACCATCTCTCTGCCAGGCCCCAAAATTCAACTCTTCTGTGCTCAGCAACATTTTAGTATGTGACCGCATAACTTGTTCACCTAATCAGGACATTCCTGGGGACAAAAGTAAGTCTTTCTAATAATTATCCTAAATTAACAAAAGCAAATTTTAACTATCCTTGGAAAATAAGAACACAGAGTCCTCTTTATTGTAAAGAATATATATGTGTTATAATGAGAATTCAAAAAATAAAAAATAAAAGAGGAAAGGGCTAAGAAAAAGTCATGAGTCATTAGTTCTTAAGAAAGAATAGAAAGGGTTGGAAAGCCAGCCCACTTATTTAAGCAAAAGTACTGTGAACCTATTGGGTGTCAAACACTGCACTGTGCATTTAGATTGTGGCCCAGAATATGTAAAGTCCCTGCCCTGTTGAAACTTACATCCAAATAAGTTGTGATGATTGAAATTAATTGCATAAGACAATATGACCAAGAATAGTTTTTAAGGATACTCTGGCTGGTGTGTGTGTGTGTGTGTGTGTGTGTATCTGTGTGTGTGTATCTGTGTGTGTGTCTATGTGTACATATATGAATATATACTCTACATGTGTACATAATAGATATACATGTATAGATATATACATTTACACATATAAAGGAGTAACTATTCTTTATACCACCTTGAACACTATTCCTGAACCAAAAAGTAGATGTCAGAGAGAAAGAGAGAGCGAGAGAGAGACAGAGACAGAGACAGACAGAGAGAAAGATAATCACTTGAAATGACAATGATAAAAAATACTATGATCTTAGAGTGAAATATAGTTGAATTCTAATCTAGCCCTTACTATTCACTACCTCTATGACTTAGGCACATAGTATCTACTACTACATCTATCAACTACTTAGTATCTACTGTTCAGGCTATAAAACTTAAGTACAATGTTTGATTGCAGCATGATGATAAGATGCTACTGGCTACACGCCTAGTATGATGTTTGCTATTGCTGAAAAGATGTTGGCCATTATCATTTTGGAGGTGTCTGAATCCCCATCGCCGAGATGCAGCAGGTGTATAGAATTAAGAGTCATTCGCTACCTGATTTGCACAGCTGACAACAGCCTACAGGCGAGAAGCACACTAACAAGGATTCACCCTCATCCTTTGGGAAAAACCCAAAGGGCTCAAAATAGAGAGTATGTTTGCGTAATGAAAGTCCATAAGTTAAAAGAACACAACCATTAGGAGTAGATTAGAAAGCAAACAAAATTGGTCTTTTCATTGAGTTTTGACGAGGTTGATGACTTACCCAAGGCCTTGCAAATAGAGTGAACATTGAGCATACAAGTCTCCTTATCTATAAGTTTTGAGTGAAGATCTAGGCCATAGGCTAGCAAATTTGATACTAAAGAGCTTGTATATAAACATTTAAAGCCTTACCGGAACTATCAATATTTATATAAATAGAAGTCAGAAGCAATAATAGATTATAATAATAATAATTAGAGTCAGAAGCAATTAAAACATTTAAAAATAAACATGGAAGTGTAACAATAAAACTTTATCAACAAAAAGCAAGTGATAAGCAGATTTGGTCAACATTGTCAACCACTGATGTAGAGCTTGGGAAAGCAATGATTGGAAGGAACCAGGTGAGAAATAACAGCCACAGATGATCCAGAAACCAAAGGTCCTTGTAAAATCTGTAGCTCTTCCCTGCACTTCTAATACAATACCATCTTTGTCAGTAAATATACCATTATGTCGTTTGAAGGCATAACAACAAAATGGCTTTCAAAAATACTAGCATCATTACCATGGAGGCAGGAAATATAAGTCTATCCAAGCCTTATGAGAAATCAGCAGAGCTCTAGAGACAAAAATGTATCTTCAATATAGTCAGATAAAAATAATAAAAACCAACCTACATCCTAATGGTGTCACAATGAGTATGACACTTTCTCAGACTTCCTGCATCGGGGTAGATCTTTCACTATAATTCTGGATCGTTTCTCCTTCCAATACCTCTGCCTCTCCCAGATATCCAACAAGATGTCTATGGACATAAAGTCAGAGTAGGGAAAGGGTTTCTGGACTCCCAGTGCCAGTCGATGGCCAGCATGGCCTCTGAAGAGTTGTAGGTGATAACTATGGTGAGACATATGGCAGAAAATGTATCAGAAAGTCTTCTTTAAGGGAATGAAAATTTCAGGAAGAAAGATATAGAAAGAAGTCTATGAGTCAGGAAAATCACTGTGGAGAGACTATCATTAAGAAAGGAAAGAGAACTAGAACTGAAAAAATCCAGAAAGACCATGGAAGCAGCTGCCTCCAATAGACCTTTGGGATGAAACTCCGACTACCCTTCAGTCTCCTGCAATGAGCATGTACTGCCTTTGCAGAGAGGAGCTGGCTTTCCTAAACGTGTGTTAAATTGCAGTGTCAAGAAATTTGAGGCCATTTTAATATTGTGCAATGATTTGAATATGAAATGTCCTCCCATCAGGCTCATGTGTTTGACACTTGGTCCCCAGATCATGGCTCTGGTGTTATAAAGAATTTGCAACAAGAAGCAGAGTTGACATTCCCATAGAGATGGAACTTGTAAGGCTCTGAGTCACCATTTCTACTGTAACTTTTCACTTTCTGTCTGTGGCTATGCTGTGAGGAGATGAGGAAGCCTGTGCACACACTCTTCACCATCCTTCTCTATCATAACAGATGATTTCATGAAACCATGAGCCACGACAAATCTTTTCTGCCTTAACTTGTTTTTCTGGGGTATTGTTAAGAGCCATGAGACAAATAGCTAATATACCTTCCTTGGACTGAAGAAGCTTTTGCTCTCCCCAAAGTTACATAAGGGAAAACAAAAGATGAATGCCACTGTATTCTGCTATTGGACATGGTGTAAAAGAATCAGGAAAGCTGAGATTGTGTAAGACTCAAAGGCTATTGTGAATTTTATAAAGGCAGATGCTCTTAGTGGCATGGGCATACATGAAGAAAAGGAAGCCTTGATTTAGTCTCTGCAGAGGACCTGGTTCCATAGAGGAAATACCTTTGAGCTATTAATTAACAGCAACCGCCATCCCAGCTGACACATGAGGCATTCATTCTTCTGTGTTGTCATGGTTCTTCCCACTAGCCTGCCCTCCTTCTTTAATAAATACCCAACACAGAGCTATAGTGTGGTATTCTGTGTCTTGTGTTTACAGAGTGGAAAGCACACAGATCCTTGTTCCAGGTCTGTGGTGCCCACGTTCCTGCTTTGTCCAACCAATGGGGAGAGGGCAAAATGATACCCTTAAAAGATTTTTTTAAAAGTGTGGAGATCATTTTTGGAGGTACATTTATATCCTGCTAACTTTTATTTACTTTACTGGGTTAAAAGTCACATTTCCTTGTCTTAATTTGTTATATATATATATATATATATATATATATATATATATAGTGATAGTGCAGAAGGACTAGTTATATTTTACCATAGTAAAAAGTACAGAATTTTAGTACCTATGGTTCATCATATAAAAATTGATCATATTATAAAGTTAGAGGCTGCTTGGGCTTAAAGAACCACAATTTCCTGGTTGAGTTCTGAAGACCTCAGATCCTGAATATGAATCTCAGGAAGTCAATTAGGAGTTTGGCTGGGCAACAGTCTCTCACCTTGTTATCAATGGATCCAGTTGAAGTTCAACAGAGGATTTCATTTGAAATGAAAAAGGGAAGTTTTCCTAATTTTTACAATATTGTCAAGAGTTAACTGTTATTTGATTCTTATATCACATGTAGAAGGCAGGACCTCAAGAAGAAATGTTTTACCCAATACCATCATCTAATAAATTACATGACTGGAAAAAAAATCTCAAAGGAGATTGATATCAATATAGAAAAATCACAGCCAGAAGAAAACCAAAACCAACTACCACCCCCAACATAATGTGCCAGAACAAAGAGAAGTTTTAGAGTTAAGAGTGTAAGATATTAAAGCAATTAGATAACTCAGCATTCCTGACTCTTTTCAGTTATTTACTTACTATTGTGTGCCTACCACCTAAGAGGTGCCACACCAGCACTGAAGAAACATGACCCAGATAGAATCATAATTCTGTATTCATCAAGCTCAGGGTCCAAATTTGGAAGGGGAGATGACAAACAAATAAGTAAGCAAAATAATTACAAATACGATACACACCAGGAGGGAAATCAACAAGGTGATGAGGCAGAGTAATTCTGTAGACTGATTAGAAAAGGTCACTTAAGAAGGGTAGTATTTGAAATCAAGCAGGAAGATGAGAAAGCATCCATGCAAAAGGGCTTAGGAGGAAATTCTAAGTAAAAAGTATGGTAAGTGCAAAACTGCAGGCATGAAAAGGACTGGGGGCTGCTTCAGAAGTAGGAAAGGGACCATGCAATGGGCCCTGATGGAAAAAGTACCAAAGGTGAGGTTGGAGAGGTTGGACAAAAATCAGCAGGCTATATGGACAATGGTAATACCTATGATTCATTCAGAAATTCTATCCAGAGAATCACATACTGTGATTAGTCTTTGAAGAACAGCCTGAGTTGGGTACAATATAAATGATTTGAAACGAATGTGGGGTAGATCCATGGAAGGCCAAGGTTAAGAGATTTGCATTTGTAGAGGAAAGAGATCAACAGTGGACAGAGAGTAATATTAGAGATGGAGAGAAGTCAAATCTTTTTTTTTTATTTTAAACCTTTACTTTTATATGTATGGTGGGTTTTTATTTTTTTATTCTTGCCTACTTGTATGATTGTGTGCCACTTGTGTACCTGGTGCCTATAGAGGCCAGAAGAGAGCATTGGGTCCATGGAAACTGAGTTACAGATGGTTTTAAGGGACCATATGAGTGTTGGAAGTTGAACCCACATTCCCCGAAGAGAGCCAGTGCTCTTAACTTCTGATCCATGTCTCCAGCCTCAAAATTAATTAGTTCTAAGGATGGGATACATGCAAATCCTACAGGATCTGCAGGTAGGTTGAGGATTAATGAGGAATAGCAATTCCAGAGTGACTGGAACTGAGGACATGTCTTAGTTTGAAGAATTCTTGACTAGAATGCATAAAACCCTGGGTTCTTTGCCTATATGAAATCTTTTCTTGAGAAGTAAGTAAATAAATAACCCTTCAGACATCTCCAGGGAAGATGGTATGCCTCTTGCTGGATAAAGGCAAGGAAGGGCTTTTATCACAGATAAATCAAAATAAACATGTTAGGCATATTATATTTGAGAAGTCTGTTACATATACAAATAAAAATCGAGTAGACCACTGACCACACACTCTCTGCCACAATCAACATCAAATAACAATAATTAACAGTCTTGGAGGTGGGCAGGAGAGATGGCTCAGTGGTTAAGAATACTGATTACTCTTCCAAAGGTCCTGAGTTCAATCCCCAGTAACCACATGGTGGTTCACAACCATGTGTAATGGGATCTTACGCGCTCTTCTGGTGTGTCTGAAGACAGTGACAGTGTATTCACATATATGAGGTAAATAAATTTTTTTTAAAAAAAAAGTTTAAAAAAAACAATCATTGCTCACTAATATCTCTCAACATAAATGGACTCAATTACTAAATCAAAAGACACAAGCTAAAAGAATGAATGTAGAAGGTACCCATCATTCTGCTACACACAAGAAACACACCTCTGCAACAAAGATAGACATTACCTCAGAGTAAAGGCTAGAAAAAAGTTTTCTATGCAAATGGACCCAAGAAGAAAACTGGAGTAGGTATTCTAACATTTAATAAAATAGACTCTCAGCCAAAATTAATCAAAAGAGATGGGAAGGATTTTTCATATTCATCAAAGGAAAAATCCACCAACATGGCCTCTCAATTCTGAACATCTAAGACCCAAATGAAAGGGCACCCACATTCGTAGAAGAAACATTACTGAAGTGTAAATCATACAACATACACATTAATCAGAGACATCAATGCCTCACTCTCAACAATGGTCAGTTCATCAAGATAGAAACTAAACAGAAAAACAGTGAAACTAATAGACATTATGAATCAAATAGACCTCACAGATATCTACAGAACATTTCACCCAAACACAAAAGAATATGCCATCTTCTCTGCATTTTATGAAATCGTCTCCAAAATTGACCATATACTCAGTCACAAAACAAGCATCAACAGACACGTGAAAATTGAAATAACTCCTTGTACCTTATTAGACCATCATGGATTAAAGCTAGATTCAGCAACATCAGAAATAACAGAAAGCTTTTAAACTCATGGAAACTGAAAAAAAGTGGCTCGAGATAAAAATAAGAAAGAAATTAAAGACTGTCTAGATTTCAATGAAAATGAAGGCACAACACACCCAGATTTATGGGACACAATGAAAGTAGTGCTAAGAGAGATGTTCATAGCACTAAGTGCCTTCATAAAGAAATTACAGAGTTCTCATACTAGCAATTTAAAGCATACCTGAATGCTCTAGGAAAAAAAAAGAAAAGAAAAGAAAAGAAAAGAAAAGAAAAGAAAAGAAAAGAAAAGAAAAGAAGAAACAAGCACACCCAAGAGGAATAGTTACCAGAAAGTAATCAAACTCGGAATGGAATCAGTAAATTTGAAACAAAGGGAACAATACAAAAAATCAACAAAACCAAAATCAACAAGAGAGAAAAACCCTGAGCCAAACTTACTAAAAGGCAGAGAGACAGCATCCAAATTAACAAAACCAAAAATGAAAGGGGGACAGAACAACAGACACTAAGGAAACCTAAAGAATCATTAACTTTTACTTCAAAAGCATGTACTCCACCAAATGGGAAAATCTAAATGAAATGGAATTTTCTTGATAAATACCACTTACCAAGTTAAATAAAGACCAAGAAAACAATTTAAATAGTCATGTAACTCCTGAGAAAATAGAAAGTCATTAAAAGTCTCCCAACCAAAAAGAAAAAAAAAAAAAAGTCCAGGGCAAGGTGGCTTTAGTGCAGAATTCTACCAGCCTTTCAAAGAAGAGCTAATACCAACACTCCTCAAACTATTCCACAAAACAGAAATAGAAAGAACACTGCCAAACTCATTCTATGAGGCCATAGTCACCCTGATAGCTAAACCAAAGATGAAACCAAGAAAGATAACTTCAGACCAAGTTCCCTTATGAACATTGATGCAAAAGTATTTAATAAAATAATTAAAAACTGAATCCAAGAACACATCAAAAACATTATCCACCATGATCAAGTAAGCTTCATCCCGGGGAAGCAGGATTGGCTCACTATACAAAAATTCATCCATGTAATTCACCTTATAAACAAACTGAAAGAAAAAAAAATCACATGATTACCTCACTAGATACTGATAAAGCCTTTGACAATATCCAACATTGCTTCATGTTCAAAATCTTGGAGAGATCAGAGATACAGGCATATATCTAAACACCATAAAAAGACAGTATACAACAAGTCAATAGCCAATATCAAATTAAATGGTGAGAAACTTAAAACAATTCCACTAAAGTCAGTGACAAGACAAGGTGGCTCACTTTCTCCATATCTACTCAATACAGTACCTGAAATTCTAGCTACAGCAATAAGACAACAAAAGGAGATCAAGGGGATACAAATTGGAAAGAAATAAATCAAAGTATCATTACTTCACAGATGACATGATAGATTACATAAGTGACACCAAAAATTCTACCAGAGAACTCCTACAGCTGATAAATACCTTCAGCAATAAGGATAGATACAAAATTAACTCAGTAAAAAAAAAAAAAAAAAACAGTAGCCCTTCTATGTACAAATGGCAAATGGGCAGAGAAAGAACACCCTTCACTATAGATACAAATTATATATATATATATATATATATATATATATATATATATATATATATCTTGGTGTAACTCTAACCAAGCAAGTGAAAGACATGTATGACAAGGACTTCATGTCTTTGAAAAAAGAAATTTTTAAAAATATCAGAAAATGAAAGGACTCCCATACACATGTTAATCCCATATTAATTGCCATCTTATCAAAAGCAATCTACAGATTCAATGCAATTCCCATCAAAGTTCCAACACAATTCTTTACAAACCTTGACAGAACAATTTTCAACTTCATATGGAAAAATAAAAAATTCAAGATAGCTAAAACAATCCTGTACAATAAAAGAACTTTTGGAGGTATTACCATCTCTGATATCGAGCTGTACTACATAGCAATAGTAATTTTTTTTAAAAAAAAGCTTCATCGTATTGGCATAAAAACAGACAACTGATCAATGAAATCGAATCAAAGACTCAAAAATAAACACACACATTTATGGACACTTGATTTTTGACAAAGAAACCAAAATCATACAGTGGACAAAAGTGAGAGCATCTTCAACAAGTGGTGCTGGTCCAACTGGATATCTGCATGTAGAAAAATGAAAGTAGATCCATATTTATCACCTTGCGCAAAGCTCAAGTCCAAGGGGATCAAGGACCTCAACATAAAACCAGATACACTAAATCTAATAAGTGAGAAGACGGGGAAGAACTTTGAATGCATTGCTACAGAAGACCGCTTCCTTAACAGAAGAACATCAGTGCCTCAGGCCCTAAGATAAACAATTGATAAATGGGACTTCATGAAACTGAAAAGCTTCTGTAAGTCAAGAAAGGACACCATACAAGACAACATAGCGACCTACAGAATGGAAAAAAGATCTTCACCAACCCTACATCAGACAAAGGGCTAATATCCAAAACATATAAAGAACTCAAGAACTTAAGCCTCAACAGGCCAAATAACCGAATTTTAAAAATGGGATACACGAGCTAAACAGAGAATTCTCAACAAAGGTATCTTGAATGGCTGAGAAGCACTTAAAGAAATGTTCAGCATCTTTAGACATCAGGAAAATGCAAATCAAAACTACTCTGAGATTCCCATCTTCCACCTGTCAGAATGGCTAAGATCAAAAACTCAAGTGACAGCACATGCTGGAGAGAATGTGGAGAAAGGGGAACACTCTTTCATTGCCAGTGGGAGTGCAAACTTGTACAACNTTAAAATAAATCTGGAGTTTTCTCAGAAAATTGGGAATAGTTCTACCCCAAGTCCATGCTATACCACTCCTGGGCATATACCCAAAAGATGCACCACCATACCACAAAGACACTTGCTCAACTATGTTTATAAAACATAAAAACTGGAAACAACCCAGATGTCCCTCAATTGAAGAATGGATAAAGAAAATGTCGTACATTTACACATTGGAATACTCCTCAGCTATTCAAAACAAGCACACCCATGAAATCTGTAGGCAAATAGATAGAACTAGAAAGTATCATTCTGAGTGAGGTGACCCAGACCCATAAAGACACTCATGGTATTTACTTACTGATAAGTGAATACTAGCTATAAAGTGCAGAATAACCATGCCACAATCCATAGACTCAAAGAATCTAAATATCAAGGAAGGCCCAAGGGAGGATGCTTGAATCTCATACAGAAGAGGAGATAAAATAGACTTTGGAAGTGGATAGAGANAAGAAACTGGGTAGGAGAGAGGATGGANAGGGGATCAAGGGTGGGGATCAGGTGTGGGGAGNGTGGGGCTGGGAGTGAGAGGGATGAAGAGTAAAGGGAAATGGGAGGCATCTCTGGGACAAACCAGAGACCTGGGATGGGAGAGGCTCCTGAGAGGATAAGGG
Organism: Mus pahari; assembly: GCF_900095145.1. Lineage (NCBI taxonomy): Eukaryota > Metazoa > Chordata > Mammalia > Rodentia > Muridae > Mus > Mus pahari. The sequence continues at coordinate 44,103,428 of NC_034602.1, forward strand.
GGTGGCCCTAACTAAGTCTTCTGAGAGGCTTCATCCAGCAGATGATGGAAAGAAATGCAGAGAACCGTAGCCAAACAACAGGTAGAGCTCAAGGAGTCTTGTGGAAGAGTAAGAAGTAGAGAATAAGGAGCCAGAGGGGTCAAGAGACCTACAGAGTCAACTAAGCTAGGCCCACGGTGACTCAGAAACTGAACCACCAGCCAAAGAGTATTCTGGGGCTGGACTGAGGCCCCCTATACATATGTAGCTGATGAGCAGCTTGGTCTTCATGTGGGTCCCCTAACGATTGTAGTGAAGGCTCTCTCTGACTCTGTTGCAGGCCTTTGGATCCTTTTCCCATAGCTGGGCTGACTTGAGGATGCGTTCAGTCCTGTTGTGACTTGATGTATCAGGGTGGGTGGGCATCCATAGTGGGGTGGCTCTTTTTTTCTGAGAAGATGGGAAGGGAAAGAAAGAGAGGGGATGTAAGGGTGGGACTNGGAGAAGAGGGGGGAGATGCTTTGATCTGGCTGTACAGTAAATAAATAAACTAATGAAGAAAATAAATATTTTTTTAAATGTTCCATGCATGCACACAGATCTTATATTTTAAACCACAAGCCTGAGCCTTAAGTCCAGTCTGGCTGAAAACAACCCCATCAGGTTGAGTAACCTAAGGATAACAGCTATAAACTCTGGACAAAATAACACAAACAACTGCATGAAGGCTCTAGAAAGTAAATAAAAGCAGGCAGATTCCAGAAAGAAATCAATACTGGATAAAAGATATTGTCACGGGTGCTTCCCATTTTTATGGCTCAGCTGATTTAGCAGAAGAGTCGATTCTTTGGGACTAGAGAGTCAAGAGGCAGCAAATCCCTGGTGACCCTACACCGCAACATTGTGGCGCTTTAGATCAGTCAAGGGGGAAACAACAGAACTGAGATTTCAGTTGCCACCCAAAAAGATGAATTTTTGTCCTGAGTTCAGCTAAATTCATGGCCTACAAAAATAAGTAGCTCTTGGAGTGTAACACAGCCTGAATCCCCACATCATAAAATTCCCAGTATCTAGAATATAACTTAATATAGTTAACATATTGTTAAACTTGGGGGAAATGGCTTAGAATTGAGAAAAATGTAGCCAGGCAGTGTTTGTTCACATCTTTAATCCCAACTCTTGGGAGGCAGAGGCAGGGAGATCTCTGAGTTTGAGGCCAGCCTGGTCTACAAAGCAAGTTCCGGGACAACCAGAGCTACACAAAGAAAACCTACCTCAAAACAAACAAACAACAAAACAAACAGAAAGGATAAGAAAAACATAATGACATAGCAGATTTGATTCAGAGAAATTATTACAACTATGCTCAGTGAAGGAAAAGAAAATGCTTATTGCTGGGCGTGGTGGCACACGCCAGGAACTCCAGCCTTTAAAAAACAGGAGCGGGAAAGTCACAAGTCTTGATAACACAGTGAGACCCTATCTGAAAGTACTAACCTGGCCAGAAGGGAATATCATTGAGCTACATTGTGTACACACATGAAAATGTTATAATGTACCCATTGTTATATATAATCAACATATGTTAATTGTCTTAGTTTGAGTTTTACTGTTGCAAACAGACACCATGACCAAGGCAACTCTTATAAAGGTCAACATTGAATGGGGCTGGCTTACGGGTTCAGAGGTTCAGTCCATTATCATCATAGCAGGAAACACAACAGTGTCCAGGCAGGCATGGTGCTAGAGGAGCTGAGAGTTCTACATCTTCATCCAAAGGAAGCCAGGAGCAGACTGTCTTCCACGTGTCTAGGAGGAGAGTCTCAAATCCCACCCCTACAGTGACAGACTTCCTCCAACAAGGCCACACCTACTCCAACAAGACCACACCTCCTAATAATGTCACTCCCTGGGCCAAGCATATTCAAACCACCACACTAATAAAAATATTTAGAAAAGAAAAAAATGCATGTAATAAATTACTCTAAAGGATATATAACAAGGAAAAATAAACTCTAGAAATTGTTTTTAAATAACCAAATAGAATTCTGAAATGGGGCCAGAAGATAAATATGATCAAAATACATTAAGAAATTCTCAAAGAGCTAATTTTTTAAAGAATTACATTAAATATAAAACAAAGTATCTCTAGCTGTTGTTTTTCCACAAATAATAACAAACACTATGCAGTATGAATAATACACTATATATGAATAATAGACACTGTATGACTTTGAGAAAACTAGGCAGTGCTTCAGTGTCCTGTAATACAATACCCATTCATTTGTGCACATCATCTAACCTGTTAGATGAGATTGCCCAGCTGAACAAAAGAGAAACACTATCTAAGGATGGACGGAGATACTGCAACAACAAGAAATGCAGAAATAAGAACCAACAGGGAAGACAGAGAAGGCTCCCTGGTTTTATTTTTCAGAAAATGGATGTTGATATTTTGTTATTCCCTTGGCTCAATTCCATGACTTCATCCATCCCCCAAATGAAGAGAGTCTCATTGAAGGAGGAAGATTGCCACTGCATGGACTCACTGTCTCAACAGTTCCCTCTACAACTGTTACTCAGTCCTCATCAGTAGCACAAAGGGTAACAATGTATTAAAACATCAAAAACATCTAGGTAGGCTGATTTGCTTACTGCTTTAGCTACAGTTGAGTAGTATATACTAGTCTTCCTATAATTCTGGCTTAGAAAATGCCCGGAATGAAAGAGGTTTCAAATTTTAAAACGATAATCAGCAGCAAGAAATTAAAAATATGGTCCAAAAAAAAAAAAAAATAGCATCAAACTTCAGAAGTTTATTGAGACCAAAGAAAAAGGATTTTTCAAAGCACTGAAATCCATTCCAGTGTGAGGCTTACAGAAAAATCAACTTTAGCAGGTGAGATGTAAAGTATAGATTAGAAGGGATTAAAAATGGTGTTTGAAAACAAACAGCCAATGATAACACAACAAATAATATTAAATTCTTTAAGTACATCAGAAATAAGACGACTGCAAAGACATCAGTGGGTTGGAGAGACAAGCTGGGCATGAAGGAGATGTTTGGAAGGATAAGGCAAGTGCAGGGAGACTAAATAATGTATTTGCACCGGTTTTCACACTGGAGAATAGAGCAGTAGAAGAAGGAGAAGAAAAACTTTATTATGTGTGAGAGAGAGGCCCAGCTCGAATAGAGACATCAAAGGGAGCCAGGAGTCAATGGAACCGTGAAAGGAGGTATTTGCATGTTCCAGTCAGAGCAGTGGCTTCACTGGAGACTCAGAATCAGGAGAGCCCAGACTCTCTTAGTCCTCCTCCCCTTAGCTCCTCTTACCACTTAAAAAACTTCATACTGGGTCTGCTGGAGGCCAGTTACAATATTCATGGTTTGAAGATTTCTCTGGTGAAGAGATCTCCAAACCACACAGGCAGTAAGACAGACAGATGGACAGACAGACAGACAGACACACACACACACACAGCCTAAAATTCTTCAAAACCTCCACCGGGTCCAGAAAACTTCTACTGACTAGTTGATAAAAAAATCAAACAAGAGAAAGGTTGCTATAATCCAACACACTGGAGAGCATATGGAAGTAGCAGTTCTAATCCCTACTAGTGGAAATATAACTTGGGAATTTAACTAGTTGCAGAGAACATTTATATGCCCTTGTAATATGCTTATATATTATTTAATATCAATGATAAATATTAATACTTAAACTTTCATTACCTAGTGAAATTTCAAATGTCTACGTCAGATGAACCACAGTTTCATTGTTTGCTATACACACTAGAGGAATTTCTAGGGAAGTTACAAAGTTGTTCATTGCAAGATTGTTTTGGAAGCAAAGAGAATGGGTAAAGATTTTAAAACTTCTATAAGAGGAACTATTGTGCATTACAAGCTTTCAACTCCTCATCAACTTGGGCTTTAAGAATGTATAAAAGATTCAACAACAACATTTTGAAAGAAAGATGTTTACAAGAAAAACAAATAGCACGTAAAAATGTGTGTAAAAAGATTTTGATTTTTTTTTTTTTGAGATCTCATTTTCCTTTACATGTGTGGGTGTTCTGCCTGTATGCTGTCTGTGCACCACTTACATGCATGCAGTGCCCACAACACTTTAGATCTTCTAGAATAGTCGCTAGCTGCCATGTGGGTGCTGGGAACGGAACCTGAGTACTCTAAAGGAGTAGTCAGTTCTCTTAACCACTGACATCACTCCAGCTCCAAAATGTTTATTGAAAGTTTTTAAATAACCCCCCAAACAATATATTTTTTCACAGATTTATGTATATGTGAAGTAAAAAAGTGGAAAAGACACTAGTAAGGTATATAATAAATTCTTTGTTGAAGGCTTATTGTATGAGGGTGCCATGTGTATATGTGGGTGCTCATGGAAGCCAGAAGAGGGTATTGGAACCCCCAAAGCTGAACTTCAACTGAGACAGTTATGACCCATCTGACATGGGTACTGATACTTGACCTCGATTCTTCTGGAATAGTAGAAAACACTCAGAATAACTAAGCCATTTCACCACCCCAGAAAACTATTAATATGGTAGAGCTTTGAAAAGATTGGGAAGAGCAAGAAGGTAGGGAATGGAGGAGTATTTTACTGTATCTGTGAAGAGTCATGGTACAGTTTAAATATGCCCCCTCCAGAAAATTTACTTGGAAACCTAACCTTGATGGTGGTGGTATTAAGGGGTGGCCCCCTATTAAGAAGTGTTGAAGTTATAAGGTCCTGCTTTAATCAATGCAAGAACACCTTACACAAGGACTAGAGTAAACTAGCTTATGTCTTTGGGGCTCTTTCATCCCTCATGCCAAGTAAGGGCACTTCTAGACCTCCACACAGAGGGAACAAGTCCTTTCAGATACCAGGCTCACTGGTACCTACCTAGATTGCTGTTGCTTACACTCTACCCAATCTAGCTGCTGATCGAAGAGTATACTAGGGCCACAAAAGATTTCACTAAACCATGTCTTCCTAACTAACTCTGACCAGACTAAAAAGACTTCACAAGCTAGTGACCATAGAGTAGTGTTTCCCCATCAGGGCCAATTTTGTGCTCCTCTCAAGGAACAGACAACATCTGCAGACATTACAACTAACACATTTTTTTAAAATGCTATTGGCAAAGAGTCGACAGAAACCGGGAATTCTGGTAAATATCTGACAGTTCAATGCCCAAGACAAAGCATGCCCTAAATGTCAGTGCACCCGAGCTGGGAAACTCTTCCCGTAGACCAGACAAAGCTGAACGGGCATGGGATGACCTAAAGTTTGATTTTGGACCTTAAAGAACAGTGCCTTCCCCAAAGCTCCAGTCTGCATAAAGTGCCTCAGGTCAGCATGTTCCCAGTGCCCACCTAGACTAAGTCAAAGGGGAAGCCTTTGAACACAGTTGTTTTTAGTCTGACCTCCACGGGCTGAGCTTTCGCTCAGCTTGTCCCTTCTCTTGGATTCCAGAGTGATTTTTGGATCATTAATGTTCCCATCCGTCTTAGTCTAACCGGATGATCACAACCACTTCTGATAGAAGGAACAGCCAAAGTGATGCTGTATTTGTCAAGACCAAATGTGTCTGCCCCAGCAGGTTCTATCTTCAATCTACAGAGACAGCTATACAAGGAAAGATGGATATACGGGCAGAATAGAAAGCTGCATCTCGCCAGCTGCTGAGTCAGTAGGGGAATCTTCTCAAGATTCTAAACCAGAACTTCTGACGTCAGTCAGCACAAAGCCCCAATTCTTTACGCACAATGGTTATTTAATTGGCTGGTTGTTTTTAATAACCTGATATTGTATCCCCTGTGGAAGTACAAATAAAGAGACCTGGTGTTGCTGTTGCTGTTGCTGTTGTTGTTGCTGCTGCT
>NC_034602.1:44111796-44118886 GCF_900095145.1 Mus pahari
TAAGTGGATATTAGCTCAGAAGCTCAAAATACCCAAGATACAATTTACAGACCACATGAAGCTCAAGAAGAAGGAAGACCAAAGTGTGGTTACTTCAGTCCCTCTTAGAAGGGGGAACAAAAATAGCCATAGAAGGAGTTACAAAGTGTAGAGCAGAGACTGAAGGAAAGGCCATCCAGAGACTGCCACACCTGGGGATCCATCCCATATACAGTCACCAAACTCAGACACTATTAAGGATGCCAACAAGCGCTTCCTGACAGAAGCTTGATATAGCTGTCTCCTGAGAGACAGGCTCTACCAGTGCCTGACAATTACATAGGTGGATGCTCTCAGCCAACCATTGGTCTGAGTACAGGGTCCCCAATGGAAGAGCTAGAGAAAGGACCCAAGGAGCTGAAGGGGTTTGTAGCCCCATAGGAGGAACAACAATATGAACCAACCAGTACCCCCAGAGCTTCCAGGGAAGCTCTAAACCACCAACCAAAGAGTACACATGGAGGGACCCATGGCTCCAGCTGCATATGTAGCAGAGGGTGGCCTTGTTGGCCATCAATGGGAGGAGAGGCCCTTGGTCCTGTGAAGGCTCGATGCCCCAGTGTAGGGGAATGCCAGGGTCAGGAAGTGTGAGTGGGTAGGTGGGTGAGCAGTGGGCGGGGGAAGGGGATAGGGGACTTTCAGAGGGGAAACCAGAAAAGGGGATAACATTTGAATGTAAATAAAGAAAATATCTAATTTTTTTTTAAAAAAGTTTGCATAAGCATCCTACCCATGGTCACTCAGGTACATTCTGCATGCAACCATGGCTACACAACCCTATCTATGATTCTTTTGTTTAATATCTTAAAAGTCTCAAATATTGAAGTGACTGGACAATGAGGGTACCAACTTCATCAAAGGACGATGAATATGTAGTCGGTAGGTTAGTAGTCAATAGAGGAAGGAGGTCCCTGGGAGCACATTTGAAGCATCTCTTGTCTCTGGCCCTTTCTGGCCTCTCTCTTCGCTTCCTGGCTGCCATGAGATGAGCAGCATCCTCTGCCCTTGTTTCTTGTCATGATGTTCTACCCAAAACAACAGAGCCAACTGACCACTCGCTAAAGCCAGGAGTCCAAATGTATCTTGTCTACTTTAAAAGGTTTCAGATATTTGTCACAATTCCAAAAAGTCTGACTAATGCACTGCCCCACACACTAGCAGATGCCTGGAAAAGTCTGGCGACTCTCAGTAAAAGTCACAGATAATAGGAAGTGCCACAGCACAGGATCGAAAACTAAAGGTTCACCCACGAGGCCTAATGAAGAAGTTGTGTTTGCTCTGTGGGCTGAAGGCAAATTGAGATGAAAGAAAAGAAGGTACCAGAGGGCTTCCTCTGAGAAGGTATTTGGGGGAGGCCCGGTATTAAGAGCACAGGAGTGAGAAGAAAGAGACCTCCAAAAGTATCAGCGTTAAAAATGACACAGCGAGCCGACTCTGTGGCGTCTCAGAGCTCAACATCAGTTGCTGGCAGGGTTTTTCTTGGCAAAGCTGCTGATGCCCCTTCGCCCTAGCCCCAGTGCCAGCCCAGCCCCTCACCAACAGCAGTGCCAGCACCAGCGCTAACGCCAACACCAGCACCAGCACCAGCACCAGGCAAGCATCCATCGTGCCTGAGCCTCAAGATAGCAAAACTCCACAAAAAGGCATTGCAAAGAACCTACAGAAACAAACGTGCACTCTGGCCTGGTTTTTTGTTGTTGTTGTTGTTGTTTGGGAAAATTGTGCGCTAAAAACAGCAGATAAAAAGGAATCTGTGGGCATAGTTTATTTAGACTCTCTAAAGACTGTTGAGAAGGTCTCTCTCATAGGAGGCTATTAAAGCCAGGCGGGCTAGTCAGGAACCATAGGGTAGAAGGTGAACTTCTGTCGTGATTAAAGCCTTCTTAACCGAAAGGAACCAAAGCGCAGGAATAAATAGCCAATTCTCCACATGGGAAGCTAAAAATAATAGGGCCGCTCAAAGATTAGTCCCGAGGCCAATGTTGTGCTATCTATTTTTAATGATTTGTCAAATGAAGTACAGTAAATAGAAAAATGCAAGTAGCTAATGACAGGAGACCATGTGGCAGGATGAGAAAAAAAGCTCTGAGCTGCTAGGGGCTGGGGAGAGTGGCCCGCCATAAGCATTGTGTTCCATCCTCTGTGCCTCTCTGTCTCCTGGCTTTAGAATAATGGGAGGATGGGAAAGGTTTCTGAGATGCTTCAGATCTTCTGTGAAACCAATTAAAACTCTTGAAATTTGAGGTCCAGGGAATTAACAGCTGCTGAGAGAGGAAGAATCAGTCTTCACTAGAGGCAAGCCCCCTGACAGGTTATCTAATCCCAGATGACCAGTCAGCCCTAAACAAACATACAGAAAAGCACCAATCAGCTCCCAACAGCTGATGTGTATGTTTGTGTGTCTGTGTGTCTGTCTGTGTCTGTGTATCTTTCTCTCTCTCTCTCTCTCTCTCTCTCTCTCTCTCTCTCTCTCTCTCTCTCTGTGTGTGTGTGTGTGTGTGTGTGTGTGTGTGTGTGAGTGTGTAAAATAATAGATGATCTAAAGAGTATCTGGAAAGCCAGTCAAAATTTTTGCCCTTATTGGCTCAGAATAAGTGATATTTTTCTGTTTTCAGCGCTTTTCACATGCAGAGTGTGGCTTATTAACACTTTTGGTGATTCCAGACAGACGAGGCATGGATGGCCAAATTTATGAGAGAAAAATATTATTAGGCTGTGGCCTAAATCAACCTGCTGGGCCTACCCTGTCTCTCATGCTATCAGATGGTCTTGACGGGAACCAGGAAAGTATGGATGAAGATGAGGGTGTGTAACTCGGGGACCTCTGCACACCCACCCTCAAGAAAATGCCATCTCGGCTGATGAGCTCACAAGTACAAAGGAGATGACATATTCCTGGCTGTGCCAAATTAGTGGTCCAGCCGATAAAGCCTGAGCAACCTAAAGCCAAGGTAACGAGGGGACGCCATTACCCGGAATGGCTCTACTTTGTGGACAGAGAGAAACAGATCAAAATAAATCAATAAGTAAAAAGTACAAGTAGATGGGGAGAGAGAGAAGAGATGGATCAGAAACAGAAAGGAGGAAGAAATTAGAAGCTCATGTACGTGAGAAAAAGTGCCATGCTTCCTGAGATGAGAGTGGACCCACTGTGAAGGGTGAAGTGACAAGGAAGAAGGAGGAGCTTGGCAATCAACACGTCAAGTTTGGGACTGCGCCAGATGGGTGAGTTTTGCTACCTTAGACCATAAGGTAAGATCAAGGGAAGTCTTCATGGAATTAGGGAGAGAAAAAAACTGAATAATAAACGGGTTGAGAGAGTACCTTGGAGAAAGCACAGTTAGCTTCGGAGGTAGCTGCTGTGGTCACTCTTTCCCGAAAACATCTTAGCATACTTTACTCCTTAATAGAATTGTACGTCCCTTCAAGTAACGGCTGCCTCTGTAGCTGCTGCTAATGTTATTGATACTCATAACTCTGGGCAGACATTTCAGGTCTGGGAGAAGTGTTTTCCTCCCATTCCATTTCTGCAGAATGCGTCCAATGCGCTTTAAGAAGGATGCGTGGCTTTTCTCTAAAGTGCCCCGTGTCTGTCCACAGGGACACTGTTGATTTCACAGTAATTCTTTCTCTTTTTCCGTTCTTTCTTTCTCACGTTTATTGCTACGAAAGCTGGCTCAGCGAAAAGAAAGACAATTGTTCTCCAAGAACCCTTGTGGATACCGATGGGTCCTCCTTTATAGAAGGCCGAGTCTCCAGAAAAAAACAGCAGCATCAGACAACCAGGGTGACTAGCAGTGACCTGAAGGGTGCGCCAGGGGGTGGCTCCCTTTAACAGAGAGGTAGAGCACCTGTGCAAACGTAAGTGTCTAAATGGTGGGTTTCCTGAGAACACTTGAACTACTACCACGATGCCCTTAACCCTTCCTGGGGTGCGGTGTTTTCTAGAGGTTTAATAATGTTTTCCAGTCCAACACTTGATATCAACTGAAGGGAAGAAGAAAAGTTTACATCTCCTTTCCCTTCTAGAATATGTGACATAGCTGCTTCCCAGAATACAAACACCACAGCCTCCATTCTACATCTCAGATTCTATCCTGCCAGGCTTACACGCCCCTGGCCAATTCCAGAGGACAGTGAAGAATCCTAGCATTCAATACGAGTCATGACTTACATGCCCCTTTTACTCCCTGTTCTCATGGTAAAACAACGCCTTTAAGACAGAGGCTTGCCTTTCAGTCTTTGACATTTCCCAAGTACATGTAAGTATCAAGAACTTGAAAACATTTTGCCAGGTAATGAACATCTTTTTGGGGGTGGGGGGTGGGGAGGGGGTAACAACAGCATTCTTCTGCAGACAGGGATACCAGTCTGGAGGACTTCGCCAGTAATAGGTATCTCTTCTTGACCGTGCAGTGAAGCCCCTAGGAAATGGATGGTAAAGATTTATACAAGACTACCGGAGGGTAGACGGGGGAGCTGGAGAGATGGCTCAGTGGTTAAGAACACTGACTGCTCCGCTACAAGACCTTGATTCAACTCCCAGCTTCCCTATCACAGCTCACACCCATCTACAATTCGATTCCACGGGGTCCCATACCCGCTTCTGGCCTCTGCAGGCCCTGCGTGATCGTGGTACGCAGCCATACATGCAGGCAAAACACCTATCCGCATAAAATAAACATCAAATTTAAAGAGAGAGAGAGGACCTCCTGGTGTGGTGTGCAGACCTTCCATGCTGAAGACTAAAGCAAGGAAAAAGAAGGCTGGCAGGCCGTGGAAAGATAAATGGAAAACTGCTGAATGCCTAGTTATTATTTTGCCAAAATCTGAATTTGTACAAACAAGGTCAAGAGTCAGAAATGCCCCCCCCAAGGAAGCTGGCCCTGATAGCACTCCAAAATGCTAAACCACCCCAGCCCCTTGCACAAGTGGGCCCGACATAGCCACAAAGATATATCCAGGCTCCCATTTTCTTTACAGGAGTCCCAGCTGAACTGAGGAAGAGAGGGCTTAAGATGTAAAGCCTGCCTCCTCTTTATGCAGACCTGAATTACCTAAGCGAGCTCCTAAGAAGAGGGCATTCATTTCTCTGCTAAGTCATCATGTAGAGTTTCCAGAATAGAGGTGCCCTTAGAATTAAATGCTCTGGTGTCGGCACCCTTATGCTGAAGGATGCGTGTAAGAAGGATCCGAGTGATTAAAATGAAGCAAAAGGAAACAGAGGTCACTCAACACCTGGCTTTTAAAACCTTCCTAGTTTTCAGGCCTAGGGGGAAAAAAAAAAAGGAACTGAGTGTGACGTAACTCTCAAACCAGAAGGCCTCCGAACTTGTGTCCCATTAAAATGCATAGTCCCATAATGATGAAGCTGGCAGTCTCTCCCTCGTTTGACTCATTTCCTTGCTAAATATAACTGAAGACAGGTTTTCCACTAGGGGCTACTGTATTATTTTCTTCCCCAAGTGGGAATCAGAAACTAATTTCAGTATATAAAGAAATCAAGGCAAAAGGAAAAAAAAAAACTGATGATGCACAGATTTCTCTAATTCCTTCACAGTGGTATCACAGTGTAACCACCTCTCCAGGTCCGGGGGAGGGGGTACCAGTAGGCATGTTTATGGATGGATGAGGCCATGTCTGTCAAGAGTTGTGTCTGTTACCCAGAACTCTACTGCCATGATTTAGGTGCAATGAGTGATGACCACTATTGGTTTCTATTGTCTAGTTTTGCAAAGGCCGCTTCCAACTAGGAGAGCAGCCTTTCAGCCAACTGCTATTTCTTAGCAGCTCAAATGAGAAGTGACTTAAGAACCGACAACAACCCAGCAGGATGCCTATTAGAATTCTTTGTAAGGACTCCACTTGCAAACCGCAACTCTGGGCACCTCCAGGAAAGACAAGTGATGGGCCACTAACCAAGGGGCTCAAATCAAAAATCTCACAGACTGTATGCAATTGGTTTCCTCCTGTAGAATAGATCAGGATTAATGGGGAACACTGACCTAATAGAAGCATCAACCATTTTTAGAACACAGCTGCCCCAAGAAGCCTTGCAAGGAACAACTCCAGCCACGATGCTGGGGACAAGGCTGGGGACGTCCTTACCCTCTCAGTTATTCAGCTCAGATCCACTTGCCCCTATGCAGAGCTTTCCTGATTGCAGCCCACATACCAAATCTGAAAACATTTTGATTTTGTTTTTGTTTGTTTTTGTTTTTGTTTAAATTGGTAACTTCCAAAGCTGACTTTACCGGTGGCTAAGATATAAATATATTTTCTCCTCAATTGGCATGTTTTTCTCTTTTCAAAAAAAATTTTTTTTGAAGTATTTGGTGAGAAATGAATTTTGAAGATGGAGCTCGAGTTTGTGGCCACACACAGCAGGTTGGCAGGAAATCATCAAATCCCGGCGTTTCTCTTGACCACACTGACGGTTCACCTGGTCACACGTTGGTCTTCACTCCCTGCCTGACTGTGTGCCCATGTGTGACTTGTAAATTCACATTTTTAGAAGAAAAGTCTGCCTGGGGTGTATGTGGATATGTTCATGTATGCAGGGACAATAATAGCAAGACAGGACATACTGCAAACCAGGAAGCCAAAATAAGGGGGAAGTGTTGAAATGGACTTACATCGACTTCCAGAGAGTCAACCGCCAAATTCATAGGAGTTTTGAAAGCCAATTGATAGCACATCCCCAGTTTGAAAGTGGCCTGGATGGGTATGTCACAACGCAGAAAACCATGCATAACGAGTCACTTGTTAAGTAAATATCAACATGCTATGACACCAGCTCCCATCCTGACTGACCGCTGCATCAACCAGGACAAACTCCTACAATAACCATTGTGACGCTTGATTGTCATTTTGTGTACCAAGTGAAGAATTCTTATGTCTCCTTTTAGATGTACGGATTGAGAAGTGCCAGATTCTATCATTTTAAATGGGCTCTCTTCTCTTCTCTTCTCTTCTCTTCTCTTCTCTTCTCTTCTCTTCTCTTCTCTTCTCTTCTCTTCTCTCCTCTCCTCTCCTCTCCTCTCCTCTCCTC
>NC_034602.1:44119491-44175281 GCF_900095145.1 Mus pahari
GGTCAGGCAGCTTGTCTAATTGGTAGTTAAAGAGTTAACCCCTTAAACTCACCTTTCTGCTCAAGAGCTGCTATTTTTTTTTTTTTTTTTTTTTTGTTTTCTCAATGTCATAAGAAAAAGTCACATCCATGTATGCTCTTTGTGTGTTTTGTTTTGTAATCCAAGGAGATTTGTTTCCACACGGCCCACTGTAACCTATAGGAAACCCTGTTCCTTGCATGAAGAGAACTGGTTTTAAAAGGCTCAGTTCTTTGAGGGCAGCAAGGGGAAAAGGCTGCACTCACTGCCTGACCATTCAACCCATGAACAGATGCGTGCAGGTGTTCTTCACAAGCTCAGAGAAATTCAAGTCCCAGCCTCCTACCTGCCTGGGTAAACATCACCACCTCTGCCTGGCCACTTCAATTCTGTTGAATCGTCTGCAGTTCAAACAGGGGCACCTGGGGTCAGTATGCCGGCTTAGCAGGCACCGCTGACCCTGGTTGCCCAGCAAACAGTTTATGTTGGGGAGCAATCGAGAGATCTCCTCTGATAAGGATGCTATTACAGGCTGGCAAACGTGGCGAGAGGCTGAGTGGGTTGCTTTTGTCCAGATTGACCCTGGGTGAACATGCTGGGATTATTGCTGATTGGAGATAAATAGAACCCGGTGATTTATTTGTCCAAGTGAAACCAACCGAGTTCATCCCTCAACACCATCTCCCATCTCTTTAAGCTTTTTTTTTTTCTTCTTCTTCTTCTTCTTCTTCAGGTAAAAAAAGACTTAGTGATTTGGGGATGTCTCCAAATACTACCATTCCAGTGAACCCTGTTACCCTTGGGATTCAATCTCTAGGTTTCAAGGAGGCTCTGCAGTGATAGACTCTGGTTATGGGACCTTCTCCAGCACTGGCCCTTTCCTGGGACACTGCATTTGACACAAACCTGCCTGTGCTTCTCTCCAACGCCAGCCTTCTCTACCACTCTTTACCTGGCAGTCCCTCCCCCAGCCCTTCTTATTCTCGGTCCCGTGTCATCTGCAGGGACAAGGCTAAGTCTTCTACTGACCTGTGAGCCACCCCCCCCCCATATTCATTTTGCACAGCCTTGGCCCAAACACAAACAAGTATCCATTAGTGACTATTGGTTACATTCTTTCACTCCCCATTGGTAAGACTGTTATATATCTAGCACTGTGCACATTAGCCCACATGTTTCTTGGCTCAAAAGCATGAATTAAGGAAATGGTATGCAGGAGCCATCGACTGCCCAATGAGACCGAAGCTTTATGTTGCATGTGCACAAGCAAAGGGCTGAGTTTTCTATCATGTCTCGTAAGGATGTCCTGTGCCTCACTAGTGCATCAGGGTTATCCTAGCAATGTCACACCTGACTTCCTCCCTTGCTTGTTGATGTCATCATCACTGAAGGTGTACTCCATATTCATTGCTAAGTGTTCTATACCAACTGGTGGCTTCAAAGACGAAAATCCCTGACATTCCTCCCACTAATTGGTGGGGACTTTGTCCCTTACGTGAGCTGTCATAGTACTGCCTCTTTCCGTTTTCCGTGTGTGTGCGCACATGCCTGTGGAGGTCAGAAGTCAATGTCAGATATTTTCTTCATTACTCTTTGCTTTATTCATTCAACTTCAGGCTCACCCATTTGGCTAGACTGCTGGCCAGCAACCCTGAAGGATCTTTTCTTCTCTGTCTCCCAGTGCTGGGATTACAGGCACACACTTATGCCCCTGGATTGGGGCAAGGGGGGGGGTGCACACATGTGCACCACCAAGCCAAATTCAGATCTACTGAGCCACCTCTCCAGACTCACCTTTCCATTTTCTGCGTATAACTGCTCATCTGAGGGAGGTCAGATGTCATGTAAGAAGTCACACAGGTGACTCAAGCTGGATATAGAGCGAGGTCCCAGGAAAGAGTCCCTGTCAATTCTCCAGACAACAAGCCACCTGCACATGAAGACGCTGAAGCTTACTCAGCCCTGTCCCACCTTCAGCTGACTGTAACACACACTCTAAGGGGAGCCCCGTACTACAGCATTCATCAGATCCCAGTTGACTCACAAACCGGGAGAATGAACAGCAAATTGATCTTTAAGCTGTTGAATTATGGGGAGGCTTTGGGGGCAGCTATAAAGAACCAAAATGCATGGGCAGTCTTATGACCCTTTACTTCACAAAGAAGAAGATGAGATTCAAGACTTCTAACATCACGGAGAAGAAGGGTGGACTGACTCCAGAGGGGACATGGTTGGAAGATGTGGCACTGGATGTCAATGACTTTATGAAGTGGAAACTGAGGCTACTGTGTCTGTTTCCTCATCTGCATGCTGAGGACAGCTCTGCCTACTTGTAACCCTGAAATGCCCCGAATCCATCTAAGATACAGCAATAGATGAGAAGACACTTTGACAAGCTTGGTGTGCGGTGGTTTGAGCTCACGACTTCAATCTTCACCTTCCCCATTCTGACATCCCAGACCCTTCAGACACCTTTAAAATTGTAAAATGTGTCCTAATGCATGCTTGTTATTTCTAAATTTCATGACATACTATAACAGGATTTCAATGACTATATGTTCAGTCCAAAGATTCAATCTGTTTTTAAAAAATTGCTAATGATTTTACAATTCTTTACTGACATTTTTATTCTGTTCTGCTCACTTGAGAGTGAAGGAACTTGT
This sequence comes from Mus pahari, assembly GCF_900095145.1. Classification (NCBI taxonomy): domain Eukaryota; kingdom Metazoa; phylum Chordata; class Mammalia; order Rodentia; family Muridae; genus Mus; species Mus pahari. The sequence continues at coordinate 44,122,173 of NC_034602.1, forward strand.
GCCTCAGGTAGGGCTCAACCTTGTGTTAGTCAGAGGACAGGAGAAAGAGCCAAGAAATTCACTCTGGAGCATATGAACTGCGGATCCTGGTCATAACCAAGGGGTGAGGGAGAGAGAAAGACAGAGAGACAGAGACAGAGAGCAGAGAGAAAGAGGGACAGAGACAGAGATATCCCATGGTCTTAAACTCACAAGGTGTCAAATTTCTTAGAAGGCTCTCTTAACACAACCTAAAAGTATAGGGCAGGGAGCAGGATTTATATTTCTGATCAGTCTCTGTGTAGTGGTGATGCTGGTGGCCTGGGATGCAGATTTGAAGAACCAGGCATTCCACTTTCTCCTGGATCAACTTCCTCGATTCTCCCAAAAGTCACTGAGGTAAATATCATTGCACCATCTTACAAGTGAGGAAACTCACCCTACTGAGTAAGCTGCAGCTTGCTGGGTACCAGTATAGGCTGCAGGAGGTCAGTAGACAATCTGCGGTCTCTTGTTTCCAGCTCCCAGGAAACTAGCGCCAGAGACGCTAAAGATAAAAAGATGCTATGTGAGCCAGGTGATGGTGGCGCATGCCTTTAAGCTCAGTGCCTGGGAGGCAGAGGCAGGCAGATCTCTGAGTCTGGGGCCAGCCTGGTCTACAGGGTGAGTTCCAGGACAGACAGGGCTACACATAAAAACCCTGTCTTGAAAAAGGAAAACGAAGAGAGAGAGAGAGAGAGAGAGAGAGAGAGAGAGAGAGAGAGAGAGAGAGAGAGAGAGAAGTGTCTGAGCATAGTCAGAGGCAGACTCAGCCCTAGGAATTTCCTCATCATACACTGAAACATGCTAGAGAAAACGCACATGGAAAGCCTAGCATACTGTTATGTTAAGGTAGCATTTCAGGAAGTCTCACTTGACAAAAATCTAGCGCTTTTTTTTTTCTTATTTGCACAAAAAGAAATTTTTTTGAGCAACCATCCAAGTATTACTAACTATAATTTTGAATTTTTTTTAAATTACTGGTTCTGTTTTCTAAGGACTCTTTTTATGCATTGCAAAGACTAGGAGGTGTGTGTGTGTGTGTGTGTGTGTGTGTGTGTGTGTGTGTGTGTGTATCATACACACATATGTATGGGTATGCATGCATATATACATGCATATATAGGCCAGAAGACAACCTCATTTTTTTGCCTCAAGCACCATCCACTTTTTTTGGAGACAGGGTCTTTCACTGGCCTAGAACTTGCCAAGAAGGCTAGGCTGGGTGATCTGTGTGCTCCAGATACCCACCTATGTATGACTGCCTTCCCGGCACTGGTATCACAAGCATGTACCACAACTGCCCCTGCCTCCCCCCACCCCCCCCACACACCTAATCCCCCACTCCCTGTGGGTTCTAGGAATTGAACACAGGTCCTGACACTTGCAAGGCAAGCACTTTAGGCATGAGTCATTAAGAGACTGAACATTCTCCTTTCTGAGATACCTTTGAGCTGGAGAGAAGGCATTCCCTCTGATGTGATACATAGTTACACTGGAGAATAATGTAGGCTTGTTCTCCTTTTGTGTAAGGTTTTCTGACTCGGCTTTCAGAGGATACAAAGTGTTTTGATTTCTATATTTAGAACCCCAAGTCTTTTTGGTATGCTACAAATCACACAGAGCCAGGACTAATTGGAAGCACTTGTACTTAAAAATTAGTTTCGAGAATAAAAACCTTCAGAGGTTTCCATATTGTATTCCACTGGAGTATCATTAAGGGAAGCAATTACTTATCAGGAAGTACTCAAAACAACTTTATTGCATTCAGAGGAAATAATGGGAGTTGTCTCTCCAAATTACCAGGCAGGAGCCCTGGAAATCATTTAGCATCGTTGTTGGCATTAGGTAGGCAAGTCAGTGAGTGGAACAAGGATTCACATGGAAGGCCACCAAGTACGTGAGAGGTGATGGACAGGTGTCATTCATAATGTCCCATGAGTCAGGTCTGACTGCTTTCCTTTACCCCTGAGGAACCTGAGATCCTGAAAAGCTAAGTGGTGCTTTCAAGTGCTTAGGTGATGAGAAGAGGTGAGAGGCCAGCCCCCCACCCGCACCAGATGCCAAAAGTATGGGTATCATTGGTCTCAGGAAGTGCACGGTATAAAACAGTGGCACCTCCCTGGAAGATAACTTCAGAGGACCCTGTCCTCAGCAACATAGAATGTTTGTGTGATGACAATCACACACAGTCCATGCCACAAGGCTGAGGCACCAGCTCAGGAGAGACCAGCTGCTCCAAGAGGCAGGGACTCTTGGGAAGAAAACATTGTCTGGCTTCCAATTTGAATTAAAGAAAAAAAAAAAGCTTCCTAGAGACAAAAAGTCAGGTGAATTCGGATTTGCCGATTTATTTACTTTTTAGTGCTACAATTGCTGAATAAATAACAGCAAGGTGCCTGTTATTTTATTATCCAGAACACAAGGAGGCCTGCAACAACAAAAGGAATTCCTTCAAAACATTCTCTCTCTCTCTCTCTCTCTCTCTCTCTCTCTCTTTCTCTCTCTCTCTCTCTCTCTCTCTCTCTCTCTCTCTCTCTCTCTCCTCCCCTCTCCTCCCCTCTCCTCCTTCCACCTAACCCCCTACCTCCTGTCTCTCTCTCTCTCTTTCCCTATGCTTCCAGGCCCCTTTCCTGCCAAGTGTTCCTGTTTTCTGTGTCCTTTCTCTCAACCTGTCCCTGCCTCCCTCTGGAGGACTGGAGGACTGGAGGACTGGTTGCCCCTTGGCCTCCAGAGGTATGTTTCCTGGTTATAAAAGTAATAAATATTTATTGAAAATACAGAAAACTGAAAAGAACAAGCACCATCCTTAATACATATGAAAGCAATCACTGTCAGACGTGTGTGCTCTTCCTGTAACTTAACAGATCCTATATATTTGCATATGTTTTTTACACATGCATCTCATCCTTGATATTATAATCTGTATCGTAGTCAGTTTTAATGGCTGCATCCTATTCCAGTGTGTGAATATATCTAAATACACTGGTCCATGTGCTCTTTGGTAAATACTTGTCTTTCGTTTGCTTTTTAATTTCTTTTTAACATTCATTATTTAATGGTGAGAGCGTAGGTGCCCTGGTGTTTGTGTAGAGTCCAGAAAATGACTTTCAGAATTCGTTTTCTCTTTCTACCACACGGTTTCTAGGAGTCAAACTCAGGTTATCAGGTTTGGTGGCCGTCACCTTTCCCTCCTGAGTCATCTCCTGGTCCTCAATTTTTTTTTTTTTTAATACTCCATAGTGTTACCACGAACAACTGTACATAAAAATAGTTCTTTCTGTAATTTTCAATTATTTCTTTAATAAATAATTTCCAAGACTAGAATAATTAGATTAAAAGTTAGCACTCTTTTAAATTTCTTTCCATTGATAAAGTATAATCCAAAAGGTTTGTACTCTCTCCAAGTCCTTTGCCAAGCAAAGCATCTTGTAACCAACTTCATAAAGAAATTTTAGAAATCTAACGATCACATCCTGGCTTTCCATCTAAGATAAACACCCATCCTTACCCTACCTCTCACCCCTGCCTGTACACATCACCTACATAGTCACACGTTTCTGCCCGCTGCGTTTTGTTCGTCCTTTATGTAAGGCAAGTCAAACAAAGCCATTCTCCTATTGGCTCACTCAATCACTCACTGGACAGTTATTCCCAGGGGATGAGCCATGTGTTTGACCAGAACAGTAACCTAAAGGAGCCATGGTGCTGTGTGGAGACAAACATAAACAAACCACTCTACTGAGACACAAACCCTATCCATCATGCATGAGCCTGGGATACACCATGGGCTCCTTCAAGGACAGAAGATGAGAACAGAGGAGGCAGAGAGACCTACAGGGGGGATGGTGTCTGACCATTCACTCTATGACATGGTGACCCTATGACATGGTGACCCTATGACATTGTGATAGCCTCTCTTTCCTGACATGTGCAATTACAGACCCTGTTTCCATTAGTCTCCAAATGGCTCCACTCATAAGATATTGTTGATCTTTTTTCACAAATAGCAAAACCAAAGTTTAGAGAAGTAAATAATTTGTCCAAAAATCATTAGTGAAAAATGATGCTACGTGAAGACCCAGTTCCAAAGTCAAAACTTCACAGCTTGTTTATCCCCCTTCTGCCACCAGGGTTCACAAGGCAAGTGACACTCCCACAAGCCGAAGCTGTGACAAGGTGCTGCACCCCTTCCCCGACCCCAAGCTGCTTCCTCTGAGATGCCTGCCAGTCTCTGTCCTCCAAGGAGTCGCCTCCTGGCTTTTCTCTCTGGTTGTGCTATGGGGCATTTCTTCATCCCTGAGTTTCATGTCCCAGTTAATGTCACCTTTGACTGTACCAGTTGTTCTTATCACCGGGCACGTGATGAGATTCTAAGAGGATTCAATGACAACTCTTTAGGTCCCCCAACTTGTCTCTAAAACAAGGAGATGAGTTGTGATGATTTGTGTACCCCCTTTTGATCTTTCTGGCTGTCAAATTCTACAAGACGATGAACCACACACAGCTATTAGAGCAACAACAAAAACAAAAAGAAGCAAAAATTTGGTTCAAATTGAAAAGTCGGGCCCTTGTGGTATGTTCCAATGAAGAAGAAAGGACGAGAGGTATTCTAATGGTGTGTTTTAATCATTTCCCTGGAGCACACAAAGAGAACATATTTCCTGGGGAATGGAAAAGAACATCGCATCAATTCAGCACACAAAACCACTCTGAAGACAGAGGAGCTTGTCTCACACTTGCCATTAATTCCAGGCTGCTAACTTGCAGCATGAGGCCCTTCTGTCTCATCCAACTCATGTTTTCTAGAAGTACACAAAGAAATCAAAATGACTCTTGAACTGCCAAGAAGTCTTTCAGAGAGAGAGAAGATGCGTGTCATTTCCCTGCCTCCCCACTTGCAATCCGACTGAACCCTCCTCCACCTGCCAACGCCGCTCATGCCTTAGCAGGACAGGGACCAAAGATGCCTCTCCCCATGTGTTACATACAGAAATAAGCTTCAGCACAGTTGTCAGCTGAATTCACAGCTGAAGAAAACTGGTGGCTTCATTCCAGGCCCTCCGTTCTGCTCACCTCCTCCCACCCATAAGCCCACAGTACCTTCCCATTGTTCCCAGAAACCAGTCCCTATGGATTTCATTTTCCCTATTGCAGTAAAATGTAAATATCATAAAATGTACCGCCTTAATCATTTTAAGTGTGCAGTTCATGGTATTAAGCTCATTAAGACTGATAAAGGGATATACCCAGAACACGGGGACAGGGCCTATGCTGCACCTATCCAATGGGAACCAACATTTCAGCCTTCCCCCATCTTTTACAAGTCTAGTATAACTCTGTCATCATGACTCTTACCTTAAGGGCCTCCATACAAGGGGACTCACTCAGCAGCTGGCATATGTCAGTAATCACAGCATCTTCCAGGCCCATCCGTGCCATGTGTATCTCAGAATGGCATTCCTCTTGAAGGCTAAGTAGTAGTCCATTGTCATCACTTGCATCATGTGTTACTCTCCCACACTGTTGACTGATTTTTTTCCTTTCTTCTCCTAAGTTCTCATAAAACGGGTCTGCAGGCCCCCTAGCTCAAAGATTACGCGGGAGGGCACCGCCTTTGTTCCAGAGATTTCAAGACATTTTATCTTTTCCCACCTCACACCCTGATTTCTCCAACATAAATCTTGTAGGTTCTGTGGCCTCCATTACATACTTGTATGGGAGCCCAGGTAGATGGTTTGGTGGGTGAAAGTGTTTGAAAAGCAAGCCCCGGGGTCCTTCGTGTAATCCCCCAAATCCAGATAAAAGTAGGTAAAAAGGACTGACTTCACAAAGTTGCCCTCTGACCTCCACGCATGCGCCTCAGTATGCAAACGCATATGTGCAAGGGCACACACAAATAGTTTATTTTAAAAATACCTGTTACACCAGACATGCTACTGAGCATACTCTAGTTATTCCAACGAGCTATAAAACATGAGATCTCATAGCTACAAAGAACTCAGCTCGGCCTCCTATAAAGCAAGGCAGTCTGCTTTGTCAGTTATATGGGTATCCTGTTTTCATTTCTTCAATGTAATTATTTTTATTTATGTCTGAGTAAAATTATGACTAGTGTGTATTGAGCATACATACATAATAAAATAGATTGCATGTGTGATCTCAGTGTGAAACTGTAGTCATGACTAGCCTTTGGGGACACTAAACTATTTCTGATATAAACACTTGAGCAGTCAAGACATATGACTTGGACAAATATCATTTCCTCTTGATTTTCCTTGCTAGCTATAACCAAAAAGTATACTTAAAATGACATAAATAAGCTGAAAAAGGAACCACTTCTCCTCTATCATTCAAATTGCTTTCTGAAAATTCTGACTGGATATTTCTCTTTAAGATTTGCCATTAGTTCTTATACATCGTTTTTTTGTGGTTAAATTAGTAATAACAGCACTAAAATCTTAAGAACTGTATAGTACTATATTTAATTATCTCCTCTCATAATTACATTGATTAAACACAGCATAAGAGACCATAAAGACAGATAAAACATTATGGCTACACAACTTTTTTTAATGTCCATAAAATGACTATTAAGCCGTAGGTGACTAAATTAATATCACCCATATGATTTTATGGGGTTTCCGTCCGAGTCCAATAGCATCATTGCTACCGTGGCAGATTTTTTTGCATAGCAGTATTGGAACTTGGGATGGCCACTTATTCCAAAACACCGCAACACCACAGGTTGGCTCCATCAACTTAACCAAAAAGATGAAGTTTATCTAAGCAATACTTGGCACTATTATCAAGTATACACACTTAAACACAAAGACCACACAACTCCCTCCCCAACTCCAGCAGGCAAACAAATGGGTGGCTGGCGTTCCCATATCACCCATTTGCTCTTGTTTTATAGTGATCACCAGGCATGTGGGGTTCCTCTGATGACATGGAAAATCAAGGAAGAGATTTACATTTTGCAAGTAAAGAACTTAGCCTCTGACACACCCAAGGACTTTCATTCTGAGTGATCCACACCATCACAAAGATGAAAGATGGCTCAGAAATCCCAAGGAAAGCCAGGCGTGGTGGCTCACGCCTTTAATCCCAACACTTGGGAGGCAGAGGCAGGCGGATTTCTGAGTTCGAGGCCATCCTGGTCTACAAAGTGAGTTCCAGGACAGCCAGGGCTATACAGAGAAACCCTGTCTCAAAAAAAACAAAAACAAACAAACAAAAAGAAATCCCAAGGAAAATAGCACCCTGAATCCTGTAAGGAGGGGGAAAAGTCCGCTTGAGAGCTTCACAATGATAAAAATGAGCTCCTTGGGATCACACGTTAGCAATTAAAGTATACATATTACACACCGGTAGAAAATCTTTTGAAAGAGCCAAAACAAACCCACCCATCTAAACACATTTGTTGCCACTAAAACCCTTCCCGTGCCCGTCTATAATGGTAAAATGAAAATATATGCCAATGTGACATCAATTACTTTATCCGATCGTTGTACATATTCTGGTAGTGGTTAAGTCCTGTGCGTGGCATCTACAATGATAACGTCAACACAGCCTGTGACCTCATGGAACAGCCAGGGTCGTGTATGAGGCAGGAAATGATGACACAGATAAACCATGCTAAATCTTCTGCAATCGTCGTGAAGGGCACTTTAAGAAAGGATAATGATATCATTTCCACTTAGATTGGGCTTGGGTTCAATCAGCAAGGTTTTCGAGAAAGAGGAAAACTGAAGATTAAAAAGAGAGGACCAAAGCTGACATGGAGGACACATCAAAGCGCGGTGTGAGGCAGCGGCGACATGGTGCCCTGGAAGCGTTCAAGGGCGCATTGTTCACTACCACACACAGAGAAGGGTCGCACACACATCCAGTGCTCACGGCATCTCTGCTGAGTGATGATAAGGTCAGTGGAAGTGGCAAGTGTAGGTGAAGTGTGCTAAGCAAGAGAAGGAGCAGCCAGATCCTGGACAGCCTGGTAGATACCTAAAAAAGCATCTCTCCACCCCCTGCAACACTCGCCAGCCAGCTGTGTCTTCTTTTATTGCTGAAACTCACATCTTGTAGCTTTTGTGTTGTTCTGATCTGTTCCGTTGTTTGAGATGTCACATAGCCCCAGCTGGTCTCAGTCTCATGTAGCTGAAGATGACCGTGAATTTCTGATCCTCTGCCTCTACTTCTAAGGAATACGCACACACACACACACACACACACACACACACACATATATATATACTATATCATATATACATATATGATATATACTGTGTTGTCATATCATATCCTTAGTCAGCGTCCTCAAAGTATGTCTATCTCTGTGGCCCTTGGTCCTTTTGTGATCATGGAATAAAAAGGCAGCACGTATGTACCAACAAAGTTCCCACTGTCTGAGTTTCGTGTGTTCCTTAAGCACTGGTTCATCCACACTTGAAAAAAAAGCTGCCAATACCTGTACCTGTGCATTAGCATGTGTGTGTCTCTGATGTCGCCTGAGAAATTTTTCCTAGTGGTGTATTTGATATGCCTTCATTGCTATCAACATATTTGAGGAAACAACTGAAAGGGGGAAAGATTTCTTTGGGCTCACAGTTTCAGAGGGTTCAATCCTTGGCAGCAGGGAGGCCATGGAGCAGGGCAATGCACATAATATGGACAAGAAACAGAGATAAATGAAATGAAATGAAATGAAATGAAATGAAATGAAATAAAATAAAATAAAATAAAATAAAATAAAATAAAATAAAATAAAATAGATCAAGAAAAGCCTAAGGCATGATATAGCTCATGAACACTCCCCAGTGAACTAGTTCTTCCAACTTGGCTGTACCTTTTGCTACCTTCCAATAGCACAGTGACTCTCAACCTTTCTATTGCTTCAACTGTTTAAGACAGTTCCTTGTGTTATGGTGACCCAGCTGTAAAATTATGTTGTTGTTACTTCATAACTATAACCTTGCCACTTTTATGAATCATAATGTAAATGTGTTTTCTGATGATCTTAGGTGACCCCTGTGGAAGTGTCACTTGACCCACAGAGGGGTCATAACACACAGATTGAGAAGCACCAATACCATCCCATTATGTGTGAACTGATCAAGGGATTAATTTATTTATCAGGCCAGAGTCCTCATGATAAGTCACCTCTGGCCACACCACTGTAGACACGGCCACAGCATGCTTTACTAGTCCTCTGGGAACTCTCAATAATCAGTTGACACTGAGGATTCGCCATTAGGAAAGGAACTTTATCAGGGTCATGTAATAATCACCAGTTTTTAGATTTTAGTCTTATATTCTATTCCTACCTATTATACTACCCCACTTCCCTCAACTAATATACAAATATGAGAACCCCACTGACTTCCCTTCAGAGAAAAACCCAACTCACAGCTGCCACATGCATACTGAAGACTTTCCTGAGTTATGTACGTTATCGAGACTGAAATGTGTGGTTCTAAGTGCATTTCCATCTTGAGGAGATGGGAAAATCAAAGTGCTTAAGGGTTAGAGCAAAGGGATGGAACGGTTGGAAACGAAACTACCTCTGTTCAGTAAACTGATGTTCGAATGATCAGAACTCCTTAACAACCTTGATATTGAACCTTTGACTTTTCCTCTGTGTTCTGCCATGGCGCCCAGCGTGGCCTGACCCACCGAGGTACCCTGTTTCCTGGCTGATAGAGAAGGGTAACTGACTTCCTAAAGCTGAGTTAGGGACCAGAAACACAGCCCACTGTGGCTCTCTCATTTTCTGGCATTCTCATTGAGCTTCAAAGTAAGACCTGCGGGTCAGTTATTTTATGAGACTCCTTCAGAGGAGAGAGGGGCAGAGAACCAGAACAGGAAGTTTCGAAATAGTAAAAGCCACCACTAAAACACGACTGCTCGGTTTCCTGATTCAAGCCTAACCAATATTCATAGATGAATTAGTCTATTCCTCTTTCCTAAGCTCCAACTGAATGACTCAGCAATAAATCCTGGAAAGTAAGTGCTATGGTTCAAATGCTTGGGTCACCCCACAACTCACGTTGAAACCTGAGCCCCAGAACAACTGTATTAAGTGAAGAGTGTCTTTTAGATGTGATTGGCCATAAGAGATCTATGTACTCATAGATACAATCAGTCTCGTTAAAAAGATACATAAGGGCCAAGGTCATTCTGCCTTCTGTGCTACGGAATAAGCACAACGCCTCTGTAACAGTGAGAAGTAACTTCCTGTGCTTTATAAATTGCCCTGACTATGGTACTGTGCTGTAACAGTGGGAACAGACTAAGCTAGCGATCCACACCTAAAATATATCTGGCTTTCTTGATTAAAAATAATACCACATATGCATGTGCAAGAGATCGGGGCTGAAAGCAAAGATTTCTATGCATGCCTCTTTGGAGAAATGTTTTTTAGTTGGTACATTCTGATTCCTACCCCTCGAAAAAGTTATGCTGTGTTTAGGCACGGTAACACAAATAGCATCTTTTAAAAATGTCCTCAATGGTAGACTTACCATTAATTTCAAATTAAGCCTTAAAAAAGACCATATACATTGGGGGTGTATGGGAACAACAAAACAGGCCATAGCTATTTCCTTTATCCAAATCTCTTCAGGATGGAATGTTGTCGTATCTCACACCTATGGAATGCTTCCAGTGTCTCAGAAAGCATCTCACTCCCAGGAATACCTTTGACCTTCTTATCAGGCCTGGGAAGATGTTCAGTCATACTGCTCTCCTTTTTACCAGAGGATGCTGAAACTGGCAAACCCAGCAATTTGTCAATCACAGGTCTAATAATAGAGCAGGACTGACCCTGGGCTCTGATGTTAGAGTCTCCATGATTATCATCAACCAAACAGAAGATGGAGAAAGAAATGTCAAAATAAAACAAAACAACAACCAATAAAACCACACACACACACACACACACACACACACACACACAATTTTGAAAATGAAAAATCAAGTTAAAACTGGATGGCAGGGACCAAAAAAAAAAAAAAAAAAGGAAACAACTCAAAAGTTCTGGGTAGAAGGGAGTGGCTTTGTTGATACCAGACTTTTGACTACAGATATTTTTCTTGAAAATTCAGTCTTCAAGAAAAATGTTGCGTGGTATTCATCTTCCTAAGACTAGCCTAATTCACTTAGCGATTGTCTCCAGTAGCATCCATTCTCCCTAAAGTGGTGTAACATCATTCTTTATGGATGAACAGTACTGAATAAATGTTGGTATATGAGTAAAAAAAAAAAAAGTTCCCTACACATTAGTCACGTTTACAAATAAGAAATAATGCATCCATTCATCGATGGACCAGATTTGAGGACCCAGATTATAAGACCACTCACCTAAAGCCACTTGATCTTTGAAAAAGATGTCAAAAAAATACATATCAAGGACAGACTCTTTCACCAATGGTGTTGTGGAAACTGGATATCTACAGGTAGAAGGGTGAAACTTGAGTCTCCTCTCTCAGCCCACACACAAATCAATCCCAAATGGATCAAAAATCTCAATGTTAAGTCTGACTTCTAAACCTTCCAGAAGAAAGAGTCGGAAGCACAGGTTGGGATGTAAGTTCAGGTGAGGACTTCCTGCGTAGAATCCTAGGTGTCCAGGAAATAGGATCGACAATAAACAAGCATGACTTTGTGAAACCCCGAGAGCTTCCCTAGTGCAAAGGAACTTGCTAATTGCCGGAAGAGGCAGCCGAAAAGAATGGGAAAAGAAAACTGTTGGCACTAACTACACTTGACAGAGGTTTAGTGCCTAGGGTATACAAATAATTTTTGAAACGAAGCATCAAGAAAACGAGTAACCCCACTAAAAACCAGTCTATGGTTTCCACCCTTGCCAGTCGCAGCATTCAGGAGAGCAGGCCCCACACATTGCCTGGACAGCACAGTAGAGCTGACCCTGGTGGCAGGGACGCTGATTAGTATGGGAGTGCTGGCCCCACCCCTCACCAGCCATGCTGTGGCGTGGTCTGGGGAGAGCTGGCAGGCAGACCAACTCAGCTACTACCCAGGCCCAAATGAAGGACTTGAGTTAGCCCAATCCAACATCAACCCTATCTATGAACTGCTGGAGTGCATAAAGGAGCCGGTCCTGGAGAACTAGAGCTGCAGGCTCTCTATGACGCAGGGCAACAACAGACTATCTATCCCAGAGGAATCCCAGTGAGGATCCAGTATTGATCCAGAATTGATCCATTGTTACAGAGGCCAGAGGCCTAGAACCTAACCAATGACTTATTGCAATGAACATTTGCAAGTGACACTGTTAGGAGGGCATATTGTGTGACACATTGTGGCACACTAAAGCTTCCATGGCTAGATGTTTAGTTTGTTCGTTCCTTTTGTTTTGTTTTCTTTAGCGGGAGGTTGCAAGGGCAGAGGGTAGATACAGAGGGACAGGGGTGAGTGGGATTAGTGTAACAATGTAAAACTCACAAAGAATCAATTTTTTTTTTTTTTTTTTGGTTTTTTGAGACAGAGTTTCTCTGTGTAGCCCTGGCTATCCTGGAACTCACTCTGTAGACCAGGCTGGCCTCGAACTCAGAAATCTACCTGCCTCTGCTTCCCGAGTGCTGGGATCAAAGGTGTGCGCCACCACACCCGGCTTATCGATTTTTAAACCGTGCTTTACGGAATTTCGCACACAGTCCTCAGAAGAAGAAATACAAACAGCTAAGAAAAAAAAAGTTAAAGTCTTCACCATCCTTGGGCATCCGGGAAATGCAAATTAAAGCTACTTTGAGAATTCATCTTACCCTAAGATAAAAACAAACAAACAAAAAAAGACAACAACCGCTGGCAAAGGGGCGGCAAGTGGGGAGCACTTATTCACTGATTTGGGGGGGGGGGAGTGATGGCTGCAGCCACTATGGAAATCAGAGTGAGAGTTCCAAGTGAAAACTAGAAATAAGTCTACACATGATCCAGCCATACCACTCCCGAACATACTCTATTTCCTACTATAGAGATGGATGCTCATCAGGGCTCATGGGTACTCAAGTCACAGTACATTGGACATGGAAGCAACCTGGCCATGCACCAACAAGTGAATAGAGAATGAAAAGGTACCTATATATAATGGATTGCTTTTTTTTACTGTAAAGAAAAAGTAAATTAGCAGGTATTTACCTGCAGGGGTCTGAGAACCATACTACTGAGTCAGAGACTCAGAAAGTCTCTAAGTCTGCTATAGGAAACAAAGAAAAGCCAGTTTAGCTTTGTGGTTTCAACATGGATTTGAATTCTTTCCTGCGTGCAGCAAAGCTGCAGAGCTGGGCATGCTATTCCTTGGGCTCCAGCATCATTGCACAAACCTCAAAGAGAAGCTGAAAACCTGAGGATGTCAATCAAGCAGACCCCACAGGAACTGACTTGGAGTCTGCTCTGTTCCTATTCCAACTCCCAAATGAGGTGTGTTTATAACTACACAGAGCCACTGGGACTGGGGCAGCTATGACCAGGAGAAAAATGGAAACTGACCCAGATACAGGAATCAGCAGGGAGAGAGGGCTTCAAGCCTGAGGGCAAGTGGCACGCTGGGACAAATACACACAGGCATCTGACTCTGACAGGGGGGCACACGATGGGAGGTGCCAACTCTAATCTAGGTAAGGGTGAAGCTAGAGCAGGAATGGCCAGCACAATTAGGCCAAACCCTCATATTGGACAGAAGAGAAAGTTCCAGAAGCAGGCACAACTCTTAAGTGAGAGAAGTCATGAGAACAACTGGGTAGCTAGTCCCTGTGGGTAAAGATGCCCTGAGGATGCACGGTTTACCTCAGATCCCAGAGGTGGGGTGTACCTGGCTACATGGCTCTAGAATAAGATTTCCAAGTCCAGCCATCAGAACCAGGTCAAGGGCTCAGGCTTTCTAAGCTGCAGGAGATACAAGCGTGCTTCGGGCAGCTTTCCAAACCAGAGGTTCCCAACCTCCTAGTGCTGTGACCTTTAAATACAGACCCTCATGTTGTGGCGAGCCCCAATCGTAAAATTATGTTGTTGCTACCTCATGACTGTAATTTTGCTACTCTTATGAATCATAATGTAAATATCTGAGGTGCAGGATATCTGATATGGAGGTCAAAATCCACACGTTGAGAACCACTATTCCAAACCAACTGGTGGGTGGATCTATATCACCAACAGCCACGCCCAGCCAGGTAATCTCTGAGTTTCCCCACCACCATCACCCATGAAGCACAAGACTATCTGGTTACCAAAGCTTCCGTGTGTGTGTGTGTGTGTGTGTGTGTGTGTGTGTGTGTCTCTCTTTCTCTCTCTTTGTCTCTATCTCTCTGTCTCTCTGTGTCTCTCTCTCTGAGTGAGGGGTGTCTCTCTGTCTCTGTCTCTGTGAGTGTGTGTGTGTATGTGTGTATGTGTGTATGAGCATGTGTGTGTGCCTCTCTCTCTTTGTCTTTCTTTGTCTCTCTGTCTCTCTATGCCTCTCTCTCTCTCTCTTTCTGTGTGTGTGTGTGTGTGTCTGTCTGTCTGTCTGTCTCTGTCTCTATCTATCTCTCTGTGTCTCTCTCTCTCTCTCTCTCTCTCTGAGTGGGGGGTGTCTGTCTTTTTGTCTCTGTCTCTCTTTGTCCCTTTGCTCTCTTGTCTCTCTGTCTCTGTCTCTGTCTCTGTCTCTGTCTCTGTCTCTGTCTCTCTCTCTCTCTCTCTCTCTCTGTGTGTCTCCATGTGAAGATCACATGTGTATGTGGATGCATGTGTGTGGAGGCCAGAGGTCAATCTCAAATGTTATTTTCTGAAGTTTGTTTTTGTTATAATCTTTATCTTCATTAGTTCTTGGAGAGAATAAATTATACCCTTTTTAAGATTGACTTTTATTTTGCATGTATAAATGTTTTTCCTGCGTGTATGTATGTGCACCACGTTCATGTCTAGTGCCCATGAAGGCCAAAAGTGCCAGTCACATCTGCTACAACGGGAGTTAGAGATGGTTGTGAACCAACATGCTTTTAACCACTGAACCATCTTTCCAGCCCCGCCAGTTTGCTTGGTGAGGCTCTCACAAAACCTGAGACTTGCTGATTAGGCTAAGCAGGATGGGCAGCAAGGCAGGTCCCTGGGTTTATAAATACCATCGCCACACCCAGGGTTGTATGCAGGCACTAGGGTTAGAACTCGGGTCCTCGTGCTCACAAGCCAAGCCCTCGGACTCTCCAGGCCCCCATTCATGGCTCAGTCTCCTCCGTCCTCAGCAAGAAGATCCCAGAGAGCCTACTCTGCTTGGGATGCTGTTTCTCAGTCAGCCTGGAGTTAACACTGGGGAGCGCTCTCCCAATAAGCACTCCTGCTGCATCAAAGACCTTGTCTCATGGCACTCTAGCTCTGGGCTCGGTTAACCCGCAGATGGCCAGCATTCTCTCTGCGTGATGTGCAATGGAAAGCAGCAGGCAGATCACCCTACGTGTCAGGGTCATATTATGTGTGTCCCCCTCCCCAAGGCCTGAACCTGACTTAGAGGTGGAAAGGTTGCAAAACCAGTCCCAAATGACACTTCGAAATAATTATCTTCCGCCAGATCTTCTCATTTTAAACTCTAACCCAGTTCCCTGGCTAGCAAACTTAGATGCGCTTTCTGCAGGCAGCAGAGCATTGCTGGTCATGGTCAGGAAGCCCAAACCACAGAGGACTTATATGGGGACAGAGATGAACCGTATCCTCTGGGCTCTGGGCTCCACCTTCCCACTGGGGGGGGAGGGGGAGTGTGAAACATGCAGACAAAATGTCTTCCACCTTCATCTGTGTTCCAGTGATGGAAGAAACATTAAGGGGAGACTGGGAACGTTCTACTGGTTTTTGTTTGGAGGGGTTGGGATTGTTTTGGTTTGTTTTGGTTTGTTTTAAGACAAAACCAGCCCAGCCTCCTGAATCCTGGCATTATAGATATGGACCGCCACATTTGACTCTATTTTATTAGTCTCTACGGCAGACGTAACCAGTAAATAAATGTCCACACCCCGACGTTTGTTAAGAAGTGACAGCATGGGAAATGGGCATAACTTCTGGGGGTCTGGCATGTCCTCATTTCAAGTCAACACTTCTGCAAAAAGCCTGGGAAAGATTATTAACAAGTCAGAACCGGGTTCCTGTGTGTAAAATATGATCACCACGTGACAGACGACCTGGCAGGCCAACACAGCGAGGACCCCGCAGAGCCGGATGCATGAGGAATCCACCTGCACATTCGCGCAGATCTTCTCCACCTCTCCTGTCTTCCGACCTCCTAGCCGTTTCAGGTGAGGGTTCTCTGAAACGCTCTGGAGGCAGAGCTTTGTTTAAGGATGTTGAACAGCCTACCCTGTCTGCAGCATACAGACCCCGGCCTCAGCGGGACAGCTGATGTGCCGGTTCCCATCATTCCTACCACGGATGACTACAAATGCACGGCTCCAGCCAAAACAAATGCATCTTCCTGGCGTGGTTCAGAAGCCTGACGGGCATCTCATTGGTCTCCAATCAAGGCCTGGTCAGGACTGAGCTCCTGTCTGGGCCTCGGGGATGGGATCATTTACTGCCTGTTAAAAGTTGATGGTAGTTCTGTCCTTTCTATCTCAGAACCAGCAGTGGGTGCCATAGCCTTCCCCCCCTCTCTCATACACACACACACACACACACACACACACACACACACACATACACACACTATGGCTATGACAACAGTCTCCATGATGATAGACTTGTGTAACTGCTCCGAGCCCACCAAGACTCTTGGCATCACTTAGTTTTCTTGCATTGTTAAAATTTAAGTTTATCAAGGTATTGTTCAGGAAAAAAAAAAAAAGTCATATGTCATTTAAAACCATCCTTTTTTCTTAACTTGAGCACCTAATATCAAGTGTTTCCTTGAGCCGTGTCAGCTGAAACCACCATGAGAGACGTGTACAGGTAACAGGCAGACAGCCACGGAAGATCAAGAGTGTTTCAGAAGAACCCTGCTCTGACGTCTCTCGCTCGGAAAGCTGAAGTGACTTACCAAAGCTGTGTTTGTCTTGAGTTCGTCGCTGCTTCTATTTCACAAACAGAAACAACTCACTTGTACAGTTCATGACTGATGGGGTAGGAAACAGGAGCCAAACAGATTTTAAAAGCCTTGTCCATCACCCTCTCTATAGCTTATGAAGCATAGCCAACCATCCACCTTATTAGGCAAGGGACATGCTAAGCAACTTGGCCACTGCTCTAAGCAGACACGAATGCCAAAAGAAAGAGGGAAGGGTAGGAGGGAGAAATGCTCCCACAACAGACACAATGAGCTGCCTGCCTCTGACTGCAGAAAAGAAGAGCCGGGCCTCCGCCTTTCTCCATTGCAAGCTGACCCTTCAATCCATGCCCTCTCCCTTCTCCAAATTGGATTTATAATCTCCAGCCTCTTGTATAGAATCCCAAGTGTGGGTCAATGGCTGTCGCTGTGAAAAACAAGAAGAAGAAAAAAAAAGGAAAGCTGACTATTTCTTAATGCCTCTCAGGACCAAGCTGCAACAATGGCCTTTGTAGGGTGTTCGGCTTTGATTCTCAGTGAGTGTCCGAGTGGGGTGATGTTAATGTAGCTGAGATTTGAGTAAAATAAATAAATAAATAAATAAATAACAAAAAACATGCCATGGGCCAGGGAGATGGCTATGTGGGTAAAGGGGCTTCCTGAGATGGCGGGAGTGAGATCCCCAGAACCCACAGAGAAAGATGTGATGCCAACCTCTCTACAGGACATGGGTGGCAGAGGAGGAAGAATCGCCCGGAAACTAACAAGTACACAGACACAAAAAACAAGAGAGACCTGCCTCAGAGAATATTGAGAGGGCAAATATAGACTCCCTGGTGTTGTCCTCTAACTTCCACATGTGCCATGGCACACAAATTACATATCCATGTGTGAGAGCACATGCACAGAGATTAATGGTTAATAAATTAATAAAAAAATAATTAACTTAAACTGCATGCGCCAATTGGATGCACAATGGTACATGCAATTCTGTTTTCGTATTATGTAAGAACTCCATTTATACGAAGGCCATCAACTTGAACACACTAGTGAAAGCCAAGCTTCCAAACTTTATGCCATCCACCAGGCTGTCTGAATGTGTGATAATGAGGTTCGCAAGCTCATGTGAGTTCTGCGGCGGGGGGGGGGGGGGGGATAGACGCAGGGATTCATTTTCAGTCAATATTTTCACACAAAGTCACTTCACTAGGAAGGCCCAGGGTCTGACCTAAGTTAATAAATGATTATCCTCTGCTACTAAAATCAGGACCCTAATTAACTTGCTAATTGCCGGTCTGTGTTTACAGACATTAACCTGAGTTATCCCACTATAGACACCTGTACGTAAATTACAGGCTCTCTATTCAGTGTGAACCTACTCTCTGACTGAGTAAATGTCCTCAATGTGTCAGACACACATGATTCTTTAAGGTGGCCGACGGTATAAGCTGATATTATGGGTACTTCTTTAAGCAAATTAAATGGACACAAACACTAATAACTTATTTCCTGAGCACTGTCCAATTGTTCTGTGGAAGGTATAGTTGCTTTGATTATGCTGTTATGTTCTATAGTAACAGCTTTAATTGCTGGCTGTGTACAGACCAAGGGATAGAGTCATAGCTACTGGTCCCTATTGGCCACCTTCAGCCCACCACGCATGACTCAGTCCATAAAGTACTTACCATGTACCTTACCAAGAACCTGAGCTTCATCTCCAGAACCCATATAAAAAACATGTGCTTATAATACCAGTTCTGAGGAGCCAGAGAGAGAGGTGACTCCCTAGGCTTGGTGACCAGGCAGCCTAGCATAATCTGCAAGTCCTGGGCCCCAGTGAGAGAACCCATCTCAAAATACAAGGCAAATGGCGAGCCAGAGGAAGAAGGTTCACACACATGAACACATAGACACACACACACACACACACACACACACACACACACACACCACATAAACCAGAATGTCACTCTGCCCAACTACCTTTTGACTTCAGAAGAGAATCCAAACTCTATAGTTCATGAACCTGCCTCCCTGTTAACCCATCTACTCCATGGACCTCAAAACTCTAACTCACTTTCCCTTTCCTCTCTACCTCGGTTCACTCTCCCCATCTGGCCAGAAGCTGGCAAAGCTCATTTGCCTTGCGGCCCACCTACCTGCCTCCACAGCACTGACTGCCCTCACTGCTTGACCTGTGTTTATTTGTGTGAACCCTACCTCCCTCTTTGGAAGAGAAGCCCCATACGAGCATGGTCAGGAATTTAGGCGCCCCGTTTCAGGCACTCAAAACAATAGCTGGCTCTTCAGAGACCGTCAGGGCTTCTGCTGAAGCAATGAGGTAGCAGAAAGGAGCAAATAGCAGGTGTGGTGCCAACAGGGGAGAGCCTGGTCCTGCTAAAGTCTCCATCTATCTTCTCATCTCAACGAGGAGAATGAGAGGCACACCTAAGCCAGAGGACAATGACACGCTCTGCATAGTAGAAGGTGTAACTTGATTTCAACCAGCTATATCTTTAATCAGTCGCTATTTCAGGGCAGATGACCCTTGGGGAAAGGGGGAACTCCCCACATAAGAGAGCAGATGAGGAGACAAGATCTCAAATAAGGTCCCAGGCAACGGGACCCTTAGTGGCTGTTAGAATGTAAAAAGCATGACAGAGGCCACAGCAAGCCAGTGGAGAGCAGAGACCAAAGACATCTACCACAAGGACAGTCCCAAATGTTTCCGAGGATAGTGTGGACGGGATCTCATTTAAAGGAAAACGCCTATCTTAAATAGCATGTATGGAACATGCCAAGTCACAGTGAGTACTAAAACTCCAGAATTCACCTCAGACAGTCCAAGGGCTTAAAGATTCAGTTCCTATAGCAACAGTCAGCAAACAAGGTCTGAAGAAAGAGGGGACTCTGTCTTTCTAAAGCAGTGTTAGGATGAATGTCATATGCTTTACTCCAAAGAAAACACTCTCTCTCTCTCTCTCTCTCTCTCTCTCTCTCTCTCTCTCTCTCTCTCTCTCTCTCTCTCTAGTCTCCTCTCCTCTCCTCTCCTCTTTCTCTCTCTCTCCCCTCTCTCCATCTCTCTGTCTCTCTTTCTGTGTCTATCTCTGTCTCTCTCTGTCTNCTCTCTCCTCTCCTCTCCTCTCCTCTTTCTCTCTCTCTCCCCTCTCTCCATCTCTCTGTCTCTCTTTCTGTGTCTATCTCTGTCTCTCTCTGTCTCTCTCTCTCTGCATGTGTGTGCCAGCACATGTGTATATCTAACATCTATCTTGTTCCACATTGTCTTATTGATCTTTTTATACTGATGGGTGTTGCAGTTTTAATAACTGCCCCCATAGGCTCACATATTTGACTGCTTGGTCCCCATTTAGTGGAACTATTTGTGATGAATGAAGGAATTTGCCTTGTTGGAGGAGGTGTATCACGGGGGTCAGGCTTTGACGGTTCCAAGGGGGCCCACCCCACTCTCAGTTTTGTCTTCCTCCTTACCCTGTGCTTGTGGATCACGATGTAAGCTCTCAGGTACTGCTGCAGTGTCATGTCTGCCTGCTGACACATTCCCCGCCATGGTGACCATGGACTCATGCTCAGGAACCATGAACCCCCCAAATCAAATGCTTCATCTTATCAGCCTCCTTGATCATAACGTCTCTTCACATCAATAAGAAAGTAACTAAGACAATGGGCTATTCATGTAACACCTTGAGTTGGATTATCCCCTGTTGACCCAAACCAATCTGAATCTTAAAATCACAGAAAAAAAAAATTCTAGTGTTACTTTTGATGCAAGGCATCACCGTGAAGGCTGAGGAACTAACATTCAGAACCTCAATGAAAAAAAGTCATTGCATTCTCAGTCCACCATCGAGAGCAATCTTCTACTGTGAAGGGGCTGGGGCCTCTGGAATGGGCTGAAAGCTGGATTCTGACATCCAGAAATCCAGGAAGATGGCAGCCACCAACAGAATCTTTCTCTCAGACCAAAGCCATGGACTGGGTGAATTCCAATATGGGACATAAAAAAGAAACAGTAAGTCACAATCTGTGATGTATCTCAGACAAACAGAGACCTCGTAGCATGCAAGTGGCCCTGGGTTCAAGCTCACAAAGGGAAGTAAAGGGTCTGGAAGGAACAGATAGTCCAATCCTGACTTCTGAGAGAGTTTCTTGTCATAATAAAGCGTTAAGGACAGCCAGAGGACATTCTATTTGGAACTTGTATTCATTCTGTGTTGCAATTGGTCCAGAATTCCTCATAGCCCAGTCCCAGCATCATAAAAAAGCTACACTCTTGGGTGCTCTTCTCGGCACCCGCTCTTTCTGAAGTCCACTGACCTCAGAGATGGGCTGTAACCAGCTGCAGTCTTAGGAATGTTCACCTCCTCCCTCTCATTCTGTCACCCCCTGCCCCATCCCAAATCACAAGTGTCAGGCTCCAGTGGCACCTTCATCACCCAGCCCTAAGCCCAAGGCCCAGATAATGACCAAACGAATAATGAATTCATTAGGAGATCAGAGTTCTGTCCTTGGGGGTCAGAGAAAGATGTAAATACCCTTTACATTTGTTTTTGTTTAAAATAGAATGCAGGGAGAGATGAAATGAGTAATGCTCTTTGTTGCTGACTAAAGTCCACAGCCAAGAAGTAGCCAAGAATAAGCCTTATTGCCTCAAAGTGGTTAAAAAGCATTTGCTGGCCCGCTCTCCCCACTTTCCGAAAACGAATGAGATCTTGCCTCTAACTTTCCAAGAAATGTCTAGAGGTTGTTCATCCAAATGGCCCCTCTGGTCTTCATTCATTGACAGTTAGACACGATTTGTTCAGCTTCCACAGAACCACTGTGCCCTTCCACATTTGTATTATGGGAACAATCTAGTGCACGATACCCTTCCTTCCAGGAGGTTAAAGAAGGAGTATACACAGGGCCTTTCAAACACCATGCCATGCCTGGGGAGGGTCCCTAGAGCCTACTGAAGATCATCACCAGGGCTCTCCTCAGAAGGCCCTCACAGTCATTAGCAATGAATACTCAGAAGTAGACACTCATATCCTAAGGACTTCCTCTCTTGATATCATTCTCTCCCAAATATCCTGAGAGCTCTTCCCAAACACTGAATTCTTTGCAGAAAACTATGCCCGAAGAGCAGTCCTTTATGTGATTGCCATTGGTTACCATAAAGAGTCAACCTTCAGGTTCTCTCACCATTCTAGTTGTGTGACCCAAGAAACACCAAGGCACTTGGCCTTGACCCTGATACATACCCAGAGACCAGGCTCACTTATATGCTGCACCCTAATTCTTGTGTTGGTTCAATATACACATTTGGTGCCAGTTTGAAGTAATTGTGTCGCTAATTGCTATTGAATTATAGTGGGGATCACACAGACGCACAACACACAGGCTAGGATGAGGACAAGAGCACGTGACTAATCCTAGCACAGCTTTCAGCTTGGTAATAATATGCCATAATGATCTGGCTATTGTATTAAAGTGTTACTAAATATTCACTTAGCTCCAAAAAAAAAAACAAAAAAAACAAAAAAAACAAAAAAACACAGTGGGTGTGAGGTTTCTTCGGCATGTTTGGAATTTAAGCAGCACTCTGTCAGATTTAAGCCCAGTATGAAGCCCCCAACAAGCAGAATCTGCCTCCTAAAGGAATGTTTACAAAGGCACAGAAAATGTCCACAGAAGGAATGCATTTATCATAAACAATACAAATATTTACTTGATTATTTAATGAGTGCCCAGCATGTCTGTCCTTAATGTAGCATTAGCTGACATCAGGAGTGCACCATATGTGCAAATAATTAATTCAAATTATGCTTCTCTTCCAGTGGGTTCTCTTATAAAACACCAGGATTAATGTAGAGGCATATTCTGGAGCAGGGAGTTGGAGGTCCCTCTCCGTGTCTGCCTTCTGAGTACCTGTTTTCTAATGCTCCCTCTCCATTGTCACTCTGCTGCCAAGACCTGGTGGCATTTGAATGCTCCTACTGGGTTCCTTATGTAATCAGTAGGATGACTAACGTAGCGATTAAAAACCCTGACTTGGCTAAAGATTTTCTCAGGAGACTAAGCTTTAGATGCCCAAGATCTCCCTAATAAGTCCATCCCTTTTTTAAAACATCCACAACTGCAAAATGAATGGTTTGCAAATAGCAATCGTGGGTGAGCCAGCATTCCGGGTTCACAGGGACTGCAAGCGAGGCTGACTGCTTAGAGATTTAAGGGTTCAGGTGTTTAAGGCTTGTTTAAAGACATTCAAACGATAAAAGAGGATTTCTGCTTGCAGCTACACTGTCCTCTGTATGCATTAATGAACTGCAAACTTTGTTTTGCATGGCAGGTCTGATAGCCAAAGGAAGGTTCAGACAAGAAGTGTTATAGTAAAAGCTGTTGTTAGGAATGAAAACTTACTCAGCAGCCACTATGGTACTCAGTACATAAGTTTGTCAAAGATGACAGAGATCTTCCATGTGGCCCAGCTGGACCACTTCTAGGTATTTGTCCAAAAGATCCTATGTCAGCACATCACAAGGATATTTGCACACCAATGTTTACTGCAGCTTCGCTCACAACACCTAACATATGGAATCAGTCTGTGTCCAGCAACAAGGGAATAGACAGAGAAAATATGGTTTATATCCACAATGGATCTGACTCCCATAAAGAACAGAGTCGTATCATTTGCAAGGAAATCTATACAAATGCAGATGATCATCTTAAGTGAATTTATTCAGTCTCAGAAAGAAGAGTACCATATAACATGTCCCCCATCTGTGGTTATATATATATATATGCAAAACTGTCTATGGAACAGACAAGATCAACAGGAGAGGAGATGGGGAAAGGGACAGAGGGCACGAGGGGAAATAAGTTCAATGTGTAGATTATGCACGCACACTGATAACTAAATGCTAATATTATTTGGGTGCATCATGCTGTGTTCAGGGAGCAAGCCTCAAGCTCTCCCCAACTTCCCATCACAAGAGGCCAAGGTCTTGGGCCTATCTTTCATCAGACTGTCCCTCCATCTTCTAGTTGTTCCAGTTAGGTGTAGTCCAGTTTCCCCTTTCCTAGGGGCTGAGGGACGCTGTACTCGGTTTGAAAGTGGGCCTCACACTCTGCTTGCCACTCTACCAACTGAGTTACATTCCATACCTTTTTGCACTTTTTAATCTTGAGATGGGGACTCAATACTTTACCTAGGTTGGCCTTGAACCAGCCCTTTGTTCCACTACAGCCTGGACTTGTGGTCCTGCTGCAGCAGCCTTCACAGTCACTGGCACTCCAGGCCTGAGACACCAAGCCTGCCCCTTTCTTCTACAGTGAGAGCAGCTGGGGATATAGACATGTAACCATACCTTAGCTGTGCCTCACAGCACTGAAGATATAGAACCTGAAGAGGCCACCTCCTGTAGCCAGCCCACCCACAAAACTTTGACCCAAAATTTATCCTTTCTACAAGAAATGCAGGAATGGAGGAGTAGAGGAGAGACTGAGAGAATGCCCCACCAATAATCTGTCCAACTAGAGACCCATCCCATGGGCAAGCACCAGTTCTTGACACTATTAATGATACTCTGTTATGCTTGCAGACAGGAGTCTAGCATGGCTGTCTTCTGAGAGACTCCACCAAGCAGGTGACTCAGAGGGATCCAAACACCCACATCCAAACAGTGGATGAAGCTTGGGTCCTCTTATGGAAGAGTAGAGGGAAGGATTGTGGCCCCTAGGAGAATAGGAACTCCACAGGAAGACCAACAGAGTTAACTAACCTGGACCCTTGAGGCTCTCAGAGACTGAACCACCAACCAAAGAGCATACATGGGCTGGACCTAAGCCTTCCCACACTTATGTAGCAGATGTGCAGCTTGGGCTTCATGTGGGTCCCAAACAACTGGAGCTGTTGCCTGTCTGTGGGATATGTTCCTCTAGCCGGCCTCAGTGGGAGAGGATGCATCTAGCACCTCAGAAACTTGATATGCCAGGATGGGAGGAGAACCAGGGAGACCCCAACTTCTCAAAGGAAGAGGGGTGGGGAGAAGGGTGAAAGGATTGTGGGAGGGTTTACTGGAAAGGGGGTCAGTGAGCAGGATGTAAAGTGAATAAATAAATAAATAAATAAATACACACATAAATAGTAAACATATCTTGGGTAAGAAAGTTGACTCCCAAGAGCAGATTATAACATTTCTATAATTATTCATTTCTCTTTTTTCATATATATACATATATATATTATACATATATATATATACTTGTGTTTATGTGTATAGATATGTTGTTATATATAATATATATGCTGTATAATAACAGTACAAGTACATATTGGTCATGAGCTAATTAGCATAAAACCTAACCACAACCAAGCACTCAATAAACAAGAGCACAAGACTTTCCAGAGAATTGGTACTGAATACAGCGTGCACGCATGGACTACACTAGCCCTCGCCATATGCCTCAGAGAAACTGGGGCTCAGAAGTTTTGTGACTTAGAGACAGACTTCTGGAAAACAGGAAGTCTGGGGTCTGAATCAGTCCTATCAGGGCCCCAAATCCCCAACCCTTTTCTCTATCCTTTGTGATCCTTAAACACCTCTGGTAGTACCACAGACAGAACGAGCTCTGAAAACTGGACCAGTTCACTGATGTAGTTAGGCTTCCAATGGCCTTTTAAGGACAGTAAAGTTAAAGGGGTGGAGGTGAGTATCTTCTGAATTGTTTAAAATTATCTCCGCATGATAGTTCAGTATTTTACAGCTGACGGTAAAAATCAGCAATGTGAAGTCATAAGCTTATTCTCTACCCAGTGACTTTTGCTGTTTCTGATGAATCTGTATTTAAGAGAAAATTTCCAAAATTGAAACGACGGCCGTGATTGAGTCTTTCATAGCTCAGTGAGATATTAGCAATTAATTGAATGCACCCAGCAATGGGGAAAACCAGTATTCTCCCCCTGTATTTGTTTTATTCTATTTCATTTCCTAGAGCTTGTATATTCCCCAAAGCAATTCTTTGAAGTAATTTTACCTTCCATGCACAAATCTAATCATCTCTCTTGTTCTTAAGCATTGCAGGTGCGGCAGCATTATTATATTATTAAAGGTACATCAGATAAATTCCAGTTGTGCGGCAGTCTTCAAAAAGGCCGTTTTCCCACTCACGGATTCTCTATTTTTCATAAGTGAACACTGGGACCTTTATTAGAAATACGTTTTTGTATTCTTTTAACTGTATGCTTTAACTTTTCTTCTGCAGGCTTCCTAGCTAATCACGGGATTTAGTCAATCTCTTTATGCGCATTCACGACTCTGTAATCTTAAAGAGCTATAGGCAGGTGATTGACAGATAACACTTGACAGGTTCAAAATTAGAGAATATACAATGAAAATTTTAGAACAGCCAGCTCACTTGCTATGCTACACTCTTCTAATTTTGGCTTCTCTCATAATCATCAGCTTGAAAGGGAGAGGGGTTGAGGCAGAGGGACGAGGTAACTAGCCCTTGCTCTCCAAATTACTGGATGAGAACCTTTGAGCCTAAAAGGCCCATCAGTCAGGAACTTCCTAGCCAACAACTGAATCACAACCTCAGATATATTAAGTAGAAAAATGGGATTCCTTGGCATGTGAACCAGAATGCTAGCATCTCTCTCTCCTCTTGAAAGCCAGACAAAATTCCTTCTTTCACATACTTTACTCAGTTTCATTCACTGGAGAGAGTTATAGTTTACATAGCATGACTCCTTAAATCTTTAATGAGAAAAGAAATCATGCCATGTTTATTCAAATGACTAGGCCAGTTTTTATCGACTGCGCAATGTGTGTGAGAGAGCGGGTGTTTACCTGAAGCTTGTCTCTTCCAGAAACTGTTTATCGGTGATTTCTTTCTTTTCTGCTCTAATGTGGAATGCAACTTCTAGGATTCTAGCTACAAACGGATATTTATTGGATTGTCTACTTCCTTCGTTTTCTAAGTCAAGTCTCGCTACTCCACCTCCATCAGTAGGTGCTTTCCTCGGTTTCAAATAGGGAGACACAAACTGACGCTTACTCAACTAGCATCTTGGAATTTCCCAAGGGTTGGCCCCAAAAGACTGGAGGCCTGAAGAAGCCTCTCTTGTCTGTCCTTAAGGTTTAAACCCTTGCACTAATTTTAGGCAACACCCTCCTCATAATGAATTTAAAGCCAATAAAAGCTAATTAGCATGGACAGGCCATTCTCAGAGGCTGGTCAAAGGAAGTATCCACTGGGATCAGCCATAAGCAAGAGGGTTCACGTCGCTGAGATAGAAGTGAACTATTTTCTCCTCTCTCCCAGTGCCTTCCAACTCTGATCATGCTCACAAGATGACAACTCTGCTGGGATGCCATCCAGGAACATTCTAGGAGGGGAGAAAGCAACGACAGAGAGAGTGTTACTTTATGTGGACGCCTGTGAAGAAATGACGAGGCTGTGCGCTCCTGAACCTTTGCTCTCTTCTGCTGTATACGATCAAAATAGATCGTAATGGATAAAATTGTTCAAAATGTGACTTTAGTCCTTTCGAAAGGCAATTGCTGTCAAGAGAAGCATTTGGGCTAATGGCTGGTTATTGCTATTAACAGCCCAAGGGTTAGTGGTCACGGCTATGTAAGGAAAAGTGGGCACCTGAGGAAGAAATGGGACGTTGTACCAGGAAAATTACCAAAGAGGATAACCCTGCACTTCCATCGTAAGAGAAACAAACACTAACCAGGCATAACTAGACCTGAGTGGTCCTAAGACTTACATTATCTAGTTTGGAATCAAAGTTGAATGAATAAACTTGGCAAGGAAAACTCAGACCCTAAGGGTACCTCTTGACTTCAAAGGTACTTACTTAAGTACCCCCAATATAAAAGGCTCAAACACTAGAATTCTGAATAAAATGAAATTTGCAAGGAGCCCTACTATATCAGGAATCGTCAGGAAAGCCACATACATCTACGAACAATGCTGGCAATTTCCATTTTGGAAGATGAGAACAACCCAGATAAATTCCAATTAATACACAATTTAGAAGGGAAGGGGAGAACATGTCAGACATGTCCTCAGTTGCCTAAAATATCTTCCCCTGTTTGCTTTGGAATACAAGTTAATGTCTATAAATATTCTTACTGAGTTAGTTTGTGTTAATATTTATACTGTCTTAATGAAGATATTATTATTGTTTCTTTGTTGTTAGAAAAAAATGCAAGTCAATCAAGCTGCTTTTAGTCTCCCTTTACACTTGGAAAGATCACTGGTGGTATGGATCCAACACCACGAGAAATGGTAAAACACTCTTGACAAACAGGGACAGCCACAGCAATTGGGGACTGTCTCACCTAGCAAAAGCTAGCAAATGCAACCTTGTATTCAAAGGGAAAACACATATCATCACTCCCGCAGACACCCTGCTTTTATGCGCCTACCGTTCTCCATGGAGAAGAGAGAAAGTAAGAGACACCAAAATTATATAAGTCAGGTTTTTCTAAAAATACCTCCCTATAACTTGCCAAGATGACAGAGAAATCTCTCATTGACTTTCAAGTCACAGCCCCTAAACACTTTGCTGTGTTGAGATGTGAGACATGCTCGCTGTCACCAGCTGGGTCAAACGCGCACTGGAAGCTATAGGAAGATGGGATAAGTTCTGCACTCCATTTGCATACTATCTGGGCTCCTCCAGCTCAGACCCAGCAATCTGCTCAAGGGGCAGTTGGGAAGTGCTGATGGACCCCAGAGCGGCCATTCTAAACTAACGGACGAGGCAGCAAACAAAGGCTAGCCAGGTATCTTCAATATGTGATAAAGAGATTTTGCATTCACAGGCAAATTTAGAATTGAGAGGAAAAAATTCCTCTTGACTTTAAATATAATCCTACCCTTTATTATACTCCTATGTGAAGTCAGGTGACCATGATTCCTACAGTAATTAACTGAATTTTGGAGTTTCTCCCTTCAAGCTGTAACTTCATAATCTGAAGGCAGGTCCCCTGACCAAAAAGCTTTTAAAAATCTCAATATGTTATTCCATATTTGTTTCATACTATCTATACTATACCTCAAGACGGGGTGAACTATTTAGTATCCTGTATACAATGGGGTGTCCCAGGAACTGACAAGTATTTTTAATGAATTTCTTAAGCACTGTACAGAAGAAGGGAGGTAGTTGAAACCTAATACACATCAAATCAGAACTTTCCCTTATACTAAATCTACCGTGTACACTGGGGGGACACAAAAGGAGCCAGAGGAAAGAAGGGGAAAAGGTCGTGACCCGTGGACTCCATCCCTTTCCTCTGGAAGAATTTACACAAATGCTCCCAGTGAAGGGATGCAGACATGTCACAGAACCTTCTCTGCCTCCCTTCAGCCTCCCACTGGCACCCCATCTGCTTGGCGGTACACCACAGCAGAGAGGCCCAAGTTTGGGCAAGCTCCTTGTCTTTGCCCCAAGGCCAAAGGATTTAAAGATCCATGGTAATTAATAGCAACATTAACCCAGGGGTGGGGGAGGAAAAAACAGGTGGGTACACAGATAATCGAGACTTCCTTCCATTTCGCCAAGGTTTTCGATAAGCATGCATATTATTTTTATACAGTCTTGCTTAACCAGTTATTTTAAACATGGACCAATTAAATTCCAACAGAGTCTCACCTCGTGTTCAAACTCGGAGTGTGGCTGTCCCATCAGGAATAGGAAGCTTGTCTAACAGCTCATCTTCACTGA
Source organism: Mus pahari (assembly GCF_900095145.1). Lineage (NCBI taxonomy): Eukaryota > Metazoa > Chordata > Mammalia > Rodentia > Muridae > Mus > Mus pahari. Next base: position 44,151,953 of record NC_034602.1, read on the forward strand.
TCAGGGCAAGGGTTACAAGAGCCCTGCTCGGTGGCATGGGAGTTAACAGGTAAATTAATTTGAATGGAGTAATAGCAATACTTTACATCCTAAATGTGCTTGCCAATCACTGTCTCATCCGTCATTATCATAATCCTACGAAAGCAGGTAAGAGAGGCTGGACAGAAGCCAGTTTATACAGGATCGGACTGAAGCCACAGGGAAAGAAGGAGAGTGCACTGGTCACATAGAGAAAGAACTAGCAAACACCAGCCTCATTCACTGTTTTAAAGGCATGGTAGCTGGGAGCCGTGCCATGCTTCCTTTACACCCCGCAAAGCTGTAGCTATAAATGCAGCGAGAGAAATTTTGGCATATTTGCCATTGCATAATCATTCAAGAAGGCACTACTGCACCGTCAACACATTTGACTAAGTCACAATGAAGAGAGGAAGCCAAGGCTTGGGTGCCCGCCACCCTGGCAAGCTAGCAGGGCCCCAGCAAGTCACAATCACACCTTGGGACTCAGAGAGTGGGGTGTCTTCAGTGAGCAATGGTTGCGCACAGCACTCACCCTGGGCTTCCACCTGCTTCTGCTCTCTGGGATTCCACAAGAGAGACGATAAGCCTACTATACACACACACACACACACACACACACACACACACACACACACCTCAGAACCCTCTCCTTCTTAACAAAGAGCAAATTCCATACTATGTCCATACTTCTTAACAAAGGACAACAGGCTTCAGCCCCCAGCCTTCTGACATTTCAGTTCACAGCTTTAGCTATGGGGGAGAGGGTCTTTCAGTTTCTCTTTTCAGCGTGAGATAATGATTTTCCATTTAAAATAGTAACATGAAATTTCTTCTGTGACTATTTCTAAAGGTTTAAAACAAAAATAGTGACATAAGATTACCAGGTCATAATGTATGAAATCTGAGTCTTTCTTCCCCCCACTTTGGTTGGCTGGTTGGTTGTTTCTGTTTTTTGTTTGTTGTTATTTCTTTTCTTTTGTTCTTGTTTTATTGAGAAAAATATTTAAAAAAAAAAAAAAAAAGGCAAAAACTTGGCACCTGTAGGGCTAGGTCAATGGCTCCATGGATAAAACTCTAGGCATATCATCCAGAGACTGCCCAACCTGGGGAATCCATCCCATATACAGCCACCAAACCTGTGGTGGACGCTATTGTGGATGCCAGGGAGTGCTTGCCGATGGAAATCTGATATGGCTCTCCTGAGAGGCTCTGCCAGAGCCTCTGACAAATAGAGATAGATGCTCACAGCCAACCATTGGACTGAGCTTGGGGGTCCCTGATGGAGGAGTTGGAGAAGAGACTAAAGGAGCTGCAGGGGTTTGCAGCCCCATGGAGGGAGGAATTGTGTCAACTGGCCAAGCCTTCCCAGAGCTCCCGGGGACTGGACCACCAACCAAAGAGTACACATGGAGGGGACCCATGGCTCTGGCTGCATAGGTGGCAGAGGATGGCCTTGTTGGACATCAGTGAGAGGAAAGGCCCTTGGGCCTGAGAGTGATTCCCCAGGGGAATGCCAGAGAGAGCAGATGGGAGTGGGTGAGTGGGTGGGTGGGTGGGGGAGCACCCTCATAGAGGCAGAAGAAGGGGGGATGGGATAGGGGGGTTCTAAAGAAGAGACCTGGAAAGGGGAAAATATTTGAAATGTAACTAAAGAAAATATCCAATTTAAAAAACAAAACAAAACAAAAACAAAAACAAAAACAAAAACAAAGCAAAAACAAAAACTCTAGACATACAAGTGTGAGGACCTAAGTTCAAATTCCCAGAACCCAAGTAAAGCCAGATGCCATAGGGTCTACCTGTGACCCCAGGCTTCCTCCTACTGAAAGATGGGTGGCTGAAAGAAAGGAATCCATAGCAGTGGATGCGCTTCTAGCAGGTGCATGCAGCTGCCAACAGCAAGGGTCCCTACCTCAGTACAAAGGGGACGTGAGGACCTGAGGACGTTCTCTGACACACTCACCCATTCATATCACATCATACACAAGAAGATTTCTTAGAAATGACACCTTCATGTGGTTTGTCCTGATGGTTGACTATCTCTGTGAGATTGCGGCCAGCCTTGCCTAGAGAGCGAGTTCCAGGACATCCAAAGTTACAGAAAGAAACCCTGTAGTGGAAAACAAACAGCAAACCAATCATCACATGGTGACCTGAAGTGAGCCACTCCTTCTCCCTAAGCCTTGGCTTTCTCACCAATAAAAGGGGTTTCTAATACCTATTTCCTGAGCTGTGGTGAGGAGTGAGCATGCCCAGAGAGCGAGGAATGACCCTCTCCTACAGCCGAGAGTGCAGAAAATGGGGCTGTCCTGTGTTCATAGTAGAAACAACTGGACAAAAGCCAGGCTGGACTTGTCTAGAATCCCTGAGTCTTTAGCTGGGCAGATCTGGGCCAGCCAGGAAGACAATCGGGGCTTCAAGGATCAGCCTCCTGCCAGTGATCGGCCACATCCCCCTGGCCATCAGCTGCTCAGAGGCAGGAAAGTATGATCCGGTTCTGAGCACCCTGGAAGGGAGAAGCTACAAGTGTGAACCCAGAGACCTGCAGGCCAGCAGATAAGTAGGGCAGCCCCGGACTCCTGCAGCCAAGAGAGCAGGCAGAAGAACAGAGGTCCTCGGTCAATGGGAGCTAACAGAGCAAACAGATGCTCTGGCGGTAGCAGAGCAAAGAGGTGTCTGCACAGACGGAAAGGACAGACAAGCAAATAAAATATATTTGTTCTTTCCATCTTTGGCTGAATGAATTTCTCAGACCACTGAGAATAAGCGGAAAGGAAAAGGCTATAAGATTTCTGCCACAGAATAGTTTCTCCCCATCTACGCACATGTAGGCAAAGGGATAAGGCTAGAAGGAAATCCATGTGAATACCGTTTATCTCAAGTATTGAACTGTGAGTGACTGTTGTTCACATATACATTTGCAGGTTGCAAATCAACAATAAATCAACTAAAATAAGTCTTTTATTGTGGGGCATCAAAAGGAAGAAATGCAGCATATTGTCCTTGCTTGTAAAGGGGAAGATGGGAAGGTTAAGGAGGAGGAAGTGCATGACGGGCAGTGAGGAGGAGGTATGCACCGGAGTGAGCCATCAAGAGAGACTTGTGTTTTTAAGAACAGATCAAATGAAACTTTGATGGTTACTCACTCGAAGGACCACTTCCTAGAGGGTAGTTAGGTCAGCGTTTGCTGCTACAAGTAGCAAACAAGCCACAGCCTGTGTAATCACCATTCTTGCCTGTCATGTTGGCACTGAACCTTCCTGTGTTTTGGAAGTTGCTGGGAGTTGCTATGTGATCGAAAACACAAATAAGCCCCAGGGGAACACTCATGCCAATGCCACAGCCAAAGAGCCATGCACTAAGCCCAGACATATGGAACCTGAAACAAAAGCAAGGATGCAGATTACTCTCCTTCCTAAAACATCGGCCTTCGGGTTTTCTCCCATCATGATAACACGGGGGGGGACTCCTGAGACAGCTCAGTGGGTAAAGGAGCCCGACGCCCTGAGTTTATCCCACTGGACCAAGTGGCAAAAGGAGAGAGCTGACTCCCACAAGTTGTCGTACGACTCCATCTGTGTACGACTCCATCTGTGCATTATGACAAGTTACACACACACACACACACACACACACACACACAAAGTTTAAGTCAGAAAGAAAAAAGTCAATTTTTCTATGGCATGACATGGATTTCAAAGAAGAAAGGCCAAAAATCAGAGTGAAACTTTCCCAATATATTCAGAATGCTTCCTGTGGTAAAACCCAGAGCCCTAATAGTTCTGATGAGGGACATAACATGGGACAGGCTCACTTCCACTGACCCAAGGCTGGCCCTTCTTTTCTCCCTTCTGCCTCTACCCTTGGCATACTGGTATGGCTGAGAATGACCCCCACAGACCCTCTCTGCCCTTCTAGGCCTTTCCCCCATGGTCTTGCTGACAGGAGTTGTGCAGAAATACTGTGTCTATCATCTGCCCTGTCAGGTTGAGGAATGCAAAGACATTTTGAGAAAATAGCTGACCATCCAGGATTAAAAGTCCTTGTTGATTTTCACCTCCCAAGACACTTTTAATCTATCCCCACATGTTAAGTTTTGAAGAAATCAGTATTGTTAAAAGGGAGAATTGGGTTGGGGTGGGTTCAGGTTAGAGTTAAGATTTGTTAAATGTAAGATTCCACACATTTCAATTAAATGGTACATCGATCCGTGTACCAAACTGTACTGAAATCTGCTCAAAGTCCCATTTGTCAAGGTTTATCTGCCACCATTTGGATTCAAGATGACAGACTGAGTTATAAATCCAATTCAAGATGGGACTTGTGCTCTGCGGTGTACCAAATTTTATCAAAATCAGTCAGCTTCTCCAACAGTTAAACAGAGGGTAGGCCCAAAAGACAAGTCACAAAGGAAAAATGTCATGTCACCTAGCTGAATCGTGCTTATGTTGAGGATTTCTCTATCAGTTAACTGATTCATTTATTTGCTACATATTTATAATTCAGCGCCCACCCCAAGCCAAGAAGTATCTTAAGAGCTTGTAATCTGAAAAACAGTAACAAAAACAATAAAAGTCATTGGGAAAAGAATAACTAAAGAAAATCATTATAAACTGAGTCTAAAGCCACAACAGACATAGAAAAATGTGTTGTGACTGAAAGAGAGAGAGAGAGAGAGAGAGAGAGAGAGAGAGAGAGAGAGAGAGAGAGAGAGAAAGAGAGAGAGAGATGGGCCACTGTATCTGTTAAGTTGTTATCACGATGACCAAAGGACCTTAAAGGACAGAGTAAGTAGAAAAGAACTTTGTCATAGCCCAGGGGTGTCAGTAAATCATGGCAGAGGGCAGGGAGGAGCAGAAGAGTCATGTCAGGACAGTAAGAAAACAGAAAGGGACTATATGACAGAAACAAGGTAGGACACCATTCTCAGGACATGGTGGGTAATCCACAGCCACTATCACAGACACAGTCTATAAAAACTGCAGATGATTTCACAGGGACTACACAGGAGTGGGCCCATCCACAGTCAGGCGTGGAGAGAGAGAGAGAGAGAGAGAGAGAGAGAGAGAGAGAGAGAGAGAGAGAGAGAGAGAGACCCTGTCAATCATTGCTGAACTGCTTCCTGCTGACAGATGCAGGGAGAGAGGAGCCATTGCCTTCAGTTCTGTACCTACAGATGGCCCCACCCAGGGTCTAATGGTTCTCACCAATCCATACAATCCATAAGTCACAAAACCAAACCAAAAGTCATGAATCTAGCAAAAAGACAGGTAGAGAGGACAGGGCATTGATGGGGATGGGAGATAGGAAAGGGGAAGAACTAAGAAAGCTGGGGGGGGGGGTGCGTGAGAGTAGTCCAAATAAATTATACACTGGTATGATATTGTCAAAGAACTTAAAGATTTTGAAAAACAAAAACGTACATACTTCCAGGGATGTGACCCTGTGACTTACTCCCTCTAGTTAGGCACCGCCTTTCACCAGCTCCCAACAGTGCTGCCAGAGTAGGACGCTGGCATGAGATTAATTTACTCATTAGGCCAGAACCCCGAGGATCTAAATTGGCTCTAGAAATGCCATCACAGTAGTAATCGGAGTTACCCTTTCCGGATCTTCTCAGCATCTCTCAGTTCAATCAAGTTGCCAACAAAGACCAACCATGGCATCTACCCTTTCCTTGAAAGAGGGAATTGATGTTGACATGGTGTTGAGAGGATGAAAGCCACCATGACCTTAATGTCCAAAGAAAAAGGTGCACGCAAGCTCAAGATCCTAAGTAGGACTTGTATGTTCTCAGTGAGAGGAGCCTAAGTGGAAAGAGGCAGAAAAGGCCCATGGTGGCTTGTGGTGCCAAATGATATTATAAAAATCACTGGCACCGTAAAAATCGACTGCACAAGTAATACTCCTTAAAGCAGAAAGAACACACTGCTCACTGGCTTCTCCCTCCCCTTTAAGAGCTCTCCAGTCACACGTTAAACACTAACAGCCCATACATTTACTTTCCTTTGGGAAATCATCACTATTAAATATTATCATCGACTCATTAAGGAAATTTTAAGTGTGATGCATATAGTCATGTGTCATTCAACAATAGGATACATTCTCAGAACTACACAGCTAGGGGAATTCATTAACCTTCGAACACTAGCACTGTAGAGTTCTTACACAACCACTGAGCAATACACCTTTATGTGACCACTGCTGTTCATGCGTCAGTCTCTAGCTGAGATGCCATACTTGGGTGTGTAAGATTAATGCACAGAGCACACACAACCATATAAGGTTCCACAGTGACCAATGCAAAATCCCTTCATCGGTGGGTGAAGACCAAAAGCAACTGAGTATTGGCTGCATGTCTCATGGTGCACACACTCTTTGGTACTTCAGCCCTGTAGAGAGTGATGAGTATAGACTGCAAAAGGGTCCAGGTCTCTGTGAAAACTTAACACATTTAGAACATACTCCACCCACTCCATAGAGAAGGTTATCTTTATCTTTTGGGTAATTTTCAAAAGAACCCCAACAATGCAAAGCATCTTCTCATTTCCCAATCACCAAAAACATTCTAAAGTCTATGGAAATCCTGTCCTAACATCCTCTTAATCACATTTAAGCCATTCAGAAAATAAAACAGACTTTGAAAGTGTCCCCCCTAAGCAGTTCCCTGATCTGTCCCTTGGCACATCAGAATGAAAGAATGCACCATTCGGTTGGCGTTCTGGAAAGATTAGTGGGTGACTAGGAGAATAGAGTTGGGCAGCGTTACTCATCAGATTCCTTGAGAGATGGCCTGCCTGCCAAAAAGTCCACTAGGTCCACCTGAGCTACCACCCTGCCCACTCTCCAGGGAAATGAGCCCATTGACCATGTATGCTGCTTCTGGGTTCTTCCTGTGTTCAATCTAAGGGTGCCACCTCCAAATAGATGACTAAATGCTGGTTATGTCTGAAATGACACAGGATTTTAATTTCCAGTGAGCAATGGTTGATGGCCAGTCTAAAATGGCCAAATGGCCTAACCTTTTAGTAATAAAATTACATGCAATAAGAAATGCTGGAAGGTACCAGTTACCAAACTTTCGTAAAATGGAGAATTACTAGGTCCCATAATGCTGTATTGTAAAACCAAATTTGTAGATTTCTTTCTACACTTTCTGGAGGAAATCCAGGGGGGGGGGAAATGGAAAGACCTTTGGAATACTGGGCTTCAGTACCCCAAAAGGCCAACCAGGTTCTGTCTGGGACGAGGCATGGGTTTCAGTTAAATGGGTGAGACGGGGGGGGGGGAAGATGTAGGAACAAAGAATAATAACTAAAACTAAGTGAACAAGAAGCTAAGCAGAGCATCAGTGAGATGGCCCCGTGGGTCGTGGCTCTTGTCACCAAGCCTACGAGTCTGAGTTCACACATCCATACCCAGAAAGCCCAAAAGAGAGGCTAAAGCGCAGCTGCTTCATTTCCACCATGATACGTCTGGTGGGCTGGAAATTTGTTCCACCTCATGGTGCCTGGAGTGGCAGTGATTCTGTCTCCTGATCTTAACTCCACTGTAACTGAGCTTCAATTCCGGCCAAGGAGAACATGGTCCATAAGAAGGTCTGGTGAGGGGCTGGAGAGATGGCTCAGTGGTTAAGAGCACTGACCGCTCTTCCAACGGACCTAGGTTCAATTCCCAGCACCCACACAGCAGCTCCCAATGGTCTGTAACTCCAAGATCTGACACCTTCTCACGGGCATACATGGGTTAGCCGAACAAAACACCAATGCATATAAATAAAACATTTTTTTAAAAAAGGTCTAGTGAGCATCTGGATTTGATGAGTTGATATGAGACATAATGAAAGAGATTAACTCAAAATAGGTAACCTAGGTTTCGGGGGACTGGCAGCAATGTGTAAGAGAAGTTGGCGAGGGGAGAGACAGAGAAACTTCACAGCCAGTATTTTATTTTGGTATTGGGTATGTGTGCAATGTTTGTGTTTAGTACATGAACTGGTATATACAGTCAGAGGCCAGAGGAGGACACTGGGTAACCTGTTCTATCTCTACTCTGTCTTATTCTCTTGAGCCAAGTTTCTCACTAAGCCTGGAACTGGGTAGCACCAAGCAAACTCCAACAATCCCTGTATCTCTCCCTCTTCACAGTGCTGGGTGCACAGCGGCACACCTGACTTCTTCAGTTTCTGGGGATTTGAACTCTGTTCTTCACTCTTATGCAGTGAACATTCTTACCTGAAGACCCATCTCCCCAACACCAATGTGATACTTTAAAAATAAAAACCATTATTTTTTTTTTAATGAAAAATAATGAAAGCCTTCCAGTTTTCACAGGATTCACCTTGAGTTTGGGGATGGTACACTGAGCGGATGGGGTGGTATTTAGAGATGCAGGAAAAAGAAATTCCTCTCCAGGCTCATCAGATCTCACCCTGTCCCACTCTCTTTCTTTAATCATGCTACAGAAATAAAATGATCTGCTACAATTTACAAAGGCTGCAATGTTAAGGCCTATATGGCACACAGTGAAATCTTTTGCTTCCAAATACCAATCTTTGGAGCTGTAATGCTGGGTGTCAGAAAGAATAATTTATACTTATGGCCAATTTTTATTTATCCTCGTGTATTTATAAATGTGCTACAACTTCAATAACCATGGTTAAAAACGAATAACGTGATTCCTAACCACTGCCTTTGACTGGAAAAACAATTTCACTGCAACAGATAACACTAAAGTACTCTGAGAATAATCTATAAATGAATGTTGGATTACTAGTCTAAAGACGGTGGTTATAAATGATTACATGAAAGAGTTGATGTTACTTTGAAAATCTTAGAGCCCGTCTATGGATTTTTGTATCTTATGTGTAACATTTTTATGAAGTGATTTTGCCTTTACATAATAGCTTTCATCTTCAAAGCACTTCACAAATATGAACTGGTTACATAAAAAGCTATATTGCCGCACAATCAGAATCCAGGAAAGCTAGGATTCCCTTAGCAACACTCCTAACACACTTTGTGTCTGATTGACAGAAATGGTTACATATTTTAAACATGTATAATTATCAACATTGTGAAAAATCTAAAGGGTTAACAAACTTTTTAATACAGGGAGCAGTTGCTGCTTTACAAACAAATCTCTCTTTGACTGACTCAGTAAAAGTTCGAAAAAAATTAAACTTATGATCAATCCTCCTTGTACCCTTCTATCTCATAAAATCTGTTAAATATCAATAAAGGCTATTCAATGAAGCATTAGCATATTGAAATTGGAAAAATTAAGCATGCATCAATGAGGGGTGGTTAAATAAATTATGGTATATCTATATGATATAATATTGTCAAATATAATGCACTCATTAGAAATTATGCTTTTTTAAATACACAGCGAGGCTTTTCGTGAAACATTCCCTCTCTTAAAGTTCAAAAAAAAATCTCTACATAAATAGTTACAGAGGTTGGTTCAGCGGCTATAGCACTTGCCCAACATGCATAAAGCTCCAGATTCAGGTCTTAGTACCACATAAAAACAATGACGATGGTTTACCATCGTAATCACAGCAGTTTAAAGGTGGAGACAGGAGGTCATCCTTAACTGTTTCGTAAATTCAAGGCCAGCTTAGGATACATGGGATCATGATAAAATATAAAGTGGGTTTTGATTGCTTTTTGCAGTGCTGGGAATTGAATCCAAGGCCTTGGGCATCTGTCATAACCTCTCTGTTACTAAGCTACCTATTCGGTCCTTTTGTTTGAATGTTGTTTTGGATCTCCCTAATTCCTCCAAGCTTGCCTCAAACCTGTGCTTCCAACCCTTCTCCTTCAGCCTCTCCTGCAGCTGAGACCAGAGGCTTGGTCCAGCCTGCCTGGATGAGAGTGCTTTGCTTTGTTTTCTAAATTGTAGGGCATGGATTTTATTTACAGGAAAACAGGCGCATGCTTCTTGTCCTCAAGACCTCAGTGACAAGGGGGCCAAGCGCTTAGTGAGGACAGCACAGGCCAGGCAAAAGAAATACCGTTCTAGGTCACAGAACCGAGAGATGCACGGATACTCAAGGAGAGCCACTGAGGCAGAGCACACCCAAGATTCTTAGAAGATGATGGAGATGGTGCATGGCTGGTCACAGAATCTGACTACTGTGCAGGAGTCAACAGCATCCCTTCTAGATGACATAAGGAGGCTTCTGTGGAGGAAGGTGTCGGGAAAGGTCAACTCAAGAGTGTGAGGGGATTCACTGAGTAATTTTACTCACTCCAGCTAAAGCAAGAGGAGAAATGGAGAAAAGTAAAACTAGATCCAAGGATACAAATTAGTGTAGCTCCACAATCTTATCCCAGGCAGAAACAATGGAGCAACAAAGAAAAGAGGGGGGTTCAAGGCCAGCTAAAAACAGAATAAGTGTATCTTGGTACTGGGTTAGATGTTAGAGAATGAGAAACTGAATAATATAATTTCTAGGTTTCTAGACAAGGTAGCTGGGTGGAGAGTGTTACCATTATCTGAGTAAGATCTGAGCAAAGGCAGCATTAGACTTGGGAAGTATAGGATCAAAGAAGACCCTACCTATCCCCATTAAAAGTAAACAGTAGCCAACAAGAACTGGAATGCAACCCACAGATGCAAAGGGTAGAAAACAGACTTGAAAACATAGAGTGTAAAGCCGTGTATATGGGCAGAAGGCAGGGGAAAGTGAGGAGTGTGTATGTAAGAGTGTAAGTGTGTGTATGAGTGTGTGGATATGTGTGTGTGTGTGTGTGTGTGTGTGTGTGTGTGTGTGTGTGTGTGTGTGTGTGTGGTGTAGGGATGAATTACTATGGAATGCAGGGCAAATTGAGGAGTGCAGACCTGGTTACTTCTCTACAATGAGTCAAAGACACAGACTCAGAAAAAGTGACCAAGATGGGAATGCCAAAGTTTGAGATCGTAAGAGACCTGAGGAGTAGAGAATTTCAGGGAATGAAATGCAGTCAGAAATCAAATGAGGCAAGTCAGAAATGTTTGATAATGCAAATCCTCATTGTCCATTACTGGGGCAATTACAGGTGTTTAGGTGAAAGGCTGGTTCCAATTTAAGAAAAGTGGGAATAGAACAACTGCTTCTACAAATGTCATCGTGAACTGGGGAAGAAGTCAGCAGCCTTTGCAGTGGACACAGGATATAGGAGAGAAAACACAATCATGTGGTCACAAAACAAGGATATACCCAGACATGTCCAAATGCTTGTTCTTAAAATGTCAGAATCATCTAGCTAACACTTATGCTTACAGTCAACTGTTAATTATAAAAATCCTGAGATTCAATTTCTAAAGTCTTACCTTAAATATTGATGCTACCAGGTCACTGAAAAAAAATGGCTAATATAAAGAATTCAGTTACTGCTATAAATAATTTGGAAGCAGGATTGAATTAGTTTTTCCTAAATCAGGTGCCAAGTAGTGAAGATTAAATTAACTGAATAATTCTTGCAACATTAAGTAGACTTGAAGCTGGTTGGGTAAAAATCCATTTGTGTAGCATCAATAGTTGAAGAAATTTGGACCAAATTTTTAAAAGTTTCATTTTAGACACAGAAGTATTTGATTTAATGTTAGGAACTTTAGCAGAGGCAAAAGCCCAGTGCAAAAACACATCCATTGCCTAAAAGAACAAAACCTTAGAAACAACCAAAAAAATCAGCAATGGAAAAAGACAACATAAATTATGGACTTCAGCTTAATGGAATAATGCACACTCATTAAATGCATGAAACAAAGCTAAGTAAGATTGTTTGTTCACTTCGACCGCAATCATATAATTATAAATTATGTATGCAAACCAAAAAATTTCCTAAAGATAAAATAATATGCAAACTCAAAGCAATAAAAAAGAGCTATGTTGTAGGAATAAGAATTATTTTCCTTGCTTTTTTCAAATTTCCCCTCAACGTTCTCACGAGACCATCCAGAATTTAGAAGGATAAGAGAAGAGAAGGAGGAGAAGGGAAATTTGGAAGAAAGGAAGTTGAGGGTAGATGGGAGGATAATCTAGGGAAGAAATCAATAGGAAGGAAGTCATCTTAAGTAAGAAAAGAATTCTAAAAAAGAAAAAAAATGTCTCCAAACATGTTTGTAGACTATTTGTAGATGGTGACTCATTCGTAGACTGCGAGCCCTGTTTAGAACTGAGTCAAGGTTAAATGGAGTTACCCACATGCAGAATGACTCACTGAAGCATCATTGCTAGGCACCCTGTTATCTATACGTCGTTGTCTGCAAATAGCTTTCGATCTCTTTCCATCAACTTTTCTGAAAACCAAGATGGCAGACACCTCTAGCATAAACTGCTAGTGTCCTCAACTCTCGACTTGCTTTGGGTCCGTGGTGATTTTTAAACTATTTTCAACTGAACTTTGAATATACTCCAATGAGGAGCCTTAGGTAGACTTAGAAAGAACATGTTAGCAACGGGCCTTGTTTTAACATTAGGGGATTCAGGAGAGTGGTGTCTGAATCCCAGCATTTCCAAGATACTAAACTTCTTACATCTGACAGTAATGTCTCATCAAACAGATGTTTCCGCTTACTAGTTCAGAGGATTACAATAGTTACAAGAGGGCTGCAAGTCAGAGGGGCTCAAATCTGAGCTCTGTTATTATTAGCTTGGAGACCCACCGTGAGCCGCAGAGATGATCTGTGCTTCAGATTCCTCACTGGCAAAATAGAGAGAACCCCTCTCTGGAGGTCTTGTAGATATTAAGTGAGATTAATGCATGCAGGGCAATGTGAGATATGTCTGGAACAAAATAAACACACTGATAATGTTAGCTGCTATTATTATTAGGGACTACAGGGATTCTGGGAGAATCAGAGCTCTGGCCTTGAGAAAGCTTGTTCATATTACAAATAATAATTATAACATAAATAAGGACAACAGCCATGATTATTATACCTTTTGAATGCATACCACTATCTGAATGTATGCCCTCATTTGCATACACACTATCATTTGCATCTTAGAACTTCAGGGCAGCTCTGAAAATCAAGTCTTAGACCCATCAGGTAGCTTAGAAAATTGAGGTCCAGAAAAATAAATCAATTGAAGGCTTCCCTCAAAATAGAGATGTTAGTTACGGGATGAGAGAGGCCCTGTTCCAAAGCTACAAATTGCAGGCTAGATAGTATCAACTGTCATGACATGATCTAGAGGAGAGAAAGCTGGTTGGGAGTTTATGATCTGCCTTTTTGTTGACAAAGCCATTTAGATGGGTTTAGGGATTTTAATGGTACTGTAAAACTGGGGTAATCACTAACCAAGGCATGACTTGTAAGTAACTTTTTTTTTTTCTCCCAGGGAAAAAGACTGAAGAAGCGAGTTGTAAAGAACCCCAGCAGTCTGTAAGCTCCGTTGTAGCAGGCAGATCCAGGGAGCCCTGGGATGCGATTATTTCTCAGACAGGCCTGTGGGTGCAGCTGGGGAATGAGATCTGAATCCCAGGACAGGAAGTTTCCACATCTTCTCCCTCGAATACAAATTAAAAGATCACTGTTTGAAAAAGACTATGATCACAACAAAAGGGAGGATTTTTTTAGCAATTTAAAGAATAAATCCTGACTGCTTTTGCAAAACGCTTTATAGAAGTATATGCACTTCATCAGGTCTAGAGCTATATATTAAAAACCCCTTTTGTATAGAAAATTATGGGGAAAGGTAACAACACACTCTGATTTCCAGTCACTGACTGGTCTCTATCCTATATTTTCTCCATGTGCATGATTTGTGTTTGGTTTGTTTTAGTTTACGAGACAAGGTTTCTCTGTACAGCCTTGGCTGTCCTGGAAGCCACTTTGTACACCAGACTGGCCTCGATTGAACTCAGAGATCCTGCCTGCCTCTGCCTCCCAGGTGCTGGGTTTAAAGACATATGCCATCACACCAGGCTGTGTTTGTGTTCTTACATATCTACCTCAAGTGAGAACATATTTCTCTCCATGCACATCATAGCACCTTGAGCCATTGTTGTCTTCAAACACAATTCACTCATCAAGGGGATACTGGGCATGCTGATTTATTCTATTCTTTTGCATTTAGCAGTTCAGCTGGAGCATGGCCCCTGGTATTAGTTATTGTTGTAATTTTTGTAACCTTTGGGTTTTGGTCACTCCTCTTTAGAGAGAGCACCCAGTGGTAGAGTGTTAGTGTGCATGTGCTTAGGGTCCTGGGTTCTAGACCCAACACAAGAGACAGACAGAGACACAGAAAGACATAGAGACAGAGAAACAGAAAGTCGGGGGTAGGGGGTGGGGAGTAGATTTAAGAGCACCCGTGTTTCAGACCTCTCTGACATGATAGGAGATCAAAGAATCATGACTTCCTATGGCCTCCAGTTAGCACATGTACAGATGGCTGAAGCAACTTAAGACTGTGATTTCATATTGCCTTGAAAATATTAGGAAAAAGGAGTAATTCCTGTGTCTGCATCTTCTAGGCATCTTGGAGTACTTCAAATGTTTGGGTACCAAAACCTTCCTTAGCTCTATGGTTTATCTGCTGACTATGAGAGTTTAGTATTTTTACAAAGTTCTTAAAAATCTGTTATAACTAGAAGGTCGATACTTTTCTAAAAATACATTTCAGGGAGAATATTATTCAGATTACTGTAGGAGGTCGTTTTTAACATTTTTTTAAGATTTATTTTTTATGGGTGTGAATATTTGCATGCATGTATGTATCTGTGTACTGCATGCATGTATAGTGCCTCTGGTCAGAGGAGGACATGGGATCCCTTCGAACTGGAGCTATGGACGGTTGTGAGCTTCCATGGATGAGCAGTCTCTTCAGTCCCTAAAGCAAATACTTTATTTTATTCTTAATTATGTGTATGCATGCATGCGTGTGCGTATGTGTGTGGGGTGTGTGTGTGTGTGTGTGTGTGTGTGTGTATGTGTCTTTGTACATGAATGCAGTTTCACTACAAGGTTGTTATTTTTCTAAAAAATACCATTTCTGGACGAATATTATTCATAATCCCATGAGGTCCAGAATCCAGAAAATGAGTCAGCTCTCCTGGAGCTAAAGTTACAGGTAACTGTGAGCCACGGGATGTAGGCACCAGCAAACAAACTCAGGCAAACTTTGCAAGAACAATCCACACTCAGCCGATGAGCCAGCTTTCCAGTCCCATAAAACTATTCTGAGGGCAGTTCTTAGCCGTTTTATTTACACACAACTGTGGTCAGAGTTTGACATTGTGCCTCCCCCAACCCAACCCCAACACCCAACATAAGACACCAACATGTCTAATTAATCAATAAGACATGTTGATCAATAAGTCATTAAGAAATCTATGCTGTGCTTGTAGACAGGAAGCTACCATGGCTGTCCTCTGAGAGGCTCCACCCAGCAGCTGACTGGACAGATGCAGGCACCCACAGCCAAGCATTGGACAGAAGTCTGGGACCTCATTGGAAGAGTTAGGGGAAGGACAGAAGGAGTTAACGGAGATGGCAACACCATAGGAAGACCAACAGTGTCATCTAACCTGGACCCTTGGGAGCTCCCAAAGACTGAGCCACCAACCAAAGACCATGCACGGGCAGGACCGAGGCTCCAGCACATGTGTAGCAGAGGACTGCCTTATCTGGCCTCAGTGGGAAAGAATGCGCCTAATCCTGTAGAGATTTGATGTCCCGGGGAGGGGGGGTGTCCAGTCCAGCAGAGGGCACCCTCTCAGAGACAAAGGGGAAAAGAGAAGGGCGGAGAGAACTCTGTAAGGGGAACGGAGAGGGGAGCAACATTTGGGATGTAAATAAATAAAATAATTAGTTAATAATATTTTTTTTTTAAAAAAAGAAATCTATTCCTGTCCAGTGAAATGGCTCAATAGGCAAAAGGCCTGGCCTCACAAACCTGTTGACCAAAGGTCAATCCTAGAACACATGAAGGAAAAAACCAGAGGGGCCAGTGTACATCTATAATCCCAGCAAGATGGGGAGGTGAAGACAGGAGACTGGGCTGAAATGATGGAGACCTGCCTCCAGCCCCACCCCACCCTACCCCCGCCACACATACACACACACACACACACACACACACACA
Organism: Mus pahari; assembly: GCF_900095145.1. Classification (NCBI taxonomy): domain Eukaryota; kingdom Metazoa; phylum Chordata; class Mammalia; order Rodentia; family Muridae; genus Mus; species Mus pahari. The sequence continues at coordinate 44,168,052 of NC_034602.1, forward strand.
CACACACACACACACACACACGCCTGGAAACAAGGTGAAAGAGAAAAATCAACTCCCAAAGAGTTTCTCTGACCTCTGAACACATACCCACATCCATCCACACCCACACCCACATAGACCTTCACACAATCACACACAAGTAATCAATTAACTAATTAATTAATCCAATGAAAAGGACGAAATCTACGACAGCCACACATCCTTTCTTCTCGTCTGCTTGTTCCACCCCACCTAGAAAAGGCTTAGTTGCGAGTCTGACTTTACAGGGTCTGGTGAGCAACTGAGTTGTATGCGGAGGGCATGCTGATTTCACAAAGGAAAAAACCACAATCGTGGTGTGGTCTCCTGAGAATACATTTATTTCTGCAGTATAAAACAAAATTAAATTCTTCAATCTCAAAAACTATTAAAAGGTTGTATTTAAAATGCATGAAGCATTAAAAAGACATCAAAATTAAAATAATCTCATAAATCTCTTCATTTAAAGGACTTATTAGAATACAGATCGAGGCAGAAAACAGCTGCCCCATACTCGGGAGCAGTAAATTATGACTATTTTAACTTTCCTTTACTTTCATACTGAAAATTCTTTTCCAGAATAATTGCATTGCTGTCGCAAGACCAACTGTCCCATATATTTAACATGAAACTGGTAAATCACTTTCAATGGACTCAGAGACGGACTTGCTGTCTATTCTTTTAAAGATCAGTGGACCACAGGATTGTGACCCGCCATGGGATCCAGAAGGTACCAGCAGAAATTAACTCCTAATGGCAAATTGACCAGATTAATTATCATTCCAATTCAGCTGCGAGAGCACTAGGGAGACCCTAGGAAACCCTGATACTGGGAGAATCATATTATCTACCCCTTTCGGTCGGAACTGTCAGCTAAGACCCAAGGAAACAAGGCAGAAAGGGTAGCGAGATGCACCCAGTTGCCATAAATCATTACACCCAGCTCTCCTTCCTTTGTAAGTGATTGACAACTCAGTGCAGATCTTTAAAAATAAAGGTTCTCACGCCATAGACCAGCGTATGTCAGTGTCAGTCTGGACTGTACGAGAGCAGTCCTTGGAGTACAATTAACCTATCATGTTGATAGCACCTCAGGGCCAGCGAATCCTAAAAAGGGGGAATGGAAAGCCCTAAAGCGCACCACGAGGCCTCGCGCCACAGCCTCCCTCCCCCATCAGATTCTTCAAGAACACACTGTGAGCTGAGCAGAGCTATTTTTGATAGAGAACGGCGCGATCCGCTTTGAAAGTCTCACACGAAGATAAAAGGTGTGTCCCATAAAGCTGCCTCCTATTTTTATCGCCTCCCTTCAGCGGGTGGACTCTGGCATCCGTCCCGGTTGGCAGAGATAGGATTCGTAAACAAGGGGGCTTTATGAGGCACTGCTTAAGCACCGTGAGTCCACCTGAACTGATGGGGTAGTGTGGTCTGGAATCCTGGTTTTGGCTTTCTCTCCCCAGGAGAGAGCACTGGTGGCAGAGGGAGCGCCTTGGCAAAACAGTATCTGTCTTTGTGATCCCACACACTTCCCATTGCCTGAGCTGTGCAGGCTGAGCAGAGCTCCTTATCTGAGACCCAGGAAAGGATAGCGGGGCTGCTGGAGTATAAAAAACTGCTAGTATTTTATTTATCTCTCTTCCTTTCTGCTTAGATTACCATTATCTTTGGTCACTGAATTTTGTCTTTTGGACTTCAAATGAAGAGTGAAGTCAAGCAGAAGACACCCTCTGAGCCCAATTGAGCACTACTTCCTCAGTGGATATGCACATGGGTACAGAGGGGAGGGGGAGAGGGAGGGGAGAGGGGAGAGGGAGAGAGAGATGGGGGGGGGCATACATTGCACACATCCTCCTGGCCTGTCTTTGGCTTTACCCCAGGGTTCCTTACCTCATGGGGGGTAGTAGATGACCCACCCACCCAGTGACCTTCCTTGCTTAATAGTTACACTGATAAACCATGTGGGTTCTACAGACGCCTCCAGAACCATTATTTAAGGTGATATTTAAAAGGGGACTTTTAAAGTCTGTCATCTGCATAAGGGGACATCGTACAAAATAACAGGTAACTCCATCATTCTTTGTCTTTTCTTACACAGCTACGGTCTTTTTTCTACAGAAGGTCTTAAGAAGACACAGGGATGGGTGACAAAGCAATCCCTATCTGTAAGGTCCCCATCACAACAGAGATAGCTATGTAATTCTTTGACTGCAGTAAGAAAGATAAGAGCCGCAGTGCCGTTAAATATCAAGCAACATCCTATGGGCATACAGGATCTGTTTGACCTAAGAGAGTCTCACATGTGATATGTGGGGTTCTGATGTTTGTGAGAAGGGTTTGAGCAGCAGAATGGACAAGCACAGGGAGAAGAGGGGGGTTCCTGGAATGGGGGTGTCACCACCATCTCATGTTTATGGAGTGAGTTTCAAAGTCATCATTCTTGATACCGCCACATAACATCTGCATGGCCTGGTACTTAATGGTATTTGTTGTTATCATTGATACTCATGTTGAAATTTCTACTACAAAAGGCAATTCCAAGACACTGTTACAACTGGAAAACCAGTGTCTCATGGCCTACATATGACAGAACTATAAAAATAAAAGTAAAGACAGAAGGTTGCTTGAGCCTAGCCTCTCTCTGTTACAAAGGTAAGGAGATATACCTACCGAGCTACTCCACTCATCCCAGATACACCCAGAAGACTCGGCGTCAGCATGCAACAGAGATCCCTGCAAACTGCTGTTTACTGAGGCAGTAGTTGCCAAAATACAGAACCAGGCTAGGCATCCTCGGTGGATGAGTAGATGGAGAAACTGTGATATGTATACATGACAGCGTAATTATTATTTGACCATTCAGAAGAATAAAATCATTTGTTTGCAAGAAAATAAATGAAAGTGGGGTAAAAATAAGCCAAACCCAGAAGGACAAATGCCATGTTTTCTCTCCCATGCAGAATCCATGTCTAAGAAAAAAGACATTGAAGTAGAAGGGGATTATAGAACAGAATGGGAGCTCAACAGAGAATGGGAGACAAGGGAAGGTGCAAATCTCACAGGGAAATGCCCATGTTGTAATCCATTCCTCTGGCAATTAATATATACTAAGGGAAAAAAAAAAAAAAGAGCAAGAAACAAAGGGAAGAAAGGCATAGTAAAAGGGTGTTACAGACTTGACACCGTCAAAGCCAAGACTTGCTCCTTGAGATACCCTGAGTGACTCAGAGAATTCAAACTGTATCCAGGAGTCACTCGGGTACCTCAGTGGCGTGGTGGGTCATAGGGCACTCCTATAGTCATTGTGAGCTGTTAACAGTGCTGTCACACCCCTCAGGAGCTGTTTTTTTTTTAAATGTAGATGTGGGAGGAGAGGAAAGCAGAGATACCCATCCAGTCAAGAAACATTAACCAGGCTTAGCTGGAACAGCGGGAGATGGGATGGAAGAGAAGTTATGCTGCCCCCAGCAGGGCCCTGCCCTGACTTCTCATGTCACACTGTGTTGATGTTTCCCCACATTGCTCGTCTGTTCTCTGAGCCAAGTTGTTATTAGTGCTTTTCATCAAGTCGAAGATGTTATCAATTGTGAGCTACACCATTATTTTATGTGCCACTAAGAAAGAAAAATGTTGCCAATTAAATGATGATACACCATCACTTGTTAGAAGCATCCAATTTGAGAGATGCTAAAATGGAGGTGGGGGGTACTCGTCTTGGAATCAATGAGACACATTATTAATCACTATTGCTTTAAAGCAAATAATACAGACCTTGGAAGTTAATTGGTATTCAGGAAACAATGAGCAGGCGTATCTGGTACAATGTCCTGCTGGGTGGAACCGGAGCACTAGACTGTCATCTTTTAGAGACAAGGCAGTGTAGAGCTAGGACTCCAACCTGAGCTAGGGCGACCCAGGTTCAAGTCCTGTTCCCATCATTTACTAGCCATGGAAATAGAATGAGTAACAAAATCACAAAACTTGAGTTGGTTCATCCATCGTTGGAAGAGTTTAAGGATCCTGAGCATTCCTGAATGGAGTGCCAGAAGTGGCTTCCAACAGAAGTTATTGCAATTAGAAACTCATGCTGCCAGTGGTCATTAGTTAGTAACACTGTTTTCTCTGTTTTTTTATGAGACCCAAAACTCCAGGATCCCTACTGGCACAAGCCTTATTGATGCCCACAGCAATCACACAGATATGAAGACGGATCGACAAGAAATAGAGTTGGGTTCTATATGAAATCATTCATTTTTGGTTGGTCAATTTACATACAATGTCATGCTCAGACTTCTCACAATTTCCTGTCCCAAGGCTCTTCCTGAGTAACAAACCTGTACTTGTGAAAATCTGTACCTGTAAAAGATCCAAAGGAGGATACATGGAGTGTTGTACCCCATAGGTTCGGACTTATGGCTCTTTATGGTAAGGAAGCAGCATCCCTTTAATACGTGGGCTACTACTCTGTAAAGTCTTTCAAACTTCACCACAACCTAAGCCTCATGCCATGCCCAAGAAATATCCCGCATGCCATTGGTCAATAGGTAGAGGAAGACACCAATTCAGACATATCACAATAGGACCTACCTGATCCCACGCCACTGGAAGTAATGGCCAGGGAAGAAGGCCAGAAGGATGCTGGAGACTGTGCCATTCTCAAGGACTCAGTAGGCAATGGTATCACTCTAGAGCGTGTGCATAGTGGCAGCACTCAGGACGGATGGGGTGATGGTGTAGGCATGGAGACAACTCGACCTGCAGGAAGGTCTGAGACTCACTCCCAAAGTTGGCAAGCTAGGGGTGACAGGCAAGTGTCCACCTCTCTTTGCTAGGTGAAGGTTTCATCTAATAAACTCTAAGCAAAAGTCTATCTGTGGGACTCCTCAAGTGCTCAGCCCTTAAACATGCCACTCATATCACATCCTCTAAGGCTCAGAAAACAGCACAGAAGAAGAGGCAGAAAGAACATGAGAACAGAAAGATAGGGAAGGGGGCTACAGAATGCTGTCTTCTGAGATGGCACAGTCAATGCAGCCATGAGCTCAGTGTCTGTCTGCAATGAGCCTGTCAATACTAGGTCTGTCAAAAGTCTAGACTGGGGAAGGGCCTACATGGGCCTATCACTCCAAGTTGAAATATGGGATACTGATGGATTCTAGGGAAGACACTCCTTGGGTTGTACACCTACTGATAGATGGTACTGGTTAAACTTCGCAGGCCATAAAGCAAGAAAAAAGGCATGAATATGGGAAAAGGATTTGCAGGAAATGGGGTGAGTAATAGAGACTAGAGGGGAGTGGGGAGGGGAAGATAACAGTAATCTATGTTTAGTACATGCATATTTATTTGGCATATATTGATGAAATTATTGAATGAATTTAACAAGTTTTAAAAGGTCTATAGATGTATTCATTGTTGAAACATAATATATACACTATTTAAAGTCTTATTTCCTTTAAAATGTAATCTAATATTTTGTAATGCTCTAACAGAATTATAGTTTTCAGAGAATATAATATAAATATAGTGATTTTTTTTTCAGCAAAAATAAAAGAGTCATTAGGTCTTGACCTCTAGAGTCAAGCGCTAAAGTGCTCTAACGTATTCTTGTTCTGGGCACTCTGTGATGCAGACTGAGTGAGACTATGTCTACCAAGAACACACATGAAAAAAAACCAGACAAGATGTCTGTCTATGAAGCACTCTCTGTTGGATGAGTAGAATTATTACAATCAACTCTACTTTGAAACAACAAAAGTAAATTGTTCTGGGTTCTGAATATAATCTCCTTCTCCCTCTCCTTCTCCCTCCCCTACCCCTCCCCCTCTCTCCCCTTTCCCTCCCTCTTCCTTTCCCCCTCCCTCTTCCCCTCCCCTCCCCCTCCTCTTTCCCTCTCCCTCTTTTTCTCTAGATTCAGATGGCCCTAGCAGTCAGTTCAATGATGGTCAAAGAGTATTGCACTAGTCATGACTTATGCTTCAGAAACAAGGATATAATACCCTCCATGACTACCTTTCTCCCACTTACTCTTGTTTGGGGGGATCTCTTTCTATAAAGTTCTTCTAATTTCCACAATTAGATCCAATAGAAAAAGGCTATGAACTCAAGCACAGGACTTGTGAAACTCCAGTCCCCTCACAGTAAGATATGGAAATCTCTTCTCTACTTGTCAGTTATATAATGTCCCTCTCATTCATTCCCACAATCCAAAAAGAAGAAGACTCCACTAAGAAGGGATAGATGTTCTGTCCCACATTCCTTGAGTAGCAAATAAATGCATAATCTAACAATAGAAAACATTTATATAATGGCAAGCCTTGTTTCTATTCTATTTCTATACATTGGGATGCTTATTATAAAGAAAGTAAATGTTAGCATCCAAAATTATACCCATATAGAATATTTTGCCTTGTAGAAACACACTTATAAATTTTTCACATGAGTTGCACAAAAATAACCAACACTTCTCACTCTGTTACTGATAAATCTTGTTCAAATTTCTAACAAAGAACACATTTCACATTTGATTTCAACAATTTCATTTTCATTTCTAGGTGTTCTATTTGTTCCTTTTCCAAATCTTCCTAGTTTCTTTGAAAGACTTTTGGGTCCACATATATTTTGTAAATATGTTTCTGTGTTCTTATTTCCAGGTCTCTGGTTTCACCATACATTTTAAATCTGCTTTCCTCATTCTCCATACTGTTTTTCTGTGTTGTTGTAACTCTGAGGTGTAGCATATAACATACTTAAGGGTCTTGTTCTGCCATTGTTTTTTCCCTTGACTAAAGTGTCTGGCAAGAAGATTCCTTGTGTGTTTGCAATTCTGGATTCTGAATTGATCTAGGTGATTCTAGATCCTACCAAGTTGACAACATTATTCACAATGATGATGAGGCTCCTGACAGTGATAGACAGTGGCCTTTAAATGCAGTCGTGGAAAACGTGAGGTTCACAGGCCAAGTGGCTAAATACAAAAGCCAGTGCAGAACACATGAAGCCTTCATTGTCTGAAGCTGCTCATCGCACATGGAGCATCTGAAATTGCATCAGATATAGGTAGGCACCCAACACACACTCTATTATTAGTATTAGTGCAATATTAGTATGTATTAGTATGTAGTGGCTATTCCTGGTTGTCAACTTGACTATATTTGAAATGAACTACAATCCAGAATTGGAAGGCTCACCAGTGAACCTAATCTGGAGACTGGG
>NC_034602.1:44175631-44200815 GCF_900095145.1 Mus pahari
TAAGTCATCAATAAATTCCTTTACTATATAGAGACTATCTTCAAGTTCTGTGACTCTAGAGAACCCTGACTAATACATAGTACAAAAGAACGACAGTGTGTATTTTAATGGTATAATTCATGGACATCAGGTTTCAAGCTTCCAGCATGAGGTCAAGGTACACTGCATGCTGAACCAAAAGTCTATGAAGGACACTGTACATCTACAGTTCAAAAGCCTACATGCTTTGAGGTAGGAAGAGAAAGCTGCCTCACCTTCAGAGGTTCACACGGTTAATATTTTCTGAGCATTGAGCCAGGCTTGGTGCTCACCCTTTTCTTGTTTACCTCCTGCTATCTTTAAGAAATTCCTCCCCCACCCCACCCCCACCCAAAAAGGGGAGGAACACAACAGTGTGGTTAAGGTTAGTGACTTCTGGGATCAGGGTACCTGGTCTGAATACTGGTTCTGTTACCGACCTTGAGCAAAACAGTTCCACTTTCTTGGTGTCCCAACTTACTGGTAAGCAGAATGACAGGGGCCAGCACAGGGGGTGAGGCAGAAGGGTTAGTAAATTAGAAGATTCTGGAAGAGTCGAGGCAGAGCTTAACTGTAGCTATCCTACTGCCAGCAAAAAGGAACAGAGCGCGATATAAAACGTCTGACGCACATGCTGGAGAGATGGCTCAGAGATTAAGAGGACCTAAGTCCTCTTATCAGCACTATTAGGGAGCTAAAAACTGCCCGAAACTCCAGCTCCAGGGAGATCCCACACCTCTGGCCTCTGCGGGCATCTGCACTCCCATGCGCATCCTCACACAGAGGCATGCACACATGTGCGTAGTTTAAAATCATAAAAACAAAACTTCCTTTTTAAAAGAAGCCAGACTAGACTACTAACATTTTAGAGACAGAGCTGCGACTTGAACACAGCCACTCTACTTCAGGCCCTGACTGAATGAGGCAGGGGGATACACCACACTTTCCCCACATTCTCAGAGTGCTGTCCTAAAGTCCACATCTATTCACGCACAGTGGTCCGGGACACGGCTATATAGAAACAAGTAAAGTCCTAACCTCTGGGCCTGGTCAACCCTTGACCTGCCTCAGCCCAGCACAGTGTCTGACTAGAGGGGGTAGATGACTGGTTTGAGGCAGAGAGAGATGCTCAAGCCCAGCTCCTGCCGTTGACTTCCATGTCCCAGCCATAAGGTGACTCATACTGAGAAAGATGGAGATCGCATCTTCCCTGACAACGAGGGCACTGTTTGAGAGTCCGTGAACACCACCGCCACTGGTCAAGCCTATTCCTGCAGTCTAGGATCTTCACAGCATGACCCTCATGAGGAGCTGCAGAGGGAAAGTCCAGCAGATCAGGAATCTGAAAACTGAAGTGGCCAGGCCAACTCTCCAAGAATGTACAGTTAAATAGCAGAGTTGGGGCTCAACTCAGAACTGGGTCATAGTCCTTCTACTGTGCATTCACCATGGCTCCACTTCTAGCATCCTCTTATTACAGGACTGTTACGCCATCGGTATTGTGCTTGCTCTAGACTCTAAGTCCCATGAGGATGCGACAGGAGCCTGACTGGCTTCCTACTGTATGTCTGAACAAGGCAAGTTCCCGGTTCCTAAGGCATCTCCGAACTAGGATGAGTTCTTGGTTCTCGAACAAATATTTCTAGAATGAATGAGTCATGAATAACTAAGCAAAAGAAAATCTGCACTTCACTCCTCACAATGACTCTGTGAAGTAGAATTTGAATCCTATGCATGCTGGCAAAGCGATTAGATCCCCTATCAAAGGTCACTCAAGTTAATGAATGGTGCGTGTGAAATTCAAAAGCAGCATATTTGGTTCCCAAATCGTATCTCCTAGTCCCAAAGGAGACAATGTCACTCACTCCCCTACTCGGGATACTGTGAAGATGGAGAGAGAGAGAAGGAGCATGAATGTGTTGTGCAAACTCTGCACTTTGAAAAGCTGGTAACTGATTTCTTAACACAAAATCAAAGCCTAAAGCCAAAACAGCACAACTTAAGTGGAATTTTAAGTACTGAGGAGAGAGAAGTGTATTGAGGGGCAAGCAGGGCATTAAGGAGAGCCATCAGTAGCTTCGAAATCAAATCATGCTGCTCCGGGGGGCCACCTTCTGAGAGTGTGAATGGAGAACAGCGTCCCCAGTTTCCAATCACGGTCCTGCACGATTATGCAAGGAGTGCAGAGGCAAGACCTTGCACAGTGTGGAACCCTCGGCAGACTGTCGCATCAACCCTAACTGCTGGGAAGTAACAGCATAGCATAAGGAAGAAAGCCTGTGATCCCTGCTCAGAAAGTCCCTTGAACTTCAGTGCTGTTTTTAGACTCCTAGGTGATCTGTCTAGCCTAAAATTCCCATGGCTAAATCAAATGATTCAATTAAGCTTGCGCAGCAAATTAGAATTTAGCAACACCTTGCATCTAAGGAGTATTCAGTGCCATGCTCATCTCTCTGTTTCTTGTAATAGACCATATCCTCATTTCCCTTCTAAGCAGAGCCTAGATACACCTCGGGGATTTACCTACAAGACCAGGAAATTAAAGCCCAGGTGCAAAGGTGGGCACTGGATAAACTTCCACTTTCTCGTCATCCCCCCAAAGATGCCTTAATCCAGATGAGGAAACAGATAGCAATTATATCTGTTAATAGCCATGCATGCTTGCTCAAGAACACAGATGGAGCACCAGCCTACAGTGGTTGGAGCACCAGCTTACAGTGGTTGGAGCACATAGTGCTTCATAGAGCAAACACCTTTCTCAGATCTCCAAATCCTGGGTCATCATGGGAACCCATGAGGGGTTTTGTTTTGTTTTGTTTTGTTTTGTTGGTTGGTTGGTTGGTTGGTTGGTTGGTTGGTTTTTCGAGACAGGGTTTCTCTGTGTAGCTCTGGCTGTCCTGGAACTCACTCTGTAGACCAGGCTGGCCTCGAACTCAGAAATCCGAGCCTGCCTCTGCCTTCTAAGTGCTGGGATTAAAGGCTTGCACCACCACTGCCCGGCCCCCATGAGGGTTTTAATCTTCGGAGTTTTAGATTTTTTTTTTTTAAGATGATAAATTAAAACATGGAAAAACTGAGAGGTTATTGTAAAAGTCCTTCAAGATGCTGCTCTAAATAAAGCCCTCATAATCCTAATCTCCTCCCAGATTAAGAGAGGAAAGGACTTCCACGGGTGACTTCAGAGGCTCAAGGATGAAGGAGCAAAAACCAATATAGTCTCAGATTTGCCATAGATTGTAAACTTCTTCTAGAGAAGCCAAATGCCTTTTTATTGGGAAAAGTAGAAAGTAGAGATTTCCTACTCCTAAATGAGGTCCCATTAAAAGGTTTAGACCAACAACCACAAACTGACGGTTTGCAGCTTAGCCTTCCCCCCTGTGGAATGACATTGTAGGACCTATCACATAATAAACTCACACTAGGTCCTAACGACCCCACTGTCACCCCTTGGGCTGCCAGTTACCCACCTTTCCCAATGGCCTTTAAATCCCTCCTCTGGGTTTCCCTTTCCTCATCAGCAAAATCAACCTGAGGATGCCTGCCTTGCTCTTTTCGTCCAATTTTTTTGCATAAATCCAATAGAATAAGCACTTCAAAAGCAAGGAATGGTCACTTTATAGTCTGGGTGCCAGTGCTCTGTCAAAAAGAAAAGGAAACAAATCTAAACCAAACTAAAAAGCCCCTTGAACTGAAAAGCATGCCGATGTTATAAAATGGGCACTGGATGGGAAATGTCACCCAAAATGGAGGTCCTCCAATTTTTTCAGTTATATAGAAAGCACACAGGTGGCCAATGTATTTCCTTTCCAAAAGAGTAAATTCAACAGAAATAATTGAAAATATATGTTTGGTACAAGGAAGTGAGAGAGAGGGGGGAGAAGAGAGAGAAAGAAACAGAGCCAGGAAGAAGGATGAGGAAGAGGGAGAAGAGAGTGCTTCTACGCAAATTTTATTTCCCTATAATAACTAAAACTATTCTGCTAGAAGGAATTATCTCTATAGGCTGGCAGCTGTGGTCGGCAGTGAATTAAAAATGGCTCTGGATATGGGAAAATCTGTTCTATAATCGGTGCTATTCTTGGAGAGGACATCAATCCAGCCCAGTTCCCGTGATGCCTAGCTGTGTGAATGACAAACAAGAGTGAGATAGAAACTCCTGTATGGTACCCCACCTGAGACACCACGCTGTTCTCCTAAGTTGAAAGTGGAAGTATTGATGGCTTCTAATTAGCCAAAGGAGAAGAATCCCTTCACTTGATACCAGATAGTCAAACAAGTCTACGGTGCTTCATCCAACTCAACATTCATAGAATTCCCAGACCTAGTTCAACACAAGATTTTGTACATCTTCTCTTCTCATCCCATTCCACTCCTCCTCCACCTCTGCCTCCTCCTCTTCTTCCTCTCCTCCTCCCTTTCTATTCTTCCTTCTCCTTTGATCTTTTCCTTTGCTTTCTTCCTTTTCCACTCTGTCGTACTGATACAAAATAAAAACTGCAACTCAAACCAAAAACTACATGACGGCTCTTGGTGGGAAAGGCAGGTGCTGTAGAATCAGATTGTAGCAGTGAGCAGTCACTGCCACTCTATACTTAAAGGCTCATTACATTTTTTAAAAAAAATTTATTTTATATGTGCTTGTGTTTTGCCTGCATATATATCTGTAAAGATTCCAGATTCCCTGGAATTGAAGCTACCTGGATCCTCTAGAAGCGTAGCCAGTACTCTTAACAGCTGAGCTATCTCTCCAGCCCCATGTCATTACATTCTTAATGGGGCAACTAATTGGCCGGTAGAAATACCTTCACCCTTAGTGGCCAACATGCTCAAGTTAAATCAGGTTCCAGTATGGCAGCTACAACCAGGACCCCATGCAAGAAAGTCAGGATTTACCTATGTAAGTAGTCATGATATTTCCAAGTAAATCCTAGCTCCTCATTGGACCGAAAATTTTCTTATGAACCTATGTCCCTGTTATATCTGAGGTACCAGTCATCTTTCCCTGAGTCACAGACACGATCTTTGTGTCTGCTATAGTAATGAATTTAACTCCCTCCATCTCCTTTAAAGCAACTACAAGATGATATTAGGAATGCCAAGAGATTGGCAGAACTAGTCATCTTGCCCTTTCAAACATTAGTCAACATCCAACATCCATGATCCTGGAGACCAACCAAGCTACCCACGTTCATACCCACAGGGAGATTCATGATTCCAAAACAGCCCTCCTCTGAGGACAGAAGTCGCTTTATTCTAGCTTGGCAGTCGGGGAACATCTCAAGCTGGCAGTGAACAAGCCTACAAGGTAGATAGAGCATGACTATTTGATTCCACATTAAGACAACCTAAACAGCTCTACAGAAATGCAAGAGAGGCTGCTGTAATTCAGCTATGTTCCTGGGAGGACAGGAGTTTCTCCTGATACCAGACATCAGCGCTTAATGGGGGGGGGGGGGGCAGTCCACTTGTTTCTGTGTTCTCCCTGGGTTGGCTACCGCCCAGCCTTCTCTTTCTCAGCCCTGGCAGCTGACAATGCATAGCAGGCACCATGAGGCATGCACACATTTGTTAGCCCCGCTCACTCTCACGTTGAAGCTCCAGAAAGCTCCAAAGTCCTTGTGTCAGGCACAAAAGCTGGCTGCATTCTCACTCCGGTAAGGAAGCAGGACAGGGTGACACAGCAGGGTTCCTTTAAGAGACAGCTGCGTCCATTTTGCTCATTACTCTTCATGGATAAACTGCAAATTGCATTTGCAAATATTTTCTTTAAAATAAAATTGTCATTTCCGAGCTTCCTGCAGGCACCCTGTGCCTGGGTAAAACAAATAGCCGTCACATAAACCACTAGGGCAGCATCCTACATCCTTTACAGAGGGAGTGGCCCCTCCCTGCTGACCCCATCACACAGTGTAAACACACAAGGAAGGGGATATTTGTGTGAAATACATCATAGTCCTACACAGGGAAGCTGTAGCCCAATTTGCTCATAGCCTCTGGATTCTCCTGGATCTGGTCCAGAGACCCTCCGTTTTTTAAAGAGAGAGTAAATACATGTGTAAAATCCTCATTTCTCCCCCATACCAACCTAATTTTCTTTCTCCTGGACCAAGGTTGGTTTTCCCTAGAAATCCTGAAAATAGAACTAACCCACCTAGGGGGAAAAGGGGGAAATTAAATAGAAGACACCCACCACCTAGAGGCTTGGGACAGAGGGTCTGTGCCTCGATTACTACCTCTCTAAAATGGGGACACTCAAATGTCTCCTCTTCTGGGTTATTGATGAAAAAATAAATCAAGTAATAAACCTAAAGAGATGCCCAGCACCTGGTTAGCACACAGCAAATGCAGAGACGTACCAATGTAGACCCATCCCAGACACATGACATTTAAGCCTGCAAACCAACCGGGAGGCGAGTACTTCAAAGCTTCCTTTTTAAATGCTCAGTTGGAGCCAAAAGTCCAGGATCCAACACTGGAACCCAAAAAATCAATTTCACTAATGCCAGAGAAGGGAAAACTGATTCTGCACCTCCTGGAGTGATGCTGTAAGAGCTATACACCCCAGCGCCCACCAAATGTTTCTACCAAATGCTCGGACCTGAGTGTGGTCAAGCTTCCGGATCCAGAGGTCAGTCTGCAAACAGGGGATGAAGCAGACAGAGGATGCGAGCAGTAACATCCAGACCAGAAAATGAAACAGATAAACCCCTCTGCTTCTTAACAAATGACTGCAGGCGAAGGAGGAAGGAGAGAGACCTCTTAGAATAAAAGAAACCCTGTCTCGAAAAACCAAAAAAAAAAAAAAAAAAGAAAGAAAAAGAAAAAAAGAAAAAAAGAAAAGAAAAGAAAAGAAATGGGGATACCACACCCACCAAACACAATGTACAGACCTCTATTTGCTCCTCCTTTGGGGGAAAACACTGTTCAAATCAGATCAGTTTGAACAGTCACTGAATAGTTGTGGTAGTAATTATTCCTATCTGCTTGGCTATTCTTTTCACTGAGTCTAGCTCCTGTATGTTGAGTCTCAGGCAGTCTTAATGATTGGCTTCTTCAGTGGAAACAACCGATAGTTTATAACTCAAAACTAGGTCATTAGAGTCTTCAATGTCTATGCATGTGTCTCTAAACCCTCGCTTCTGGGATACGAGGCCTGAGAAGTCAGCAACTATGCTTGGAGGAGAGACACACGTGAGCTTCTCTAAGAAGGCAATAGCCAAACGAGCATCAGATGAGCAAGGAAGTGATCCAGAGATCTACGCTCACACCTTTCCCAGAAGCTAGCACTCGGTGGGGAGCTGAGGGCAGTTACACTGAGCTCTGAATGAAGTCAGTCGGGCCTCAGAACCATGAGGGAGAACCATTACGCTGGCACCCAAGCCACAAGGTTGGAGGGTGATCCATCATGCGGCAAAATACTTAGAAAACTGAATCTGATAGAGAGGCAGTCTTAGATGGCTAGTAGGAAAAAGAAACGGTGTCTATTTGAGCTCTTCAAATCCGTCCAGCTAATAGTTAAAAATAAGCTTAGCCATGAGTGATTTTGTTTAAATGAGGAAAGGCATCAGGAGGGAATATACGCCTCTCCTCTCTTCTTGGATATTTTTAAAATGGTTTCTAGTGGGATGTTCTTTGTTAGAGCCCTAGATTTAGCAGGACACAGTCTGAGGTACACAGGAAACAGAAATATTAGTGGCTGTCAGATGATTCTACCCAGGATAAGGAGCCAGAGATGTTAATTAAGGGACCAGTCTTTGTGCATTCATAATTACCTGTCCATGTGTGGACGTCCACCTCTGAGAAGGCAGCAGAGAAAAAGAAGCTAGAGAAAACGGCAGATCTGCAAGCCCCGGCTTCACCTCAAGCTGGAAGTCCTTGGCCACGTTCTCCATTCTCTCTGGGCTTTGCTGGTTCACTGGAAAAGTCTTTTTGTCCTGATGGTACTGCCATTGCTTGTCCTGATGGTACTGCCATTGCTTATAGTGTTAAAGGGACACTGGATACTATGAAGCACCTAACTGTTGTGAGCTGTAACATAAAAAAAAGGTATCGACTCCCAAGGTCCTTGCCTGATCCCTGGAGATGCTTCCATATGCTTACTGGTGCAAAGGAAGCAAAATTCTTGTTCTAAAACACAGATCACACCCAGGAAATCAGCAGAACGGAATTCCAGATGGGGTGTGTAATGTTCATCTGAGGTCGTGGGGCATCCTGAGGAGGCACATGCTCTTCACTCAGGGCCTTCTGAAATGGGATTTCTCACGAAAGAATGTGATGGTCAGTCCAATTCAGGAGCATGTACTCCCTGGACCGGAAAGCCTTATATGCTCACAGTGAGAGGTCAACCCAAGTTCTTCTCACTGACGGTAACGCCATGTCAGAGCCTGCTGACTGACCTGTGCAAAAATTTATCATTAATGTTCAGATAATTAATTGTTCTCACAAACACCACCAAATAGGCTAGCAAGCCATTAACTTCACTAATAAACTAAATTAATCTATTAGCATGTGCTGTGATATCAAGAAATAGATTTCTATGTGCATCTCTTTATGCACTGGTTTTGGGAAAGGAAGAAAAAAAACTGTTGACACAAACTCTATTAACCTGCCTTTCCCCTGTACATTTGGATGTACATATGCAGCTGTGGTTGTATACATGGGTGGGCACAGGTGCCCATGTATGTGCATGCAGAGGCCAGAGGTCAATGCTGAGTGTCTTTCTCAATCATTTCTCCTTAGGAAAGATCTCTCATTGAAACTGGAGCTCATGGATTGGCTAGTCTGGCTGGCTGTCAAGCTCTAGGGATCCTCCCACTTCAATCTTCCCAGCAACAGTTCCCAACCTACATTTTTTTGGGGGGTGCTGGGGCTCTTAACTCAAATCTTTATACTTGTCTGGCAAACCCTTTACTGACTGAGCCAGCCCTCTAGCCCCCGCCTTTCTATATTAATAATCTGTTATGGGGGGGGAGGGCACTTAGCCAATTGCATTTAAGAAGTCAGTGTAAATTCATACATTTGCTAATGGCTGATAATTTTCTAATAAAGCATAACAATGTGTTAGGTATCATCAAATAGTAGAATGAATATCATCAGTGTAAGACATTATTGCTTCTCTGCTCTCCATCAAGCTTCAGCAGCAACTCTTTTTCCATGGCATTAATTGAAACGCCTTAGCCAGCATTGTCCGAAGAGTGACACAGACCCCAGGACACCTAATTTTAATGGCGTTATACTTGTCAGCTGAACTTTGAAGTTGTGCATATGTGTGGGAAATGTGGGGTTAAACAACCTTAATGAGATTTTTGCATTTGGTGACAGTTGTTTTTAATGCCAAGTCTCCTCAGAAACATTACTGCGTGTGTTGTGAATCTCTAAAAGGTACCCAGACATGTTTTATTCAAGAGATATTCCTCTGGATTCTTGTTTCTGAGAACACCCAGGGGAAAGAAGAGACAGTAACTAACACTCTAGCTACTTCCTGTTCAGGAATTGTTTTACAAACTAACCCTGCGGTGCACTGCTGTTATCCCTGCACTTGGGAGGTAGAAACAAGTCTATCAGGAGTTCAAAGCCATCGGTGCCCATATAGTAAGTTATAGGCCCACATGGGCTAGGCGAGATCCTGTCTCAAAACATACAAACCAACAAAACTAACCCATCATCTCCACTCAACAATAATGAGTTAAGTTGAGCAGATATTATATTTAATGGGCTTTTTTCATTAATTAAAACTTTTGTTATAAATATCTTGAAAAATGCAGTAAAATTAACCAGACCAAAGTCTATACATCTCAGTGAACTTCTGTGTAGTAAGAATAGCCAACACAAGATTTGGGTACTTCATGTTGAAGTTTATATTTCTCACTATTAATACATACATGAGACAGGGTCTCATTATATACTCTTGGCTGGCCACCTCAGTGCTGGGATTAATAGTATGAACCACGTGGACCTCTCTTCTTGTTAAACTTTGAGTCTATGGATTGTATCATGGGTATCTGTACTTTTTGTCCAATATCCATTTATCAGTGAGTACGTACCACATATCCTTCTGGGTCTGGGTTACCTCACTCAGGCTAAAAGGTCTGGTCCAAGGCCCCTGACTCATATGTAGCAGAGAACTGCCTTGTCTGGCCTCAGTGGGAGAGGATGCACCTTACCCTGTAAAGACTAGATGCCCCAGGGAAGGAGGTAGGGAGTGGGATGGAGGGAACATTGGGGGAGGAGGTGAGAAAGGGAGAAGGGGGAGTACCCTGTTAGAGGCAAAGGGGAGGGGGAAGAAGGTGAAAAACTCTTGGGAAAGGGGTAGCATTTAGAATGTAAATAAATAAAGCAATTAAAAAAATAAAGAAACTACATTGACAAAAAAAAAAGTGTGAACCACTGCTCTTGGTTCCAATATATTTATGCACTTATACATCCCTTAAAAAAGTGAAAAATTAATGTAGAGCAGAATTAAAAGCAAAGAAAATGGCCTAATTGCCCTTGTGTCCTCTTTCATGGTCCCAGTGCTCACAGTTCCGCTCAGTCCTTCCTTATCACCCATCCTTGTTATCCTTGTCACATGTAGCTATTTCCAGCAGAACATTGAGATAGCCTTTGCTTTTTTAACTTTTAGATTATTTTATGATTTTGAGTGTGTGTGAATGAAAGTTTGCCTGCAGAAATGTATGTGCACCACATGCATGCCTGGCATCTGACGAGGTCAAATGAACACATCAGACCCTTAAAGCTGGAGTTACAGATGGTTATGAGCAGATAGGCATGAGCTGGGGAAACAAGCCCAGGTCAACTGAAAAAGCAAAAGGTGTTCTAAACTGCTGGGCCATCTCCCTAGGGTGATTGGTGAGTTGGTTGGTCAGTTGGTTGGTTTTGGTTTGATTTGTCAAGATGGGGTTTCTCTGTGTAGACTGGGCCACCCCAGAACTTGCTCTGTAGACCAGGCTGGCCTTGAACTCACAGAGATCCTCCATTCCCTGCCTTACAAGTGCTGGGACTAAAGGCATGCGCTATGTGGAGATGATGCAGAGATCTACCATATCTCCCCATCCCCACATATGTGTGGCCTCCTTTCCTGTGACCGTGCCCCACCATAATGAGTGGACCCTGTATTCCATAGCTCCCGTTGGTGCTGCCATGGTATAACATACACACATAGAACAGTTTCTCTGGCTTAAGTCACCTGTGCTCCATCTTCATCTTACCCCTCCTCCACCCCATGGCCTGGTACCCACCGACCGTGTCTCTACCTTCATGTTGTTCCTTGTCTAAGATATTAGGAAGTTGATATCATACAATAAGTAGGTTTGTCACACAGGCTTGTGTCCCTGGCTACTGTACCTTAGGGTTTCAACCAGGGTTTTTCATGGCTTAATAGTTGGTTTCTTTTTGGCACTGAATAACATTCCACTGTATGGTAACACTATAGTTCATTTCTCTGTTTACTTATTAAAGGGCATTTATTTCAGTTGCCTCCAAACTTGGGAAATTATGGATAAAAGTATCACAAATAGCTGCATGTAGATTTGGGGATAGATAATAAGTTTTCATCCTTGGGTAGTGTATGACTGCTGAGCCAGATGGTTGGTGGGATTGCAGGGGGAGTCATTTTGTGAGAAATTGTCAGGCTGTCTTCCAAATGGGCTATTCCATTTTACATTCCCATCAAGCACTAAATGAAAGTCCACCCTGTCAATGAATGGGATTACTCCATAGCCTGGCATGGAACCCTGTGGTACTGGAGAGGGCAGGGCGAGGATGTTGCTTCTTTGCTTATTTTCAAGACAGGCTCTCAGTGTGTAGCTCAGGCTGACCTATAACTCACTATGTAGACTGGGATAACCTCAAATTTGTGGCAATCCCCCTGCTTCTGCCTTCTGTGTGTTGCATTTCACTAGGTTAGGGAATCAGCAACTGTAGTCCGGAGGTCAAGTCCCACCCAAGATGTCCTACAACCTAAAGATACGAATGACCTATACATCTTTTTCCTGGGGATGGGGCATACAAAAACATGTGTGTGTGCTCACATATGAAACATATGAAGGTACATGTGTGTATACATGTGCACATTTGAGTGTGTGCATGTGCCTGTGTGTGTGTATGTGTGTATGTGTGTATGTGTCTGTGTGTGTGTGTGTGTGTGTGCGTGAGAGAGAGAGAGAGAGAGAGAGAGAGAGAGAGAGAGAGAGAGAGAGAGCACACATATGAAGACCAGAGGAACATTTCTGATGTCATTATCTTTGATCTTTGGGACAAGTCTCTCTTTAGCCTAGAGCTCACCAGTTAGACCAAAGCAGCTGTCCAGTGAGACCCAGGGAGCCTTCTGTCTGCCTCCTCAACACAGAAAGAACAGGCACATGCCACCATCCCTGGCATTTCTAGGTGTGTTCTGGGAACCAAGCCTAAGTCCTTGTGATTATGAGACAAGCACTTTACCAACCAAGTCGTCTCCCCAGCCCCGCATATACCTGTTGAAAAACAAGTTTATTAACATGTGAGAATTACAGAAATTCAAATGTCAGTGTCCACAAATAAAGTTTTACTGACAACACAGTCACTCCCATCACTTACCCACTGTCTGTAGCTACTTTTGCACCAATCAGCTAAGGGGCAGACACTTGCCAAACAGGTAGTGTGGCCTGCAAGGTCTATAGGAGCCTTTTGCTGGGCATGCCCCAAATTTGATTAGAAGCATCACACCTGTGAGACAAAGGCAGGCTTTGTAGCCATCCTTCAGGAAACACAGGCAAACTGATTGAGAAGCACTTTTCCTTCACAGTGTCCCTCCCAGGAGCTGTCTTACTTTCCTACACATCTTCAAATTGTCTAGGCAGGATGCTGCAAGTAGAAAGTATTGAATTTTGACTCTGCCAGCGGGACCTAGTGCCATCTCTAAGATTTAGCCAGCGTTTCCCCTTCAAGGGAGCTAAACAGTGCACCGTCTGGCTCCTCCCCCCTCCCCTTTGCCTTAAGGTTTATTTACACTCAGCGGGAGGAAAGGTAAGGAGATAAAAGCAAAACAGAAGGAATAAAGGAAGACAAGACTCCAGCAAAACTCAGAGCAGGCAAGATTAGAGGAGCAAGCCCTGGGGAAGAGAGTGTACAAGTTAGCAAGACAGCAAAGGAAAGGGAGATTACTCCAGCAACAAGGTGGCCAGTGGCCAAGAGGAGGGTGGGTAGGAAGAGGGTGGGGAGACGGAATGGCCACAGGTGAAGGTGACTGCAAAGGAATAAACCTCCCGAGATGTCTGGTGACTCACTGAAAATTGTTGATTTCATTCTAGCTATTAAGTAGGCCCTCCAGCTAGCTGAAACCCTTGCTAGTGGTCAGAAAGGAGAGGAACCAGGGGGATGGAGACATTTAAGAGAAAAGACGCGACCCAGGGCCCCTCAAGGAGATCTCTGTCACTGAAGATCATTGAAAAAGAAAAGATGTCCTTATTCAGTAATCTTAGGAGCAGTAAGGGCTGAATACCCATTGCAACAACAGCTTAAGCTTTCATCCTTGTTTTTCTTGTGTGCTCAGATGGATGGGCAGATGTGCATGTTCCATAGCACACATGTGAGGTCAACTCTCTGAACCTGGCTCCCTTTTTCCACCATGTGGTTTCTGAGATGAAACTTGGGTTATCCGACCTGGAGACAAGCGTACTTGCCCACTGAGCCATCCTGGCTCCATTTTAGTTCTGTGTAAACACCCCAGGGGCCAGGCATATTTTTCAGTGGAAAAGATCTAGAAAAGATAAATGACCATGCTAGCAAGGAGCAAAGGAGGACACAGAGCTGGGATTTGAACCTATGCTGGCCCATCTCAAAGTCCATACATGGAGGCGAGGGTTGCCATCACTGTAAGTTTAGTTAAGATAAGGCACTAAGCTAATCCACCAGGATCTAAGTAAAGTCACACTCGTGCCCTTCTGGATGCAATTCTTAGAGTAGATACAGCTATATCTACTCTTCTAGATAAGTACTTGCATCTTACAAAATGATTTCCTCTCACTTAGCGCATGCTGCCCAGAGCCTGAGTTGGGAGAGAGTAGAGTGCTCTGCGCTCAGCTAATGTCTTCTCTCCCATTCTCTCTTCTTCCAGTATAGAGGAAGATGAAAGCTATGTGTCTAGCCGCCGTAGAGAGATGGGGGCAAGGTGAGGTATAATTCTGCTCACTGACCCTCTGAGTTCTCCTGGGACAAGCTCAGCTCATAGCATTTGTCACAAGCTCACTTTACTCACTTGGCCCTTCTCCATCTCGAGGGAGGGTCCTGATTTGAAATGAATAAGCACATGCCCACCCTAGGTCAGTGGTCCTCAACCTTGATTGTGTCAGCAGATCACCTGGGGTGTTGGTTTTTTTTTAAAAAAAAAAATTCTGATTCTGAGATGGGTGGTGGTAGCGCACACCTTTAATCCTGGCACTTGGGAAGCAGAGGCAGGTGGAGCTCTATGAGTTTGAGACCAACCTGGTCTACAGAGTAAGTTTCAGGACAGCCAAGGCTACACAGAGAAACCCTGTCTCATAAATAAATAAACAAACAAACAAACAAACTGTCTCTGTACCCCAGTCACACACATTCTGATTTAACTTATTTGCATTGAGGCTAAGGATAGATACTTTTAAAGCCCTGTATATTCTGATTGTGTTGTTGGGGCCAGACACTGAGTCAGCACTAAAGTTGTTGGGTAGAATTTCTAAGGAAAATATTTTTTGTGTTCTTATTATTAAGAAAAATACACATGATGGCTGGAGTTCATGCAGCCATGTTGGCCTGTGGGGCCACCTTGTATATAAATAATACGTGTGTGTGTGTGTGTGTGTGTGTGTGTGTGTGTGTATCCAACGGCAAAAATAGTTTAAAAAAAAAAAAAAAAGTAAGAGCTGAGGTCACAATTTCCTAGGAGCTCTGAGTTATCTTCAGACTATTACAAGAAAGAAAATAAATCTTTCATTCCCAAATCACCATCTCAAATGTCTGGGACCAACAGCCGAACGCAATTTTTAAGTAACAGGGTAGTCATCACTT
This sequence comes from Mus pahari, assembly GCF_900095145.1. Lineage (NCBI taxonomy): Eukaryota > Metazoa > Chordata > Mammalia > Rodentia > Muridae > Mus > Mus pahari. The sequence continues at coordinate 44,190,671 of NC_034602.1, forward strand.
TGTCACAAGTAACAGAAGTTGCCCGGGATTACTCGGTTTCTAAGTAGCAGAGGCCAACTGTTTCTGACTTGTTTGGCTCTGGTCTTGTGACCTTTCTGCTAGGAATGGGGCAGAGTGTATTTTAAGGACAGAGAAAAGGGTTCCCGCTTACAAACATAGAAGTCTCCAGACAGTTCCACTGGCCTTCCGAGCAGCTACTTTTGAATCCCATTCACACATGTTGCCAGGACATGTTGCAAGGAGAAGGCCCGGGAAGAAAACTGCTCTTTCAAACAGGTTAGAAGGGTGTGCTTCCCAAGACTGAGCCCTTAGAGTTTGCTTCATAGTGTGGTTACACATCCAACAAATACTGATATAAAGTATCTTATATCCCTCATGCATTTATCTGCGAAAACAGTAGTTTCTGAGAAAGTGCAATAGGGGTAAGACCTGAGTTAAGAGAGAGATGGAGCCTGACCTGAGGGGAGAAGGATTCAGATTCCTATCCACATAGAGATTAAATAAAGTCTGAAATGGAGCCTCAGCCACAAAGCAATGTAGCCACAGTAGATGTTTCAGGTCACTGGCAAATGGATGTGGTTAAGCCAGAGGGACCCAGTCACTTTTGGCTTCAGAAACCAAGCAAGGCTTCCCGGAAGAGGTCGCATTTGTGCTTTAAGATTCTAAAAGGCAGAAGCAGGCCTTGCCCCAGCTCCGGAGACAATCACGAGCAAAGAGTGTAGAAAGGAGCCCAGATGGGCTGAACTATGACGGATACATTAGAGAAATGAGACGGAAAGGGTTGTAGCTATGAGGCAGAGCCCTTGACTAGCATAATCAGGATACTGATTTAGATTCTTAACTCCGAAAAAGAGGGTAGCCAAGGCCAGGAGGTACTTTGAGGTCAAATTTCTGAGAGTCTTGAAGGGAACAGGCCAGTGACCGATCTGGGAAGATGAGTTTGCCAAGCCTGTGCAAGATACCTTGGCCGTGGCAGGGAGGCAATGGGACCATATGGGGCCACCGCAACCACCCAGGCAAAAGGTGACATGAGTAAGAACTGGGGGAGAGGTGGTGCCTAGAGGCGAGGGCATGATGCCAAACAAACACGAAGAGCTTGCTGGATAGACTTGGCAAGGGTTGAGAGATAACAGTGTAGCAAGCAAAGAACCAGATGAGTAAAAATCCTAGCCCATGGAGAACAGTGGCTCCCATTAGAAGCTTCCAGAATGTGAATGTCCGTCATTTGGTAGACAGTAGAATACTCGGGAGAACTGGGGTTCCAGAGTTAACATTCGGTGACAGATGAAACCATTCAAACGGGGAGAGAGTCACAAGAAGAGAAATGTGAAGACAGGAAGTGAAAAAGTATTGATAACTGTTGGGTAGGGAGAAGAGGTCACAAATCCAGTAAGGAAACTGAGGGGATAGTATGTTAGAGAAGAAAAAGCAAGAGAGGGAGCCATGGTCTGAGTCCCACTTGCAGGGCTAACGACTTCACTGGATCTGCCTGTTTTGAACTTGGCTTCCTTTCCAGGCATAGCTTTGCTCTGCTCCTGAAGGTCTCCCAGAAGTCTCCCTGAGGCACAGTGACCACTGCCACCACATAGATTCTGTGACCTACACTGGTGAGGCCAAAAGAGGTGCTCGGTGACCAGCTTCTGCCTCTCAGCTAACTTCCCTCATCACCTGCTCGGGTCCCACGTGGGTCAAGGCCAACTGCACAAAGATACATTGTAAAAGGTATTTCATTGACATATGTTTCTATTGCAGTTCAAATCTGGAAACAACCCAAATGGCCAAGAATTGGGGCTGGTTAAATAAATTATGATATATTCATCTGTTAGGTCACTCTGCAGTCGTTAAAAATTATGACATAGTAATAATTTACTGACACATAAAATATATACAATCTATTGCTCTTCAAAAGCAAATTACAAAGCATGATCTCTCTTTAAAATCACATAAGCACAATAATATATTCTTACATTGTGTGTGTATATATATATATATATATATATATATATATATATATATATTATGATGTTCATCTCTAACTCTCAACAAAAATGGTGACTTATCTTATTTCAGCCTGCTCTTCTATAATTGTTCACTCTTCTAGAATGAACATTTGTTGTAACTAAAACTTTTTATTTATTTTCACAATTGCACATATATCCATATACACTTATACATACGCAGTATTTTGATCATATTCTCCCCTCTCTTATCCGCTCTCCCTGGATTCCCTTTTCTTCCCAACAAGCTCCTTCCTATTTTCATGTCTTCTTTTGTTAACATGGTTATTTTTAAGTGAAATGTATTCTATATGTCTCTCATCTCTCATGTCCCCTCCAAATTACACTAATTATCTAGATTTTTTTTAAGGAATGTTGATCACATCAATCTTTTAAAATGAGGCTGTTATTCGTTATATATAAGTTTTGAATTTTTAAGAGTTAACATTCTCCATGGAGCCTCATTAACCACCCTTTAGCCCAAATCAGACAACATGGACTCCAGCAGCCAAAGCTCTAGAAGGTTCTTCCTGCCTCATGTTGTAATTCAGTGATACTAGCCACCCCCAGTGAGCTCAAGACTGGGGATAGGTTGACTGAAATCAAATAAGTTCCCCATCCTTCCTACTTGGAAAGAGACACACAGCTCTGAAGCTACTCCAGTCTTCTACACATGAGAGCAGGCAGAGTTGCTTGTTTCAGCACCGTGGGATCTTCCAGCTCCCTGATAGTCATCTGTGGGTTGAACAAATGTGTACTGAAGTCCAACTATGAACAAGCCGGTCTCTACAGTATCCCAGGGGCTCCAAGGAGAAGCAGTGTTGACTGTCTCTACCTTCATGTCCCCTTACCAAGCCATTTTACAAACAATGACACACATGGGTCACAACCCAACAGGTATAGTTTTCTATGGAGCAGTGAAGCCATTAGAGCCCAAGCCAGGGGCTGACTCAAGACCACAGCCATGTCTTTACATGCCAAATAATAATAGCCATTCCACAGACTCGGGCTACACAGTAGTGTCTGACACATAGTAGGATCTCAACAAACACAGCCATTACTGTTTCTACTCTGACTCCTATTATTTGTAGGAAAACTCTTAAGCAGTTTTTCCTAGTGTTATTTGATAGGAAATCTCATTTCACCAGACACTTTTCAATGTTAATCAATAGCATGGCTTTCACCAATTAGGCCAAATCTACTGATTCCCTGTCCAAATTGCTAACATTGGCAATTCTTGTATTTTGAGGGCAAATTCTTTTTTTAATGTTTGATATTCTTACTAGAATCTTCTTTAAGGCAGGAATGAGGCTTTTAGGTTTCAGATATTCCACTTCTGTTTGTAAAGGGGAAAGTTAAAAAAAAAAAAAAGCATTCTTCAGGAAGATAATATCTTTTTCTCAGTGGTTAGAAACAGAGGAAACAACTGGAAGGAGAAGGCTGGCACACAGAGAGATGCTGTGATATTTCCCAGCTTCCAGAACTCTGCCGTTGCTGTGAAGAGAACATTTCCAGTACATAAACACCAAAGAAAAAGGTAGGGTCAGGAGACCATCTGTTGTCCAGCTGGAGCAAAGAATACAGTCCAGAACCCACTTCTCATTTCAACTAACACAGATCCCAACAAATCCTCAACGTTCACAAGTGCTTATGTGTGCACGCTCACACCATGGGAACCTCACATCCTAACAAAATAACCCTCTTGGCTTGCAGCAGCCTTGACACATCTAGCATGCAACAAGATCCAAAGAGCCCTGCAATCCAGGGAGGTCAGAGACTCTCACAAGCTGTCCTTTTCCCAACTTGAGCCTTGGAGCACTTCCTTAATGGCACAGCCGAACTATGTAACTGTGACCACCCTTCCTTGTGGCTGCAGTGCCACCTAGTGGCCAGGTGAGCTAGGCGTGCACCAGTTCTCCTCTGTCTGAAAAGGCAACTTCTATCAGCTGACTCTTCAGTTCTTCCCGAGGAGGAGCAGAAGTGGCTGGTGCACGTGACAGCTAGAATTAGGAATCATCAGGGTCCTAGCACATTCAAACTATTTCCTGATTATAATCGCGCCCAAATCAACCAGGAGAGACAAAAGAGGAGAGAAAAGATCCTGCCAACTTTAGGTTTTCATGTCCAAATGCATCCTCATGAGAGCTCACGACTGCGCAGTTACTTACAGCTAAATCCAGGCAACCCTGAGCCCTTTCAAATATCTCAGGCCTTCGATTACATAAATAAAATTATTTTCAAGGGAAAAAAAAAGACCAAGTCTAAAGGTTCTAAAGACCTGTGATGAGATTCCTCTTTTCTCTTTTCCATAAATGTTTTTGTCAGTCGCTGGCATTTCTGATGGCAACAGACAATCACAACAGAATCGAAGCTTCGCCCTGCAGAGAGCAACTGAAAACATGTACATACCTTGTCCAGATGACAATTTAAATGATGTGATTTGTTTGGGGCTTAACCTGAGGGTACACAACCTAATTCAGTTCGTTTTTTTAAAACCCAAATTATGCTGGTTAATAGCCTGCTGGAGCTCAGAACAGAATGTGCGCATCGCCGCTAAATATTCCATATTAAAAATAGTTTGTGATGGGATATGCTTTTTTTAATTAAAAGTTTAATGTACATTAACATTTTTAGATGAAAAACTGACAATCCGAGAACAGCTCTAAATTCTCCTTTGATTGTTTTTCCAGGGCACTGGAGGCCATGATGGAGCTACATAAATAGGCAAACACCAAGTCAGATTCAAAGGCTCATTTCTGTCCTGCCACGTCGCCTCCCTCTTAACCCTCCGGTGGTTTCCTTGCACAGAACCTGGTCGTGCACAGACTTCTGGCTGAGATGCCAAGTCAGGGCATCTGCCTTTATTTCTAACCCAAGCTTTCCAAGAAAGATCAGCATATCTGTCCTCTCCAGAGACCCTCCGTGGGCTCTATTGTGTGAACCAGTTGATACTTCCGTGCCTCCTGTCTGTGAGCACCTGTGTGCCAACCCTCCTCTGCCCATTAGCATGTCCTCACACGAACTAGCCTTTGCTGTTGCCAGGTGTCTCGGGCTATTTAGGTTCCTATAACAAAACACCTTAGACTGGACAGCATACAGACACCCAGGATCACATCTCACAGTTCTGAGTCTAGAAAGCCAATAATCACGGTACTAGAATAGTCAGGTGTCTGCTCAGACCTGCTTCCTGCTTCATAGATGGTACCATCTAGCTGTGTGCATCTAGATGCACCAGGTAGCTGGGGCTAGCTTCTTCCTGCCTACTTATGAAGGCCCTAATTTCCCTCACAGGGATAGAATGGCATCCAAAGCCTCCCCTTCAGACACTACTGGAATTGTAAATGTGGGTTTCTACATATGAATGCTTACTCCCCACCATGAGACACACATTTTGGGACTACAGCCCCAGATCTAGCAAAAAGAAAAATCAGACACCAGTTAAGTTCCCAACTTTCAGATTTAAAAAACAAATGAATTTTTTTTTAGTAGAAGCGTGCTCCAATATAATTAATATTAGGAATATATTTATACTAAAACATGATCGTTGGTCTGTGTAGTGGCTATTCCTGGTTGTCAGTTTGGCTATATCTGGAATGAACTACAATGAAGAATTGGAGGGCTCACCTGTGATCCAGATCTTGAGGCTGGAAGACACAAGTTTCTGACCTGGATCTTGACATGGAGATCTTGAGGTATAGTGGTCATGAAAACTTAAGCCTAGGTAAGGTAGTTCACGCCTTTAATCGCAGGAGCCTAAGGCAAGGAGATCTCTGAGTTCAAGGTCAGCCTTGGACAAAGCAAGTCCCGGATTTAGGCATGATGGTACACACCTTTAATCTGGGCCGCACCTTCTCCTGGAAGCCTACATAAGGATACTGGAAGAAGGAAATTCATTCTTCAACTGCTAGCACTTACTTGCCAGCACATCTGTTGGAACCTATTTCTTCAGGATTCCAGTTTATACGGAAGACCAGATTAAACAACTAGCCTATGGGACTGATCTTGGACTTCCAATCCACAGCTGCCCATTGTTAGGTTGGTTGGACTCCAGAGTGTAAGTCATCACAATAAGTTCCCTTAATATAGAGAGAGATTCCATAAGTTCTGTTGACTCTAGAGAAGCCTGACTCGTGCAATCTGGATTTCAAGTTTAATGTATATTCAATTCTTGATCCAAACCCCAGGCTAGGACCCCTCTTTGCTGTTATATTATGACCCACTCTTTCATAGAGCAAGTCATTCCCTGCCCCAGCCCTTTCTCAGCCAGCCTCCGGGATGGTATACCACATCCTTCTGAGATGTTCAAGAGACAATCATCCATTCTGAGTGACTGATTTTAAATGATCTTATTATGAGAAAATGAAGAGGAAGAGGAGAACAAGGTGGAAGGTGGGGGAGGAGGTATAACCTCTCAGGGAAGGTATAACCGCTCATAACCGGATTGCTTTGTTTTCATTGCTGTTAACTTGCAGTAACTCTGTCTTAGCAACACATAAGCCCACTTTTCTATAATGGTGACCTAGAGTCCCTTATGAAAACGAAAGTGTAGAACAAATCAAGTCAGTGAATAAGAAGGGGCTGAGTGAGTAACTGCAGACATTGCTGTTACTCCAAGCTGGAGTGCCAAAAGGATGAAAGCAGCGTCCTTGGGTGGCAGTTAGCAAACCGTTGTCCTGTCTTCAAAGCCGCCCACCCTCCGTTTTTTGCAAATGAAACTTTATTTGGACCAGATCCACAACATTCTTCTTTGTGCTACCTCATACGGAGGTAGACGAGAGAGCGCAGAGGGCCCGACGTTGCAGACAAAGCCCAGTACAGGAACTGTCTGGACTCTTCCACAAATTAAAAACAAAAGGAGAAGAAAAAAAAAGAGAGAAAGAAGCTCACTGACCTTTCCGCTAAAACGTCATTCAGCCAGATGGTCACATTAACAGAGGGGATGTTGAGAGTCCCCGTGATGAAGACTTCGTGGGGACAGAGTGGCCGTGTGACATAATGACATGTGGTGTTCATGGGGCTTTCCTTGTCCACTTCATACTCCTTTTATCAACATCCCTCCCATACTTCTTCTTAAGCCTCTTCCTGAGCATCCCACCCTTCCTTCTCATGCTTGAAGATTCAGAATAAAACCCACTTCTTCTCATAAGCTCGCCCTTATTAACTCCTGCCGATGCACACCCTAAACTACACAACAGTAAGAAGGCATCTGCATGCCTTTTATTTTGTTCCCCTTAAAAGAAAAATGAAAAAGAAATCTTTTCTCATAGAAAACTATAGCCATGTAAGGCGAATTGATTGTAAGAACTTCACTTTTTTTTTTTTTTTTTTTTTTTTTTTTTAGTGTGGAAGGAATGTGTTAAAGGTCGCATAAATAGGTAACACGGTAGCTTCCATAATCATGCACAAATTACATCTGAAACAATAGGTAGGCTAGGGGAAGAACACCTTAATCAGTTACAAATGCCCAAGTAAGCATAATTGCACACCACTAGTTAAGCATCCTTAAGCACGATAGCTTAGGAATCCAACAAGTCAGCGATACTGTAGCCGCTTACGCCAGTTCACACAGATAAGGACACATAGGCAACCAAGGTTTAAAGAAAAATGAAACTACAGCCTTATTTCACTAGTGGAGATATTAAATTGTTCCAGAAACTCTCCTAAACCTTGGGAAACACCCTACACCTATTGAATTCCAGTTCTGGTTCACCTTATAAGCCTCTTTACTCCCGGACTCCTTACAACTCGTCTGGAGCTCTCTACACAGTGGTAATGCCAGCACCTTCGACTTGCCAATCACCGTACATCTAGTGACAAGACAAAGGGCCCACGTGTACTTCATTTTCACCAGTGTGTATGACAAGGTCATGGGGAAGGTTGGCCAACGTCTCGGTCCATTCATTTCTATCAAAATTGTTCCAAACGCATCCCAAAGAGAAGCTGAATACATGCTCTATTAATCTAGGAAGACAAAACAAAGCCTAGTAAATATTCCTCACTAATCAAGGGAGCATCTACGTGTAATCAAGCTTTGTTGTTGACTGTTGAAGTAAAGGTAGTAAATTGTATTGGGCGGCATGGGGGGGAGTCAATGCCCTCTTAGTGTTTCCCTTTCCTATGCTTTCCCTTCCTGTCAAGCTCTTAGTATCTATTAATCCTACTGCTTCTGTCTCAGGAAATATGCCAGCAGTTTCGCATTTGTGTACAATACACAAATTTGTGAATAATACAGTCACTGGACACAGTCTTGGTTCCAATAGTCACTATTAAATGGTGACTGTAAAGGCATCATCCCAAATTAAACAGACTAACACACACATCAGGCCAGAGAAAGCCAAAAATCTTCCCACTCTGCCAACTGGAGGAGCAGGACACTCACCTAGCGAAGACAGAGAAATGTAAAATGGTGGCCATGATGGTGGTACTCCGGCTTTGTACAGTGATTCCTTCTAGAACTTCTCACAGAGCCAGTGACATCTCAGTTTGTTCAAGAACATAATTTACTATCTGAAGCTACCAGGCATGTATGTAAACCTAAAAGTCTTGAGAATAAATGAAAACTTTAAGGATATTTTTTTTTTACTGTAGTCATAAGAAAAGTAGAAATCCTATTTAAAAAAAAAAAAAAACAATTTTGCTTCGTGTGCGATATTTTCAGCCTTTACAGATTAAAGATGGTTTGATCTTTGTTTGACAGTGTTTGGGAAGCCTCAGCAGTTGTACCAAATGGGAAAGGATGGGGGGACGACTGGGAAAAGAGCGGTCCTAGGCAAACTTCTCAAGCAGACAACTGGAAGAGAAGTGGAGGGAAGCGCACACACTCAAGATTAGGGTTCCATATTACCCCAGTTCAAATGCCACCATCCCAAGGGGGGTGTGCTATGAAGAGCATAATTTAAGGAGCATATCTCATCACTCAATATAGTTTTTCAACCCTCTCAAAATTACATTGAAAAATCTATATAATGTGTGCTTAGATTAATGAACTGTTTGAATATGGATCAATAAGCGCTCGAGGCTCTTTGCCATTGACACCTGCTGGGAACATCTAGAAGAACACTTCATGGAGGGCAGAAGCAGCCAGCATTTTTGTAACTACAGGAGATCTACTTAATAAACAAGCAATCTAATATATGACCTCTGCAGATTAATTTCCTGAGAGCAAGTAAATAATCTACATTCAAATTTTCCCTGATTATGCATATAATTACAGTATCGCTTGCCAATTAACACATTGATTTAAACCTTCTTGGGATTATGCATTTAAGAGTATAAAAGATCATTCTGTCATCATCCAAATACTCAATGGCCCTCTAGGATGGCAAAGAAGCACAAAAGATGCAACTTGCCACCCACCTGATTTCTCTTGTTAAAGAAAAACTGTGATGACCACAGATTGTAGACGAAATCATAAAATATCGCAAGCCACGATTACTGTCTCAATAACTGGACCACAGTGACTCACAGTAGCAAAGGTTTGGATGTGATATAATAACAAAGTCTTGGGCAAACTTCATTCTCTCCTAAAATATTTCCATAGAACTGTAGATTTATAAAACAGCTCCCCTAGCTTGGATTATTATTATTTTTTAATTTACTGCAGCAACTAGGGTATAATTTATCCAGCATTAGACAGTTACATAAATAGACAAAGATATATGGCGTAGATTCTTCTCTACTTTCGACAAGTATAATAATTAATGCTAGTTGTTCCTTATTCCTACATAAAATCTCCCATTAAAAATGTTAATATGCTCTTGCAAAAGTCCACGTAGTGATGGAAAAGAAAAGATATGGGGGAAATGGCTGCAAGGCATGCATACATATGTAAAAGGAGTTAGAAATAATAAATCAACAAGGCAAATATAATGAAGGCTGCTGTCCAACAGTAAAAGCTGTCAGACCGGGTTCCATTATGAAGACCTTTAGACTCGATTGTTCGGCTGAATAAAACCCCTCTCATCACTGTGCATTTTCATGGAGAAAATTCCTATCTTGGATCAAGTGCCATAATGCCTCAATCCTGGTCTCCCCTCCCTGTGTACTAATACCATTTTCTGAATAGATATTCAAATCTCCACAGAAAATAAAGGTTGACTCAAGCTAAACAAGATAAAATGAGTTCTTACAAGAAAAAAGAAGAAGGAG
>NC_034602.1:44200892-44208793 GCF_900095145.1 Mus pahari
AGAGAGAGAGAGAGAAAGAAAGAAAGAAAGAAAGAAAGAAAGAAAGAAAGAAAGAAAGAAAGAAAGAAAGAAAGAAAGAAAGAAAGAAAGAAAGACAGACCCCATGGTGTTTTTATTTAATAGTAAATATTTCAAAAAGAATTGCTTGCATGTTTGAAAACTTAAGGCCTTACTGATTCACACCCCAGCCCTCCCATAGTCTCAGGAGCATATGTGTCACAATCATACAATAATCTACAATTACAAAGCAAGGAAATGCTCACAGAGGGTTAACTCAAGGCCCATCTTCAGGTCACCTCTTGGAAAGGTGAACTCCCAATGAGATGCATCCTAATTCTGCAATATATATCCCTGACACTGGGATTCCCTTGAGCCTTATTACTATTTTTTCAACAACAACAACAACAACAACAACAAACACAGGTAAGAAAACCAGCAATTCCAACTGTTCAATCTCAGTTTCCCATTTAAATGGGGCTGGAAAACTCAGCTTCCCAGGGTTCAAAGTCGCAAGTGCCATTTAAATATTAAAGGAACACTTCAAGTCCTCAACAGCCTCCTCGACAGTATACACAAAGCGGCAGCTGTACACAACTCCTCCCCAACACAGCATGCAGAGAGTGACCAAGACCCCTAGCTACTGTAATCCAACCTCAGAGAGTCTGCGTGTCAGCAGCTACTCAATTAAAAAAAAAAAAAAAGAAGAAGGAAAACTGAAAATAGGTCCAAAATGGCTCCTAATAGCAATAATGTATAGTTCTGTGGTCATTACCAGCCAGATAATAACCGGTAGTGACCTTAAAACCCTGCATTATGGGTAAGTATGGCCTAGCGAGCACTGCAGATGTGGGTCTTCCAAATAGCCAATGCGATCCTGCGTAAGTGCTCAAACCACACCACGTCTGGCTCACACGCATGGATTTTTCTCCCTCTAGTGTTATCACACCAGGCATCCTATAATGTTTGGAAAAATATGTACCTTAGGGTAATAGAGCTATCCTGAAAAGATAAAGACGCAGACAATGTGGTTGAAAACATGCACAGAAGGCAAACTGCACTAAGGCAAGCAGACCCCGAGGACCGTCTTGTCCTTTTGAAGACTCAGACGCTCAGAAGGCTGCAAGGACCTTAGTTAATATGTTCTTCACCTTTGGGGAATGATACATCAACACCCCTATTTTCCAGGTCAAGCCAGCAAAGCACGCATGCACCAAACTGCCTACTAGGAAGGAAGCAAGGTGATGTTACCAAGAATTAACTGTCTTGTGAGTACAATCACGAAGTCTCAAGGGAAGCCATTTTTTATTTATTTATTTATTTATTTATTTATTTATTTATTTATTTTAACAAATGGTGAGTTTTAAGAAAATAAATATGGTCAACCCGACGGGAACAGAATGGGAAGGAGAGCTATCTGTGACATGCTGTCTTCTGGATATGATACAGCACTGGCCTCCAGGAACCTGTGGCAGCTGTGGTAACTGTCACAAAGTCCTGCCACAGATGGGAGAGATGATCTCCCATCCTAGGCCCCAATCCGAACAGAGGAGCTATTTACAGTGGACAGTTGACGAGGGAAGGAGAATCATTTCTTTTTGAGGATGAGGTTTCCATGCTACACGCATGTATAGGCAGCAGTAACTAGACTTGGTGGGTTTTCAAAAAAAAAAGAAAAGAAAAAAGACATGAAATTGGCAGGAGTTCTATTGGAGGGGTATGTGGGGAGCAGAAGGGGGAAAGGTGTACATACAATCCTATTTTATTTTATTTTATTTTATTTTATTTTATGCATCCGTGAAATTCTCAAAAATAAAAAATTAGAAAGATGTAAAATTAAAAAGTGGGATTTGGCGGTTTGGCTGAGATGCATCCCATGGTCTCAGACATATAAGTACTTGGTCTCCAGTTAGTGGCACTGTTTGGGAAGGACTAGGAGGTGTGGCCTTGTTGGAGGAGGTGTGTCACTGGAAGCTGGCTTGAGAGTTTAGTTAGTATTTTCAAGTTGCATTCTCTCTCTGCCTCCTGCTTGTGCTTCAAGTCATAAGCTGTCAGCGGGCTGCTTCATCTACCATGCTTGCCACTCCCGCACGACAGTGACAAATCCGTATCACTCTAGAACCATAAACCCTTCCTACTGTAAGTTGCCTTGGTCATGTGTTATCATAGGAATCATAGGAATAGAAAAGTAAGCAATATGGAGGACCACAGGAAAAGGTAATAAATAAAGTATATGACACATATGTATTAAAATGTCATAATGAAGCTGATTACTCAATGAATAAACTCTAATAGGACAAATTAAAAAAAAAAAACTTCAAATGGTACCCCATGAAGATGCTCAGTTTTCACGTGTCAATTAAAAGCATAATAATTTTAAACTATTTTTCAAATGCAGCAAAAAAAATGTTGCATACATTTTCTTCTTTGAAATTGTGCTGAACAAATAGAAATAGCATTTCTTACATAAAATAATCTTTGCAAGCAGGTAGGTCTGAATAAGATCTTTTTCAAAAGCTTGCAGAGAAGAAGCAGTGTTTGATGGGAAATTTTATTGGACATTTTAAAGCTTGAGAAAAAGAGTTGTTGGATGCATTACTAATTACCAGGACTCGGAGTAAGACCACCAGTTGTTTCTTGACAAAGCAATAGAGGGGGAAGACAGAAAACCGGGCACTTCCAAGAAGATACATAACATCTTGTGATTGCAAGGAGTAAATTGTTTGGCGAGTAAATCACAAAAGTAGACCAAGGTTGGCACCAATCTCCCTCTATTTATGCCTATGAATTCATTACCCAGAACATTCCTGCCCTGGTATTCTTTGAGCCCAATCAAAGCCACATCCTAAGCTGGCAGCAGCTGCAAATAAGCTTGGGTTTTGCCACTGGAAGTTTTGTTTGATTATTTGGTTGTGTGGGTAGATCAGGTAGTTTTGATCTTTTTTTTTTTTTTTTTTAAGAAAGGGACTGTATTAGTTACTTATCTGTTGCTGCGACAAAACACCATGGCAGAGACAATTTACAGGAGAAAGACTTTATTTCAGCTTATGATTTCAGAGGGTTAGAGTCCATAATGGCAGAGCAGAGACACCTGGAGGGCCTGGTGGATGGAGTAGAGTTAAGAGCTTAGGTCTCTGGCAAATACAGAAGTGGATGCTCACAGTCATCTATTGGATGGAACACAGGGCCACCAATGGAGGAGCTAGAGAAAGTACCCAAGGAACTGAAGGGGTCTGCAACCCTATAGGAGGAACAACAATATGAACTAAACAGTACCCCCAGAGCTTGTGTCTCTAGCTGCATATGTAGCAGAAGATGGCCTAATTGGCCATCATTGGGAAGAGAGGCCTGTGGTCTTGAAAAGATTATACGACCCAGTACAGGGGAAGGCCAGGGCCAGGAAGCAGGAGTGAGTAGGTTGGGGAGCAGGGCAGGGGGGGAGGATATAAGGGACTTTCAGGACAGCATTTGAAGTGTTAATGAAGAAAATATCTAATTTTTTTAAAAAGAGCTTAGGTCTCAAGCCACAAACACAGAAGAGAACGAGGGTAAGCACTGGGAATGGCACAAGGATTTGAAAACTGAGCACCAGCCTCCAGGAGCATCCTTCCTCCAGCATGGCCACACCTTCCAGACCTCCCCAAGGATCAAGGGCTCGGTACAGAAGCTTACGGGGGGGGGGNGGGGGAGGAGGGGGCAGGAGGAGCATTTCTCATTCAAACCGCTGAAGAGCCTCATGTATCAGAGGTTGGTCTCAAACCCCGTTAAATAGCCAAAGATAACTTTGAATTCATCATCCAACTGCCTCTAGCTCCTGGTACTAGGATCACAGGTGCACACGCCCGGGCAGTTGCCACTTTTCTTAATACCAGACTTCTCATTGTCTCTTTGCCTATCTGAGAATTAATGTCATTTATCTGGGTTTGGTAGGGTCTTCAGCTGATGGAACTAGAAGACCATATTTTTCAGATCTGCTGTTTGGGTAGTGGTCCACCTGACACTATCAGCTCTCCTCCACAGCTTTGGTGTGCTCCGTCTGAAACAGTGCTACTCCATAGTGTGATTTTTATCTCCAGGAGACACTGAGCAATGACATTTGGAGTGCCTAACATTAGTCACAACTAACAGAATGTGACAGAGGTAGTTACTAGTATTCGAGGGGAATGCATGGAACATGCATGACTGTGACAAAGAATCGTCAGACCTCAAAAGTCAAAGGTGTCCTATGCCGTGCTGACAAAATTACCCAGAATGACGCTGTTCTCCTTCACTCCTTGCTCCCACTGTCTTCCACCTCTTGATTGTGCCACACCCCCATTTCCCCACCCATCGGGTTCTGTTTTCTAGACTTTCTCTCTTCCTTGAAATGTCACATTGGGAGTGTGTCCAAGGTCCAAAGCTGTTTAATCCATGTGATTGTGAACACTCCTACAAGGACAATTGCCTGTCCTTTACACTCAGAAAACAAAACCAAAGGTCATAGGTAGAAGTATCTTGTTAAAGTCACCAACTTCTAAAGTGGTTCAGATGAAACTGGCCTTGTGCCCATTCAAGGACCAAGTGTTCCTTGACAGTGACGGATGCCTGTGGATGTTTGGTCTCTCTGAAAGGAGATCGCAGACATGTTCTGAAACACAGTCAAAGATACCCAAGAGCAGTTAAGCTATGCTGGTCATCTTCTCCCCTGTCTTCCCTAGAATGCTTGTAAGTCACATCCATTCAGAAAGCATCCTTGGGTATACAAATGCCTTATTCCAACAGACTGGGGCCATGGTATAATCAGTCCCCAGATTTATGAAGACATGGAACCAATGCCACAATACACTGCCCTCCATACATGATGAGAGACAGAGACAGGTGTCACACTGACGCTGTCACCTGACAAAGTGCTTGCACAATTTCACTGAAGTCTGCGTCTCATTAGCTTGAGACTGAATTCCAGCCTCATGCTCAGTATCTGGCCTGAGATATAGAGAACAAGGTAATAAATATCACAAGGTACCCAAAGAACTCAATGTCAGTAGGGTATGTAAATACATTTATCGCTGCCATGACAATAATACAAACCTTCCTATATCACACGTGTTCTTATGTGTGTGTAAGTATGTGTGAGCACACACATACACACACACACGCACACGCACATGCACACAAGCACAACTTCCAATGTTTCTAAAATTCTATATCTCAATCCCAAAGGTACAAAAATAAATTAACTTCACATTCCAATCTCTGCATGGCCTAATGAGAGAGGAATAAAAAAAAAAAAAAAAGACCTATCAAGGTATATCACTTCCAACAAGGCCAACAGTGATGGAAGATGAGATGCCTGTGCACACACAAGAAGGAAAAAATAGAAATAACCCTGCCCAGGGAGAAGGCCAGGGAGTGAACACTGAAGCTGAGATAGGGGACATAAAGAATTTGCCTACAGAAGAGAAATCCAGCCCAGAGGAGGGGACAGACAAAGTCACAGAGAGAGAACATCCAGACATGCGTGGGGACAGGGAGAGTCCATGTGCATGTGACCTGAGAAGAGTTTTCTTACAGTAGAGGGGCCTGTAGAACCCTAAAGAGGACAATGGCAATGGCAGAACCGACACATGTCTAAGATGCCCCATGAGGGAGTCCATTGGGAGGCTTTCCAGATGCTATCTCCCAACCTCCTGCATTGCCACATGTGTCTATAACAGAAATTGAAGGTGCATAAAGCAGCCCTTCCCCTTCCTATGTGAAACTTACCTGAATGATGTCTATCTCACATTTCAGAATGGGGTAAGTCACAGCTCGGCATTCTCATTAAAAAATTCTCACAAGCTACCACTCAGAGTATATCCTACAGTTCTTCCCATGATATCATGGGCTACAAAGATGCAAGAGGGTCTTATAAAATTGAGCAGTGACAGATGTGGGGAGATATCTCAGTGGTTAAAGTGTTTGCCGTACAAGTGTGAGGAGCAGAAGGCAGAGGTACAGAACTCATACAATTGTCAAATGAGTAATGTAGCACAACTGTAATTCCAGCCTCAGAAAATGAAGACAGGGGATGCCCAGAACAGGCTGAAAGGTGAGATTAGCCATGTCAGTGAGCGCTAAAGCAAATACACAATCAAGGCAATCAAGGACGATTCCAACACCAACATCAACCTCATGTTTCTACACATATGCACACATGTGCATCTGTACCCACACATACATATGGAAAAAATGGGGAAAGAGGGAAATTACAAAATCAGGTTTCCATGGGTTTGGGGTACCAACGAGGCCTGGGATGGAGAGACCCATAGTTAGGGAAGCAGCTAGAGGCCAAATGTCTGTTCAAAGCAGGCGTCTAATCTGAGGAATAAATCCTGAAACTAAAGGAGGGAAAAGGACCAAGTTCTAGGGGCCTTTAAGGTGCAGAATCAACTGCCCTTAGAACTGTTAGAGAAAGGATGGGGGTCAAGTTCTATATCAAGCGACTGATGTCAGTCACCACGGCAATAAACACAGATGAAAAGTAGACTTGGGTGATAGGAAGTTGCCCCTCTAAACTTGGCAAATTTGAGGACATCCCAATGGATATGTGCAGAAAGTGACTGAAAGGAATCAAGTTTAGTAAATACAGCTACGATGAAATTCCAGGAGCATATGTAGTGAGCCAGCTTTCTTAGAGGTCCTGTGACAAAGAATAATGAAGAACAAGGTGGAGGAATATCCAGAGATATTGTCAAAGGCATTGGAAAAGGCAGTGGTGTCCAGCCATGGAAGGTGCTTCTTGGCCACATCATTAGTTAACATCAACTTTCTCCTCGTTTCTGTAGCATTCATTACCTGCTTCTTCACTAGAATACATTATACAACTGTGTCTCCAGATGTATCTCTAAGACGTGCCCCTTAGCACTTAGCATGGAGCAATAAATATGAAGTCAATGAAGAAACAAAGCAAAGCCACTGAAGGAAAGGCTTTCAAAATAGAGGAGTTGTTTTAAAGAACCGGGAAAGAAGAAAGATTGAAAATAGGTCATTAAATTCGAAAATTAGGTCACCAGTGAGCTTAGCCAGAGACATTGCAATATGTTGGTAGAAAAGCTAAATCACCATGGCTTTGAAGAAAGTGAGTAGGACGCTGGATCAAGGGACTAGAAGATTAATTTCGGGGATGATAGATGGAAGCAACCTGAGATCAAATTGTAGATTTCAGCAAATTAGCCAGAAAATGAAAGTTAAGGCAGAAGTAAAGGACAAGAATCGGGTGAAAGAGACACATAGCCTAGAGGAAGACTGAGAAGTTGACCTAACGGTGTTTGGGAGATAAGCTCTGCCGGGCAAGAGCAAATGTTTAGGTATATGGGAGGAAAATGAAGCTGTCCTCAAATGATGCAACCCCAGTCCTCCCTTTGGAAGATGAGGGTGTTGGAACCTCCTTTTGAGTAGCCCTAATGAGAACCCAAAGGAGGGTAACCAAAGAGGCTGAGCTGGAAAGCCAGGCCTTCCATGGCATCAGCTGGCACCATCACGCTTGAACAAGGCACAGAGCGAGGCCCAGGGAGTAGAGCAGGATACCAGAGCTTGGCAGTAAAGATTGCTCTGAGTTAGAAAGCCCAGGTTTGTTTGTTGTTTGTTTGTTTGTTTGTTTGTTCTCTGCTACTCAGAACAATGAACCTTAACCCCACCTACATAGGTAGGATGCTAGGGTCTTGAGACGCTACCATTCTTCTGCAAAGTTATCTATAATCATGAGTTGTGATGTGTCCCTAAATGGTGAGGGTATGGCTCAGTGGTGGAGGACTTGCCTAGCATGTAAGGGGATCAGCATTACATCCCAAAGAGAAAGAGAGAGACAGTGAGATGAAGAGACAGAAAGAAAGGCAGAGAGAGAGAGAGAGAGAGAGAGAGAGAGAGAGAGAGAGAGAGAGAGAGAG
>NC_034602.1:44208828-44229370 GCF_900095145.1 Mus pahari
TGTGTGTGTGTGTGTGTGTGTGTGTGTGTTCTGGTCTCACTAGTGCAGACAAGATGGTTATTTTGACAGCTCCTGCACCCTGTTCACATTGCTGCTTCGGTGACTCCCCATGGTACAGTATCTCCTCCACCATCTTTCATAATACGGTTCCCTGAGCACACAGGGAGCATCCGCATGGCACATGCCATCTCCTCTCTCCAGTGGTTTCCGGCCCTGGGATTCACAATTTTGACCTATAAAATAAGAAAATTTTACAGCAACCCTAAACTCGTTCCCTGTCTATTTAAATTACTTCCCCGTGAAGAGAAGTCCCGCCAACTCGATACCTTGGAGATGGCTCTGGAGAGAGGGAAATTTGCTTTTGTTAGCAGTCTCCATAATTACATGGTGATATGTCCACCTGGATAATAACTAATGGGATTTTTAAATTTTTTTTATATAAATATTTCAGTTTCTTCGCTTGCTAGATTGACTTTTTCCTCCGTGTTAATTACCGCCATGGTCGTCATCTGTGACAACATTTCTAACCAGTGTCTCTGCACATTTTTATTTCTTTCTCAGGAGCCTGCTCCTGGATGACTTCATTTAAAAATGTTAATACTATGAATAAATATTAACTTACTTCGCTGGGAGGGGGAGGGGGCCGTCGACTCTCTGGGAAGGTTGATTGGCCAACCCTGCAGCCATTTACTTCATACAGTGGGTCACCGGGTTTTAGTTTGGCCTATACGTTTCATAAACTAGAAAAACCTATGTCTCCTTCAACATTATCCTCCAGCATCATCTGCTGAGCAGTCCTGGGAACCCCACCCCCACCCCATTCCCCTCTATAGAGGTTTTAGGTGGCAAATGGGGTGTCTCACTCCAAGGAACACTTGGCAGGCTTTTACATACCACTGCGCCCATTCACTGATCCCCAGTATAGTTGGTATACTAAACACACCATAGTAACTCCCTTTTGCACCCTGTCCCCTTTATCTGCTTCTTTGTTTCAGTAGTTTTGAGTCAGGCTCTCACTCTGTTGCCCTGGCTACTCCACAACTCATGGCAATCCTTCTGCCTCATCCTCTGAAATGGTGGAATTACAGGTTTACATCGGCCACCAATCCGAACTGGTTTTGTTTTCCTCTTTTTTGTTGTTGTTGGTTTTCTTTGTTTGTTGTTGTTGTTGTTGTTGTTGTTGTTGTTTTGGTTTGGTTTGGTTTTTGTTTTGTTTTGTTTTCATTCCCTATCCTTGGAGTAAGAGCTCAGTCTTCATGATCTATCTCCCTCCTCTGTCAATCACAGACCACAGGCAATGGGGTAACCTGGGATACAAAGCTGCAGCCAAGAGCTATCTATACCTTTTGCATCCTTGCTGATGGCACTGAGACCTATGAGCTGTCTTTCTACAGATGTAAGGATTCTCATATCCCTGCCTGCTTCTCTTTCATCAGTCCACAGACTGCATGTCACACAAGTGATCCACCACTGGACCACCTCCTGCCCCCTCCGCCCCTCCCCTTTTTGTCAACCGAGCCCTAGCTCTTCGCCCATTCCTGAGCACACACTCTGGCCCCCATTTTCACCACAGAAACTCAAGAAGCTTGAAGTGTCCTCCACCTGGCAGGGACCCAGGGCCAGATGGTATGCTCCTGCTTCTCATAAAGCCTTGACTCACAAATGGCTCCAAGCTCACTGTCCTCTAAAATAGCTGCATCCTCCAAAGCCGTGGATGGCAGGACAACTTGTTGATTGGCTCTCTTGCCATCACTGTCAACACCTTATGACCTCTGAACGGCACAGAGATCTTCACTTGTGTCCCCCATGATCCCTGGAAGGCGGCTGATAAGAATGACCACCTCTCCCTGAAGGAAAGAAGGAACTCAGGCTGAGAGACATTAACAACAGGCGACAGAGGAGTTTCTGCTGTGAACCCGCCACCTCTCAGATGGGACTTTTCGCAGCTTGGTGCAGCTTGGCGTTGACGAGCCCCCTCAGGAAAGCTGGAACTGTTAATTACCAAGCCGGCATCACAGGGCTTGGCTGGCGGATTGGCTCTGGATCCGATGTAGCTTTCTTCCTGAGCTGATGGGGCATGCCACACACGGCCCTCTGTGTCACAGCACTCTCGGGATGACCAGAGAGCAGAGGGACTTCATGGGACATAGGATTTCTCACCTCTCCATCACTGGCTCAGATGCAAGAGCCGAGACCTTCTGGAGGATTCGATGTAAGTGTCTAGGCTGTATCAGCTGCACAAATGCCATTTGCGTGACCAACAGTCACCGCAACACTTCATGCCAGGATTTGGAAGCACACACTTTCTCAGGTCACGCCATGAGACTAAGGAACAGAATCAGTGGCCCTTCTCCACCTGTCCTGTTACCTCTAGGGGAAATGGCTCTACCAACATCAAAGATTGCAGAAATGCCAATTTCCTTTTTGCTGCATTGAGATGACATTTACAGTTCAACAGTTGTGTTCTTCCTGGCTCTTAATTCTCATTCGTTCCTGACAGAACAATGGAAACATACTACCAGTTACCAGTTAAAATCTTTATAGTAACCCCTGGCTCACCTGCCTCATGGGCAAATGGATCCTGTCCAAAAGAGCTGCCTGTACCTTTTAGTTCACAAATATGCACACCCTAGGGAATTCACCTCTGGAGCTCCCTCCCCAGCTTGGGGCCTTTTCTTGCCAAACACCTGAGTGATTTCTGGAAAAGAACTTTTGCTTCCCAAGAAAAATGGCAGGTGACACAGAATCATCCCTTGTCATTTACTCCCTGTTCATCATAAGGTTGACTCTTCTGAGTTAACCCTTTTCCCTCCTTCTTCACTCCATGGGGTTTCTCTCGTCTCTTTCTGGAAACTTCTCATGTAGTCCCATTCTCCAGAACTCAGCTCTTAAGAGTTGAAAGCTTAGTCAGCCAGGGAAGCTTCTAGAATTCATGCCCATATCTCCCAGAGCCCAGCAGAGAGGCTCATGATGGGAAACTGGCTTCACAAATGAATGTTCTGTGCTCCTTTTTAAAAATATCTCATTCCTGTCCTTCTTTGCCTGGAGGACCTTCCTACCTGCTGTGACCACCTGGGATCCTAGCTTCCCCAAGGAGACCCTCCCCTGCCTTCTCACAGCACAGGAACTTCTGGTGAGCACATGGAACGCAAAAGCACATAGGTTGACCCAGAAAGATTTCCATTGCCCCTTCTACCCGAAGGTACCAGGAGGTGGGGTGTGAGGACAATTCTTTCTTATCACCTTCTCACCTCTGAATCCCCAAATTACATGAAAAACCTGCACACCATGGGCACTCTCTAGACAGGCCTGGGATGAGCCAAGTGTCTCATTAATGTTCCCCACAACCCAACACAGATGCTGTCTTAACTCTGCATTTGACCAATAGAGACTTGGGGACACCAGGAGGGTACAGCCTTGCCTTAGACTGTGCAGCAAGATGAGAAAATCAAAGCCTGAAGTCCAGAGACCCCCAAATTCTGCTCTTTCCATTGTGTTAAAATCTGCTCCTGGACCTCAGCCAATATTGGATGATGATGATGATGATGATGATGGTGTGTGTGTGTGTGTGTGTGTGTGTGTGTGTGTGTGTGTGTATCCCTGTCCTCAGCTCTGATCTGGCCTCTTTGTGTCAGCTTCATGGGGTAGGAAACTAGGTTGCATCCATACTGCCAAAACATGTGACAGTCGTCAACCATTCCCCTCAGTTAAAATCTCTCTGGATCCTGAGATGCCCTCACATCCAGGTCAACGTGGTTCTGGAGACACAGTGGAGTAGGCGAGGCACTTGTCTTGAATTCCAAACGTAAAGGCACCAGAATTTCACTAAGCATAAAAAGTGATTCCATGCAGTGTTTAAAAACTGGCGTGCAGAGCTGGGGAGACAGCTTGCCCAGCGAAGTGCTTGCTATGTGAACACGAAGACCAGGGTTTGTATCCCCAGCACGCATATCAAAAGCTGGGTGCAGCAGCACCCATCTGTGATCCAAGCACCAAGGACAGTTTCAGAGACAGGCTGAAACTCTCTTGGCAGCCGGCATAGCCACATTGGTGAGCTCCAGGTATAGTAACAGAGCCTGTCTCAAAAAACTAAGGGGGTAGAGAAATCGAGGGAGACATCCTGTGTTGACTTCTTGCCTCCACCTGCACATGCACACACGTGCATACACACACTTGAACATATTTGTGTACATGCATACCATATACATGCAAACGTACACACACAACAACAAAACTGGCATCAGTGGCTAGAGGCATAGCTCAGTGATGTATCAAGGATATCATTAAGGAGTCAGAGAGAGGGAGCTAGGGAGATGGCTCAGTGGTTAAGGGCACTTGGTGTCATTGCAGAGGATCCAGCTTCTTTTTCCAACACCAACCAATTTGACAGCTCACAACCATCTGTAACTCCAGTCCCTGGGTACCAGTCCCAAGGTATCACATGCCCTCTTCAGACCTCTATGGGCACCAGAGATGTGCACGGTATACAAACATAAGTGCAGATAAAATACTCATATACATAAAATAAATCTTTTTTTTTAAGTGGGAAAGAGGGAGAAAGGAAGAAAAAGACATAAGTTTGATAATAAGCAAAATGTTTACATTTTTGCAGAGAGGCAGAGTGGGCAAACTGATCTTTGCACGGCCTTGGGCTCCAAGGTGGCCGCATGAGGCTCTGCTCTGAGTTTTATCGCTCTCAGAGGTAAGCAGAGGTGGCAGACAGCTTGACATCTATCTGACACCTCAGCCCAGACCCATGGCAGGTTAGGAACATCTGTCTGGCCTGCTCCGTGAAGAGCCCAGAGGAGCATCCACAGACGTGAGCATTTCGCTTGTGGAGTGTGATGATGCCTGTCCTCATTAGAAGTGGAGCTGTAAGCCTGAAAGCCACAAATGATGGAGGACTGCTTCCTGAAAGAGTTTCAAGGGCATCTGGACCACCCTATGTTCTAGGAGAAATGTTATCCCTGGAGGTCCAGAAGCCACAGCTCTAGGGAGATGGGCAACAGGATTGAAAGCCCCCAGGGGCTAATTTAGCAATGATAGGTGCTCCTATGAGAAGGGACTAAAGTAGCCTTGAAGGATGGACACAAATCAACTCTAAGCTGAGGGGACAGGAGAATCCTGTGGTTGGCCTAGGCTGGTGTCCAAAGTGCAATAGTGACTGAGGAAGAAAGGTGTATGGGAAGAGGCAGTCCCATGGGTTTGAAGAGCAGTCACAGAGACTGGAGCTGATTTTATAAGAAAGATGCAGCCACAGGCAGGTTATAGCTTATCCAGGGATCACAGAGTAGTAACAGATGCTCAGTCTATTGATGGCTCAGTTGGAGGGGAACACACTGGATAGAATAGGACAGCGGGAGGCATCACAGTGGTCCCCACCAGATGAGGTGGGGAAGGAGCGACTGACTCCAGACACAGTCCAGGGGTGAAGCAGCTCGGCTTCTTGAGAGGCTCGATGTGGAGAAATGGAGAGAGGGAGGCTAACCCTTGGGTCTTGTAACAGGGTGGAATTGGAGAGGTGATAAATGTCTTAAAGCACAGGAGCTGTGAGATTCAGGTTGGGGTGAGAGGTTGTCATCCCAGTCTCTGTCCAAGGTTTGATACTGGAGAACCGGATGCACGCCTACTGCAATGACCTGACCCCCAGCTGGAAACAGTAACCCCAAACGGCCATCTCCGTCAGCCCCTCCCACTTGCATCTCACTCACAGAGATGAAGTTTATTCCCAATCATACTGCTGTGATTATTTATTCACCATCCTTGTGTTTCAGAATTACCATAGCTGTGAAATTTATATTCAACAGCATTATTACAATTTTCAGCTACTAATGAAATTATTGTTTCTGTTTGTGATGTGTTTGGGAGCTATAATGATAAACATTTCCTTTCAAAAATACCACTGCAATGTTTATGTCCTCAAAACCTGCCATAAATGACAAATTGCCAAGGGCCCTTAAGCAGTTAAACTCTCTTCGTGGGAAGGCTGAGCTTCTCTGCTTCTGCCATGGTGGGAATTGGATCCTGGAGTAGATAGGATTTGCGATACCAAAGGCTGACATTTATAATAGAGGACGGTGCGGTCTCCAGATATTTTTGATACTATAGCTCATCAACAAAACGAAAATTAAGTTTGGTACATACCCCTAAAATATGCTGCCATTCGATTTATTGTATAACATAATGCAATTTAGCTGTGATTATTTTCCCCTGAGCTAATTAATATACAATGCATACGATGAGCCATTTACCAGGAAGGACTTGAGGAGATGGAGTAACAGTCACACAGACCTGCTGCCTCCATCCCTCTCCCCACTGTGGGGAACTGGCCTGGGGAGTCTCCCTGGGATATGGAGAGTCCTGGCCTAGAACGTTGTCTTCCCACATTCTCCATCTTTCTCATCCTTTAAGAGTAGAACTGATGTAATATTGGTTTCCCAAGCCCCAGGGCTAAACACAGAACCCTGAAAGGAGACCTGGTGGGGAGACGGAAGCACCATTTTCATCTGTTTTAAATTGGAGGGTTTTGAGTGAGAAATTCTGCTGAGCGCTGGGCTTTGTAGTTAATAAGATCAGGTCTAAAAATCCACAGCTCTCCAGAGCCGTGAGGGCTCCTGATGCATGCTGGGAAGAAGTTGCCTGCTCACTCTCCCTTCCATACTCTGCTATAACCCCCTTGCTATACTTTGCCCCTGGGCTTTTCTTTCGGGTCCAAGGCAGTCCCAAGTTCTCCTTACAATGTACAACTGGTATTGGGTAGATTTTTATACCCAGGGGCAGTACAGCTATTATCTGGGTTCCAATAGCAACTGCTTTTACCTTAAAATATGTTGTTGTTGTTTTTTGTTTTTTTTTTTTAAATCGGTGCCACCTCTAACTAACATACATGAGAACCCTGAAGTGGCATGGAGTGACTTTGTCATAGCTATTCTCATCCCTGGACATCAAAGATTCAAGAGTCAGCTAATAAAGTGACCGGTAGACAGTTACACACAGCAAGACCTGAGGTCCTAGCTTTCCTTGCTGTTACTTCCTGTGTGTGCCTCTGCAAGCCCCTTACCTTGAGGCGTCTTCTCAAAGAGAAGCTACCCACACCCCCCACTCTGAACTCCCTCTTCTTTATCCTCTCTATCATGGATACTCTGCCTGCTCCTTTGGTTCATGGAAATCCTTCAGCCTATGAAGCCCAAATAGAGGTCTCCGTCCTTCCTCAGAGTTCCTGTAACAAGGTCATCTGTGACAGTCACTTGCCATTGGATCCTGAGAGGCCTATAACATAGTATTTCAGTCTAATGATGGGAACATTCACAGATACCCCTCCATCTTCTGAGGTTGACCAGAAGTATCTACAGAACAGAAACCCTTGTACATTTTCCTGTACACAGTAGGTATCAGGGGACATTTGTTGAATTCAGAGTCTCTTCCGAGGTCCCCCTCAGTTTCTTCCTTTAGCTCCTATCAAGGGGAATAGCAACCCCAGCCTGGGAGTAAGGCTAGACCAAGAAGGGAGCGAAGTAGATCATGGTTGATGCTCAGTACATCAAGCCTCACGCATTAAACCAAGTCATTACCTGTGGCCCTGGACATGTTTATGCACACCTCACCCCCAACAGACTTATTTGGTAAGGCTCACACTCTTGTGTTTTTATTTGGTTGTCAACATTTAAAAGCCAGCAGACCCAGAACACAAGCAAATACATAGGTAAAAAACTGGAATATCCACTTACGATTTAAAAAAAAAAAAAAAAAGCCAAACGTGCAGGGCAATGATGGACTGAGAAAAGTTGCCTCCTCTTCAAACACAGAGGCTAATTTTGGTTTACAAGGCCCTCACATGGCCAAGAAATCTAGAGCAACATGAAGCCTAAGGTCTGAGATCATGTCAACTTCACGGTTCCTTTGAACAGCTGTCTCTTCCTGGCCAGAAACTGTGGGACAGCTGCAACTGTAGAAAAGGACAAACACAGACTCCATAGTCAAGGGAGGGTTTCACCTGCATTGTTTGCTTAGCACACGTTCCCTGCCCCACTTCCCCTATTCTGACACTGTCTGATTTATTCTCGCTATAATTACCTAATTTCTTCTGTGTCCTTTCGCTTCCTTTTCCGATTAGTATTCCCCTGCCCTGTGGGATCCGGTTGGTAGGACATCTGAACCAGACCTTACCTCATTCCCAGAGTCTAGGCTACTGCAGCCTTGCTAATGAAGCAAGTCAATGAGAGGCAGGGGCAGGACCACAGGCGGGGCCACGGACCGGACCAGACCGGACCGGACCGGGCTGGGCCAAGGGCAGGGCCAGCAGCAGCAAACTAAACTTCACTCCTAGGCATGGCAGAATGGGGCGAGCTCAGTCTCAGTCCCTGGAGGCACTGGAGATAGAAAGAAGGACCAATGCCCAGAAAGTGCAACGTGCTGGTGTGGGCCAAGGCCAGCCTCACATCTGTCATCCCCTCTAACCAGGCAATTTGCCAAGAGAGGAACCAACCGGAAATACAGAGGAAGAGGTAGAAAGGAGGGCTGGGGACTGCACGGGGTGGGGGGTGGGGGCGGGATGGGAATAGGAAGAGCAGCTGCAAAGGGAAGGGAAAAGGAAGGAGAGGAGATGGAAGGAGAAGCCCTGAGATCCATCAGTCTCCTCACAGAAATGCATTCCTACCCAGAAGCGCACGGCGCCACCTGACTTAAGCCACGCAAGGAATGTGAAGTACGATTTGTCCTTAAAATTCAACAGCGCAAGAATGAAAAGAAAAGGCTCCGCCGAGTTGTGACATTTAAGTGGTCATGCATTTTTCAACATATCGGCTATGCAAAGATGTTTATATTCATCTCCTCCGCAGTCATGTTTCATTTAAATAGGGTGAAAAATGCCTTCAAAAAGTTTAATTAAATAAAATAGAAACAAGGAAATCAAAGTTATCTGCAAAAGACTTTAAAGGTATTCTCCTTAAGTGGGGGAGGGGGAACAAGTATAAATTCCATAAATAATAAGGAAGGCAAATAAAAAGCCAAGGAGTAAACTAATAAATATTCTTGTTATCTCTACTCCTTGCCATTTCAAATCCAAGTGTATTTTTATCTTGTATTATATTTCTAAAAATCCAGAAGGAAAAAAATGTCAGGAGATGACAACGTGTAGACGTTCATGGATGCTAAGTTAATCTAAAACCTTTAGTAAGAAAGAAGAAAAAAATTATCATTTAGCAGTTTCTGAAAAAAAAAAAAAAACCGAAGGGTTGCATGGTTAGATTTAATTCATCATCTTGCAAGCATGCTCAATGAAGTTCACAAAGGTCTAATAGCAGCCCCAGCTAGATTCTGGCCCATCCATCTCAGCCCTCTGTTCACACACGCCAGCTTTAATACACACCATAATGACAGCAACAATAATGACCTTAACTTGGGTAATCCATTTGTTGACAGCAGGTGATAATTCGGCCATCCTGATAGTAATCTGTTTTTTTGGCAAACGGGAGAGAAGGCTATTTGCCACGTACATTTATTTTTATGGGGATGACATGTTTTATAAAGCTGGATGCGGGACCGTACAGGTGTGGAATTAATTGTCCAAGTTGCAAAATATGTTCGTGATGGTATGTTAAATCTATGGCACACAGTGGCCCTGACACGATTAAACACTCGCTTCCATTAAGTAACCACAAGCCTGGCTTTCCAGTCGTGGTGCTGATTTTTTGCTGAGTGGATAGCTTGGGGCTTCCTTGTGCTGCTAGTTTATGATCTGAGCTCTTTAATTTCCCCAGTTCAACTCTTAGGGCCACAAAGACAAGCTGCCTGACTTTTAAATAATATATTCCCCCTTTTAAATTTCTGCCTCCTACCATATCCTAGGATTACCATTTCCTGTCATGATAATTACAATAATTTGTATGTAGTTCCTGGGATCACATTCCTAATTGAGTCCTAAATTGGTTAGCCTCATGAAGTTATTAATATGCTTTTTTAACCTGCACAAAATATCTATTTTTTTTTTCTGGCTGGGCAAACAATCTTTTTTGTTTCATATATTCTTTACCTCAAATACTTTTGTTTTAATATCACTATTTTAGTTTTTTTAAAAATTGAACCTTTTTCAAACAGAAGCATTAGAACTGAAGGGGAGGATTTGGTCAGAGAGACCTCTGAAGACCAAGACTCAGTGGCCGGAGACCTTTGTCACACAACACCAGAAAAGAACTCCTGATCACTCCGGCACTAGGGAAGGAATATGTGAAGCAAAAAGGGGTACCACAAAGCTTGCATGTGGTCAAGCAACCAGGTCAGAGTCCAGGCTGACCTAGAACTTTATAGGTAGCCCAGGCTACTCTGGTGGTCTCCATCCTCTTGCCTGAGCCCCTGAGTGCTGGAATTACAGATGTGGAGTCACTCTGGCCACCCCTTTTTTTAAAAGGGATTATCACAGCCAGACTTCTGTTTTAGAAACATTGCTTTTAGGCAGTTCAAATTAATAGTCTATAGAACTTGTCTACACTAAAAATACATAAACACAAACCCATAAACTAAAGTTAGAGCAAAGAGCAAAGAATGGGGTTGGGGAATTTTCACCTGCAGGGAAGCACCTATTCAACTGGAAGATGAAACTAATTCAATAAAAGAGAACAGCTGGGCATGATGGTGCACACCTATAACCTCAGCGCTCAGGACTCAGAGCTGAGGCTTTGGAGTTCAAGACCACCCTGAGCTACACAGAGATCCCTTGTCTAGATGAATAAGTAACAGAGAATAATACAAAGTTGCAGTGGTCTGAAACCAGTTATCCTTCAAACACACACACATATGAAATTGTAATCCCCATTATAAAATATTAAGAGGCAGGGAATGAGGACTTTGTCTTAAGAAATGGACTCATCCATCTATAGAGGAAGTACATCAATGGTAAGTGGGACCTCTCATGAGTGTCACCCGATGCCCCAGCACCACTGTGGGACTCTACAGCAAGAAGGTTTTCACAAAACACAGCATCTTGACTGTGAGTCAGAACCACGGGCTAGCCTCATGCCTTACCAGGAAACTGAAGAACAAAGGATGGGTCTTTGGATAACCTCAGCCCAGACCTGGCAGGGTAGCCCTGCTTCAGACTGCAAGGCCTGAAGTCAGCTCAGGGAATCTTCCACTGAAATCTTCTCCCAGTGTTAGGCCACTGGAAAGTCGGGTCTACCGCAAATACACATTTGTGTTCGATCACTACATCCGCCAGAATCCAGACTCTACGGTCAGTGGCGTCCACAGGTGTGACCATTGAATAAGATCTCAAGACAGATCATCTTGCTCTATTGAAGGCACATAATCCCTGACTGCTTTTTCATTTAAGCGTTTTCTAAATCATGTGTCTGTGAGGCTGTGTTGAGACAAAAATCAATACGCTGACAATTCCTCTTTGTCTCTTCTGACGGCAAACCAGGCTGTCAGGGCCGTACCCTGCAACTTCACATAAGCACCTTTCAAAGTGCCAGGGATGGGGCTTACTGTAATTATACAATAGTAATGATTTCACGTGCGGAGGATGAAATGTGGGGTTTGCTCGGCTTTGGGTTTAAAGCATCTCAGTGATCCAGAGCACACGATCCTTAGCACATTGGAAGGTCTTGGGTCTGAGTAGGGCAGGAGAGATGTGTGAAAATAATCTGAAGGATCGCCCTATATGACATGTCCATGTTTATTGGGCATACATTCTGAGAGTGCAGAAGACATTTCTGGGAAACAGGTGTTCATTCAACACCACTGAAATGGACTTCTAATTCCCAACAGCATCTTGCTCTGGATCCTGACATGCATCAAAGCCAGAACCGGAAAGCGGACAGTGCACTTTCTCCACCTCCTTGCTGACAGGTACTGCTTCTGTTTCTCAGGTTTCATGATTTTTATATAGTTTTTATATGATTATTTTATATAATACTTTGTTTTATAGATAACACAGAGGTGTGGTGATATCAAAGTGTGGTTTTGATTGGCATTTCCCTGCTAGTTTAGTGATTGAGCATCCTCCCTCTCACACCTCCCATGAACTTCTGTGCCTCTTCTGGTGAGACAGGTATTCAGGTCTCTGGCCTACATTTTTAAGGTAGTATGCAGTAGTGAGTCTCATCATGACGTCTTCATGTGCGCATCCTTATACTTCATTCCCCTTTGTTTCCTCCCCATCTTTCCGTGTCTCTGCCCCTTCCAGCCAGTTCCCCTTCACCCCCCCCCAGTTAGTCCCCACCCTGCCTTTTACTTTCTTTTCACAGAGGTCCCACAATGCTTTCTGGCTCCACCTCCTGAAAGATCTCTTCCTTCAGAGCTGGAGAGGTGGCTCTGTGGTGTAAAGTGCATCCTTCTCTTGCACAGGACCCGGGTTTGATTCCCAGCACCCACACAGAGCAGCCCACAATGGCCTGTAACTCCTGCTCCAGGGGGATCTGACTTCTTTGCCCTCTGTGAGACAGTGCACATATGCTCACTGCCACATACAAGTACACATAATTAAAAGTAATAAAACAAATCCTTTTAAAAAAAAATCTCTGCTCCTCTCATGATCCCACTTCTGGCTTCACATTGTACAAATTCACACACACACACACACACACACACACACACACACAGTATCTAAGCTCCACATAGCACAGAAATCATGTGGTATTGGGTTTGTTTTTTTTTTTTTTCTGAGACTGCTTTAACCCATTTGGATTTACACTACCGAGTGTAGAAACTCTTCACATATTTTAATCCATCAAGAAAAGGAAAGAGACACAGACTCTGTGCAATAACGTGGAAGATGCTAGAAAAAGGTCTGGTTCTCACAGCAGAGCGTGTGGGGAAGTGAATCTTCTAGAGAACTGTCTCACATCCTTGCCTCCTCTTGCAAATGCGTCTGCAAACTGCACATACATGTGCACACACACACACACACACACACACACATTCCTTCCTAGTAATGTCCTTGTGCCCTGCCAGGCTCTTTCATCCACCTAATTGCTGCCCCTTCTCCCCTGTGCTCCTCCATACCTCCCTTAGAGAGGCTGCACAATTCTCCCCAGGCCAGGTCAGATGGCGAACACCAGCATGCTGGAGCCTTCTCCAAGGATGACCAGAAATGCTCTCTGCCCTCCGTGTCCTGCCACATGGTGGCCAGGCTTTTGAGAATCGGAAGCTGGTTCTTCATCAGACAGTAGCGCACGTCCAATGTCACCTCCCCAGCTCCACTGACACGCTGCCCAACCAGAGGGCCCCAGATGCTCCTTTAACTAAAGAGGATGAGGCCTGTGAGTCCAAACGCTGACCACAAAACACTAACTGCCCTCTTTAAAACTGGGACAAGCGAAGCAGAGATGGGCAGTGGAGTGCTCCAGAGAGATGGCTCTGATCCTGAGACGGAGAGGGTGTGGGATCAGAACATGCCGGCAGCCCTTTGCTGACTCAAGCCCAGGTGAGTCACAACAGAACCTGGCTCTAAGAATGTCCTGGCCTTCTGCCACAGGAGACACAGCTTCACTTCACTCTTGACCACGGACTGCAAGGTACGCCAGACTCCTCCCAGAGCATCTGCTATGCTATCGGTCCCTACAAACCAAAGAACCACACAAAGCAAAGACTAAAACCAGGTCCCCAGGTTCTACTGTGTCCCTGCTCCACTCCTCCCTCTCTGACACATATAGTTAACCTATTTCTGCCCCATTTAAGTTCCCCTCAACGTTAGAAAGAAAAAAGAATTGGCTTGAAACAGTCCCAAGAGACATTCTTTTCTACGGGACAATGGCAGCCCATGACTCATGTCTCCCAGAAATGTCTTTCTGGCTTATTCCTTCCAACTGGGCAGCTCTTCCTCTCCCTAACCAACAGAACAGCTGGCTGCTTTTTTTAAACATCCAAAACATTCCAGTGTTAAAAAAAAAAAAAAAATGCTACAGAGTGCTGAGAATCTGTCTCCATCCTCATCAGCCATGGAATCCCAACTCATGGGAGAAAAAAAGCATGGGCACCCGCCCTTAGCTTCTGCCACGAGAAATTCCCTAGTCTCTCCCTCAAATGAAGATGGATGGCTTCCTTACATACGCAGATGGAACATTCTCAGAACTTTACAGCAACCCAGCAGCCTGGGCCAGAGGCTCAGCACACCTTGGGTGTGGAAGGTCATCTGCTCTCCAGTGCCTGAGGGACTGACATCACGTTCCTCTGCTCTTCTTACCAAGTGTGCCCATCAGCCTGGCGTGCTGCTGGCAAGGAGAAGCAGCGGCACAAATGCTTTCTGGTTTAAATTGGTGTCTTAGCTTTTTCTCCTGATGTCGTGATAAAAGACCCTAATGAAAGCAGTTCAAGGGAGGAGGAGTTTATCTGGCTTGCCATCCCAGGTAACAGGGGAGTAAGCTGGCAGCAGCAGGCCCCTCAAGGGAGCTGGTCACCATGCATCCATACTCAAAAAGCAGAGAGCTGGAAAGGCTTGCTTTCCTGTACTCCACTTGCTTTCTCGATTTTTGACAAGCCCAGGGAATGGTACCGCCCACAGTGGGCACGTCTTCCCACCTCAATTAATGCAGTCAAGATTATCTTCTCCAGGCATTCCCAGAGATTATTCCCATGTTAGTCTAGACTCTATGGAGTTGACAATTAGTGCCATGCAACGTAGTTAGCAATTCCCTTCTTTAATCCCCACCAGAGCCACCTCACCTGCCTCACACAAGAGCCTCCAATTGACCTCACTCTTACCCTTTCTCTGTTACAGAGCCAGACTTCAGAAAGCATCAATCAGGCCTAGTCCTTCCTCTGCTTAAGCAACCTCAGTGGTTTCCAATATCACTGAAATTAATTCTAGATTCCTCATGTGACCTGCAGTCCAGCACAACCTGGGTTATGTGACCACTGACCTCATCTCTGTCCACACCCTCTCTGTGTCCCAACCAAAGTTTGCCGAGTGGAGAATGCTTCTTCTCCTTGAGCCTACCCTGAGGGAAGCCTCAACCAAGACCTCCCCAGGAAGGGGACAACCTCCAGCCTGGACACTTCACATCTCATGCAGCGTGAACCATTCTTGTCGCTGGTTACTCTCTGTCTAGTCATGTGACAGTCACAGACATTTTCAGATAGTATCATGGGTTGATGCTACTCTGTCCAGGGTTCTTGGGCTGATTATTTTGTTCTTGCTCTCTGTGCCCAAGTCCTCAAATCATGCCTGCCCTGCCATAGGCACTCCCACAGCATTACTCCATTATGTGGAAGAACAGCCTCCTAGCTTGTGCTCAAAAGAATGGGTGTTTTTGAGACACTTTTGTTCATAAGACATTCCCCCATTTCTAAGCCCAGAGTACTAATTTCCACCTTGATATTACTTTCTCCCCCAATAATAGAAATAATAGCCACCATTTGGCTTTGAAATACCACTCTATATTAAATACCTAGACAATCTGCATTTATTATAGGTCAACCAAAAAAGAACTGGATATTACCTGTCTTCTATAATTGGATTGTATTTTCTGAAGAATCATGTTATTCTAGAGTTTTGCCTTCTAATTTTCTTTGGTATTATATGTTTTTATTCCTTGCAAATAAATGGGCAAATTGTTCCATTTTTGCATGCAGAAATCAGGAGGGAAATATTAAAATCTTAATCAGACTACAAACCTCCTAGAAATGATCTGACTTGTGTATATTTGAGCATAAGGCTTCTGAATAAAGCAATAAACAAGTGAATTCTTAGAAATACTGTGCTGAAACTGGACTCACCATCATCATGATCTCTGAGAATAAATCCAGCATGGGTTAGCTGAACCAAATACACTATGGTTTCTCAAAACGGTCTCTTGTATATCTGATTAACATCATTTAATATACCATCTCTCTGTCTCTTCCATTCTTAATGTTTTATTAATATATGTAAATTATACATAATAATGGGTTATTATGACATTTTTATACATGTACATAATGTATTCTATCATACTCCCTCCTTATCCCCTCTGGTCCCTATCCCTATTCCATTAACCTTCTTCTTCCTCCCAACTGGTCTGTCTTTTGTTTCCACTCATGATATGTGTGTGCGTGTGCGCGCGTGCATGTGCGTGTGTGTGTGTGTGTGTGTGTGTGTGTGTGTGTGTGCGTGCGTGTATGTGTGCACGCGTGCGTGCATGTGCATGCATGCGTGTGCGTGTGTGCGTGTGTGTGTGTGTGTGTGTGTGTGTGTGTGTGTGTGTGTGTGTGTGTTTTGGTGTGTGTCCCAATTGGGTTTCATCAGGGTTCTTTGTAGTAGTTTGTTTCAGAGAGTTTGTTTACAGGAGAACATCTGCCTTACTGGTGGCTATACCACTGAAGAAAATGTCCCATCATCCCCCACCAACTGTTATCTGCAAATAACTGGAAGGGTAGAACCCCCAAAAGCTCTTTCCCTCTCCTTGACAAGGTGCTGAAAGGCCCAATCTTCTACAGAGCTTGTGCAGGGTCTCACAGCTTCTCTGACTTCAAGGACAGCATAGCCATGCCATCCCCTCTGTCAACACTGCACGCTGCTCCTTCTCCTCCGGGTCTTACATTCTTTTTGTCCCTTCTTCCATACTGTTCTCTGAGCCTTGGAGTTTGGGTGAGCGTGGAAGGGTGATACAGATGTCCCACTTATGTCTGAGTGTTCAACAGTCAATTATTCTCTATATTCTGACCAGTCAGTCTGTCTCTCAGTATAAAACTGACATCACCACTGGCTCCCTACATGCCAAATGTGTTCCTAAGCTTGTCGAGCCTATAGCCTCATTTAACTCCTAAAATGGGAAAGTAGATGTTGAAGTTCCATTTCACAGATCAGAAGACAGGGTTAGTGATGTGCAAAACCAACTGTGAAGCAGGAGACCTTCACTGTCACACCTAGTCACACTCCCTCTGGAACTTTCCTGTGGGAGGATTCCACATTTGGGAAGCTACGTACGACGTTACTGCAAGGCAGAATTCTTCCAGAGCCAACCTAGGAAGATAGAAATGCTTCCAGAAGTCTTCCTGGTAAATGTGAAGGGATGACAATCACTAGGAAAAATGATGGTAGCATTAATAACAGCCTTGTTGAATTTATCACTACAAGTAACCTTTTTCTCACGCCTTGACTTTATAAACACTGCATATTAAATCTGGGCCAGGTGCCTACAGTCATCTTGGAAGAGAGTATTTCATCATCTAAATATCTGGCCATTTGAAGAAAAGGAAATAGTTTGTCTCAAGTTCTACCAGTGTTTTCATGGCCCTGTGATGATGCGGGGACCTGCCCCTCGCTGCCTCATGAATGGCCACCCACAGACACTACTTTTGCTATGAAAGGATTTTTTTTTTTCTCAGAAACTGAAAACTGTCTAAGAAAACAGTGGTTTCTTCTCTAAACTCGGCATCTGCTCAAAACCAGGAAGCATCGGACTTTTGATGAGAGCCACAGACAGAGTAGATACTGGAGGTGGGTTGGGCGGAGGGGGAGGGCGAGGGAACACAGGCTCTCAGCACTTGAGCCTTCCCTCCCAATCAAATGCCATCATGATTTTCACTGTTTTACCACTCCAAGCACACACCATAAACTTTTGATTTCATGTTGACATAAAAAAATGAATACTGTTTCTATATTTCTGTTGTATCTTATTGACCAGAATTTAATTAACCCTCAAATAATAATATTAAAGTTTCCTTAAATATTCAGGCCTTTCCCTATCTTCAACAGTAGTTACCCTAAGTCCTATGGCTATCTTTAAACTACTGAGTATGCTTTTAAACATTGACTGATATATAACTCAGGCAGTATCCTAATGATGTCTTCAAGGCCATTCACTTCTACCCACAGATACAAATCAATGGCTAAATTATGTTTATATACTCTTGCCTGCAATATGACCACTACATTCTCTGCTGTGGTTCATCAAACATGGGCTGTGTGGTACAGTTTACTGTGCATGTCCATTGCCTGGGCTACAGTGCCCAAAGGTTTAACCAGATATTATTCTGAATGTTTTGGTGGCAGTGTTTAAATTGGATGATCAGCATTTAAATGAATGGATTGGAGCAAAGCAAGTTACCCTCTCTGGGGTAGGGAAACCTCATCCAGTCTGATGAAGGCTGAGGGACGTTTCCTTGTAAGTTAAGCTGTGGCTCTTCCCTGCATCTCAAGCCTGACAGCTTACCCTGCAGATTTTGGACTTAGCAGGTCTCTAGAGCAGCATAAGCCAATTAATTACAGACAGATCCAGTAGGTGAGAGATTTTGAGAGAGAGAGAGAGAGAGAGAGAGAGAGAGAGAGAGAGAGAGAGAGGACAAATGATAGATAAGTAGATAGACAAACAGATGATAAATGATAAGTGATAAATGATAGATGATAGATAGATAGATAGATAGATAGATAGATAGATAGATAGATAGATGATAGATAGATAGATAGATAGATAGATAGATAGATAGATAGATGCTCTTGTCTGTTTCTCTAGAGAATTCTGACTAATGCAGACTGATTCAGACAATTTTAACATCATTGTCATTGGCAAGGTATTTCATTTCTTTAGTTAACAGAACATGTGCTACTGATGCAGCAGGTCCGTTAAGCCCCCCTCTGCCTATCTTCTATCATTCTGTACTGGTCAGAATCCTGTTGTGAATGACTGAAGACCAGAATCTTGTCACATCCATGTCGATGACCAGCCTAAAAGCATAGAATCTGCCTTCGCTGCTCTTCTTCACCTTATAAAATCTTTAGATCATCACGTCTCTGGCAGACCATGTCCTCATAGTAGGTAATTTTACTTCTTTTTCTATAAGCAGAAAAAAAATGTGCAGTTTTTGTTCAAGGTAGTCACTATGTATCAAGGGACCTGCTCTTCCATGACTCAGAAGACATTAAGGCAAACATCTTACCTTCAAAGAGCTTAGAGTCTAGAAGAGCGGATAAAAATGATTGCAACACTTGACATTAGCCATCCTACAAAGGACCAGAGATCTCAGCCCCATCCCTGGAACACATTGTTCTATGTGTGTGCACATTCACATTTGTGTGTGTGACTGCAGGCACAGGCACACACTGGCGTGTGTATGGAGGTCAGAAGACAACCTCAGATATTACCCTTCTAGGTTATTTAAGGCGGGATCTCTTGTTAGCAGCTAGGTCCACCTGGGTAGCTGTCCAAGAGCTTCTGGGGACTGGCCTGCCTCTGCCTCCCTTTACCCTACAGGAGAGTAGAGATTGCAGACATGTGCTACCAGGTCCAGTCTTATGTAGGTGCCCACTGAGCCATCTCCTCAACCCACAGTGGAGTGAAACTGAAAAATAGCTGATAGAAAGTTATACTAACAGTGTTACTTTGGTTAAGTTCAGGATATGTTTGGGATGGAAGAAAGGGTCCTTGCAGGTATAACTTTATGCATGGGAGAAAATTAAAATGTCCCCTATTCTAACATGACCAGTGCCCTTATAAGAAGAAGAAACATGGACAGAGATGCATAGAACAGTAGTTCTATGAGACACAGGGAGAAGGTGGCCGTCTCCAGGGAAAGGATCCAAACTTCCAGTATTGCAGATTTCAAGCCTGCAGACTACAATCTGACAAATATCAGTGGAACAGGACACCCAGTTTCTGGTACTTTGCTACACTGGCCTTAGAAAACTAATGCAGATATCAAGTGTGAGAAACACGTTGGGCATCAGTTGACGATGTAGACAAGTGGGAGAGTCGCCATCGAGACAATATTTTCTCAATCTAATGACTGGCCTTAAGTAAAAGGACACATGGTGTGAGTCAGGTAGGGTTCCAGATGCAGTAGGCTAAGGGGTGGCTACGCGCTTTGCCACACATGCATGAAGCTTCTTTATGGTAAGCCTTTAAAGACTCTCTGAGGGCTGGGCAGTGGTGGCACACGCCTTTAATTCCAGCACTTGGGAGGCAGAAGCAGGTGGATTTCTGAGTTCGAGGACAGCCTGGTCTACAGAGTGAGTTTAAGGACAGCCAGGGCTACACAGAGAAACCCTGTCTTGAAAAAATAATAATAATAAATGAAAGAAAGGGAGGAAGGGAGGGAGGGAGAAAAAGACCTCTGAAAGATAAACTCTCCAATCAAGAGTTAGCATTCCTTCCTCTTCTCCCTGAATATGGGTTCCCTGTGATTTGCTCTGACCAATAGGATGATCTTGAAGTGATCTCTTGTGAGCTCCAATCCAGGCCCCGAGACCTCACTCTTCTTGTTCTCCCTGGGTCAGTTACAGCTAACTTCGGAATGATGGGTACCTGGACTCACAGCTTAGTTAGTCCACTCCCCTGTCAGTTGCCAGTCATCTGCTACCATAGGCAAAATTATCCAGCTGCTGGCTGGCTGCAGACACAAGCAATCCAACAACAGACTCCTGCAGAACCACCCAGCTGACCTCAACACATGTTCTTGATGCATATTGTACACTTCCTCATGGATGCTGTTTCAGACCAAAGTCTTGGGGAGACCTCTAGTATACTGCAAGAAAGCAACAGCATATATATGTGTGTGTGTATGTGTGTGTGTGTGTGTATAGAAAGAGAGAGAGAGAGAGAGAGAGAGAGAGAGAGAGAGAGAGAGAGAG